>NC_068292.1:38837199-39200769 GCF_025860055.1 Xyrauchen texanus
GCAGTGAGATGAAGTACTGGAGTTCTCTGAGACATGCAAAAGATGAGCCTGATGTTATTTAAACTCTTGATGTTTTTTTAATGAAATGTGCCCATCTGTCAGTTCAACACAGAGGACATACCAACACAAACCAAACAAACACACACTCACAAATAAATGAAACTCAACAAATATATAGATCAATTAAAATACATTTTTAATATTCGGTTTTCAGGTCAGTTTTTCCCAGTTTAGCCAGCTGGCACTGAACCCCATAGCAGTGTGTGGACCAGTGTTGGGGACACTAAGTGTTCTTTCACACTTGGTTCGATTGCTTAGACCGAACCAGAGTTAGGTTTCTCCCCCCTCCCCTGCCCCCGCTGGTCTCAGTTCACAAAATATTTTTTTGGGTCCGAACCGTGGTCCGATTACGTCATCAAAGTGAGTACAACTGGCAGCTGTTTACCACTGTAACTAGGCAACAACCCAAGAAGCCATCAGCTTCGCTGTGTTGTTAAAGTATTCATCTCTTTGGATTTACCAACAAAACTTTACACAAAATGACAATTATGTATGTCTGCCACAGATGCATTGAATGTGCAATGATGTGGAGAATATTAGCGTTTGTCTGGCGTGAGCCCAGGGATTGTTGCAAGAGATGTGAAGGATGTGAGCTGCTTTCTGAAGGTGATTTATTTGGAATAAATATATAAGAAATACATTAAACCATAATAATTGCAATTGGGTGCATGCAAAGCTGCAAATTATACGTCATAAATAGCGGTTCACTTCCACGTTTTGGTAGGATTGCGTTAATATCAGCAGCGAACCACACAAACTGTAACCCAGGCCAACCTTTCAAGCGGACTCGGTTGCGCCCCAAAAGGAACCTAAATCCGTGGCCACACTACAATCATGCTCCATTCAAACCTATCTACACTTCACATTCAAAATTATGCATTCCGCTGCGTACCAAAGTTCAAGCTTGGTGAACTTTCACCTGTGAAAGTGTCTGAAATAATTTAGCTTGTTCAAAGCCCACGGTTACGTGGCTTCCCAAGCTACAAATTACTAACAAAGTACTGCAATTTCCAGAAATAAAGTTGCACCAGGATATAAAAGCACCTGTTCAAATTTGCAATGTTGAGAGAAAAAAAAAACACATATAAGTCACACTGATTGACTGACAGAGGTTGCACTTGGTGATCATTGGGACCCAAGAGTTGCTCATTTTGTCACATTGTATTTGGGCTTGTTTTCATTGGGAACATCTGCTTTAAGTAATCACTTAAGTAATGGTTTTTCATATCCCCTTTATGTTCCATGAAAAAAAGACAGGACAAATAATCCACATCTGTTTATAACATATATGCAACTCTGCATGCTTGCTTAAACATTTTAGTACATAAATGAAACAGTATGCTTGCTTGATAATGGTGGACAGATTATTTAAACTGGTTGCAAAAATCCAGTCATAAAAACAGAATTAAAGGGATAGTTCACCTACAAACTGAAAATCCTGTATTCACCCTCAAGCCATCCCATTGTATTTTAGACATCTTGGTTAGGAGTAGAAGTATTTTTCCCTTTTTCAAAGGGATTTCATCAAATCCTTCATAAAGGAGTTTTAAGCCATGAACAAAACAAACCAGCTGCAAGAAAAATCACAATATTACAAACTTTGAATAAAAAACTTCTGCAGAAAACAAACCAATATTTTTTGAAGAATATCACAGCTCTTTACATCCTTACAATGCAAGAGAATTGGTGACCAGATCTTTGAAGCTCCAAAGGTAAAAAAAGGCAGCATAAAAGTAATCCATAAAACTCCAGTAGTTAAATCATTTTTTTTTATTATAATCCACACTTTCACTTTGCAGAAGAAAGTAAGTCACACACATCAGGGATGGCATGAAAGTGAGTAAATGATGAGAGAATTTTAATTTTTGGGTGAACTACTCCAACTATAAATGGCGGAATGTCACTGAATCTGACATATTTGGGATATGCAAAATTAGTCAAAGTAGAATCGTGATATGCCCTAGTATGATGATTAAACTACCAATTAAATAAATATTCAGTCTGCATGTGCTATGCACTTTAAAGGGAATGTGTGCAGTTGGCTACCATGTCAAAAATATTGTGCGCTCGTGTGTGTGTGTGTGTGTGTGTGTGTGTGTGTGTGTGGATGACAAAGAGCAGAGCACTTATTCACTGTGAAGCACACAGCACATGCAGACTATACATTTATATAATTAAATCACAGCCTTTTGTGGTTTAATAAGCACATTAAGCCATAAAGCTTATCTGGAAGTGGGAAGCTGTCGTCAAAAACATACAAACTATACAGCTTAATTAGATTTTCTGCCAAAATAAAAGCTCAATTTAACATAATTCACATCCCCTTCCTGATGAATATACAGTACCGCAGCTCCTAATAAGCAGACTATGCAGCCTGCGTAGGGCACAAACTCCCTAGCGGGGCACCATCTTACCATAGGAGGGCACCAGAAAGTCCACCGGCTACCCTTACTTACACGTTATATGTTATTCAAGGACCCGAAAGCAGTTGCGGAACACAGATGATCACTTTGCACTCATATCACGTGAACCACCTCCCCACCCACGTCCACTTGGAACTCTGAGTAGGGCATCAATTTGGCCAGCGGCATACTGTGAATAAAAAAAAAATTTTGCATTTTGCCCAATATCTCCTTTTGTGTTTCGGGTTTGGAACAACATGAGGGTGCAGGGAGTAAATGATGACAATTTTCAATTTTAGGTGAACTATCCCTTTAAGCTTGCATTGTGTCAACAACTTTTCTCACTCACTCTCTCGCCCACAGGTCCCAGTTATTGCCCAGTTTGCGGTTTGGTTCCAGCGTGGTTACATAGCTCATCAGGCTCAGAATAGACCCCGGGGAGCCCAACACACAGACGCTTACATTTATTTACCCTCCTGCCTAGGGGACACAATTGCTTCATTTAACATTCTCTATTTGGTCCTTGCCAAAAGGGGAAACAGCCAGAGAGAGAGAGTGAAGGGGCCACATCATGAATTCACTCATTTCACTTCCACATCTCCTTCACCTTGGCTCCGAACATCACCGCCATGGAGATATCGCTCAATTAAGTGCGTTTCACGGGTTAGACTGCCAATCTGCCCGCCAAACTTTTATCAGTGGAAATCTTGACATGTAATGAATATGGATATTGACTTGAGTTAAATCTCTGCGATTTGATTTCTCTGCGAGTGTGACAAGCAAATGCACACAAACACACACTCCAGTGCTTCTTGAAAATCAACAGAGATACACACTAAGAATAAGTGAGACTTGATCTAATCTGAAATCAGTCCCCCTACACTCTCAAACTACTTATATATTTGTATATCAGAATATTTTGTAATATACTGAATGCATTCTGTACTAAATCAACTATTTTAAACAAATAGTTTTATACTTTTCCATTGTTTTTAATTCGATTACATCATTTGCGATGCTTTATGGGATTGTAGTTCAATAAAGATATTGAAGGAATATTCCAAGTTCAATAAACGTTAAGGTCAATCGACAGCATTTGTGACATAATATTGATAAGTTCAAACTAATTTAGACCCATTCCTCCCTCCTCTCTCTCTCTCTCTCTCTCTCTCTCTCTCTCTCTCTCTCTCTCTCTCTCTCTCTCTCTCTCTCTCTCTCTCTCTCCCATTTACAGGCATTGACAATGGAAGTGAACGGGGCCAATCCATAAACGTTAAAATACTCACTGTTTCAAAAGTATAGCCACGAGACATAAACAATATGCGTGTTAACAATTTTAGTGCAATAAAATCACTTACTAACCTTTTTTGGATAAATTTATAGACAATTTTACAACTTTGTTGTCATTACGATGTAATGTCAACAAACCCTAAAATGACTGTCAAATTATAATCTAAACAACAGCTCAAATAATACATGAGTTTAAACAGAAGAATAAATGTATGTGCTTTTATAAAATTATAAGATTCACATTTCTGCCTTTAAACCCCCCAAAAAATTGGCCTCATTCACTTCCATTGTAAGTGCCTCACTGTAACCTCGATATAGTTTTTTTTTTTTTTAAGGATGGAGTAGTCCAAATAAAATTTTTGTTGTAATCAACATTATGCCATAAATGCTGTCGATTGAGCTTAACTTGTTTTGAACCAGGTATATTCCTTTAAATACACACCTTTGTCTTTTCGTCCAATTTTCAAATACCTTTTTTTTTTTTTTTTATTCAAAGTTTGTAATGTTTGTTTTGTTCATGGCTTAAAACTCCTTTATGAAGGATTTGATGAAATCCCCATGAAAAAAGGCAAAAATACTTCCCGAACCAAGATGTCAAAAAAAAAAAAAAAGTGGGCAATCACGCTTGTGCTCTAACATGAATGTGGGCAGCGTTCAGAGTTCACATTGAGATCTCATATTTTTGATTGACGATTTTAGAATCTTGGAAAACCTGAGCACAGTCTGAGACTTTGTTAAGAACTCTACAGGAGACACGTATGGGATAACCAATATTCCAAAAAATCTCATTTAATCCATGTAATCATTGGTGTCTTGGAGAAAAAATTTTGATGTTTAAGACGTTTCTTTTTTTTTCTTAGGGCACCAGACTCTAAAAAATTATATTCTTATTCCATCTTGATCGGAATGCAGGCTAGGCGGAGAAAGAGAGAGACAGAGAGACACCGACAGACAGACAGAAAGAGAGAAAGAGAGAGAGAGAGAGAGAGTCCAATCGATGATCTGAGAGTCTAAACTAGATTTCTAAGCAGTTTGCCACTCACGGCAGCAAGATAAGATAAACTTTGTGTATTTTTCTTTGACCTGAGTGATGAAGTTGCCATGGCGATCAGGGAGTACACTTTCCCTATTGATATTACACAGATGTAACAACAAGAAGAACCAGATCGCACGGCTGATAGAGCTGATTAATTAATACCAATATTGATCTGTACAAGCAAGACACAAGGCTATTAACTCTAAGGCTGAAAGTCAATTGTTACCTGGGGCTCAATAGACTGATCACTGATATCACAGCTAAATAAACTAAACAACAGACGACACAGATTATTCAAGTACAATTTCTGTGATTTGATCTTGTTAGGTCCTTCAAGACAGAGTGGAATGAAAAGTTGACTTAAAGGGACAGTTCACCCTAAAAAATATGAATGTTCACGCAGCTCTTTTCTATACAACAACAGCATATAATAACCACTGGCTGTAAAGCTCCTAAAAGTACCAAATATCTCCTAAAAAGAACCATAAAAGTAGTCCATATGATTCGCTATATTCCTAGTCTTCAAAAACCATGTGATAGCTTTGTGTGAGGAACAGGATGGAATTGATGTCATTGTTCATCGAAAATGTTGCCCTCTGTCATAACTGTCAAATCTCATTTGCACTTCCACATTCAAACTGGCACATCATCAGGGTAGTGACCACAACAGACATTGAGATGAACACATGCTATCGGTCTATGTGTCTTCAGAAGACTTGGAATATATCACATGAGTGATGTGAACTATTTTTATAGTGCCTTTTTGGAGCTTGACAGTATAAATCACCATCTGCTTTCATTGTTTCAAAAATGAAATTCTTAAAAAAAATCTGCTTTTATGTTCCACGAAAGAAAGAAAGTCATAGAGGTTTGGAATGCCATGGAGGCGAGTAAACAATAGCCAAATTTTTATTTTGGGTGAATGGTTCCTTTTTTTTATCATTAACTGAGAGGAAAATGACTGAATGATTAACAATTAACAGGCTCATGTGAATTATAAATTTAGAGTTTAAACTAATGTAAATCCAAAGTGACAACCTTAAACTGATGAGCATTTTTCAGATTGATGATATCATTTACAACTTTTCTTTCTTCCGTTTCCTCATAGGCAAGGAAGGCAAACTGTCTGGAATCATCCATTGTGGCAGGAAGTGACCTCCACCTTCTGAAACTGTACAATTGTTTAAGTGGTTTATTAAAATTATAGAAACAATATAAACATGTATATACAGTACTAGTGTGCATGCGTATTAGTCATTTGAGAGTGTAGGAAGATTGACTCATTCACAGTGCCATTCACAGTGCATCATGGGAGTGGGAAGTCACTGCAGGATGCTTTTGCCATGGCTTATTTGCCTGATTGGTGAATTGTTTCCCTTCAGGGTCATCGGTAGTGTAGTTCTTCACCAGGAATCCCACAATTTATAAAACAAAATAATGAAGTTCACATAACACAGATTAATGGCTTCAACAGAAATTTGGTCAGGGGTTCAAGCCCCAGAACCACCAAGTAATAAGTGCACTGTAAGTCGCTTTGGATAAAAGCGTCTGCCAAATGCATAAATGTAAATGTAAATGTAACAGAAGCATACAGTATATCATCTATTAACAACCTGTGAGCACGTGATAGGTCTGTCTGTTATTTTTATGTTATAGTCAGAAATAAATTCCCCTGTGGAAAAAATTTATGGGATTTGTACTTCTGAAACCAGACGGTTGCACTATGTCTCAGACAACCAGTGAAAATGTTAACAACAAGGCAAAACCGCAAAACTACTCTATGCAAGTGCGTGAATGCAAATAGCTCCTTCAGCATACATGGAGCAAAACAACAAGCTGTTATTGGCAGCCAACAGATGTCGAAAGGAAAGTTGGCATCCAGCAGCTATTCATCATAAAACATAAATCTATGGAGGAACACAGCACGACACAATTTCATCAGTGGGGAAAAAAAAGGACTGAAGTATGAGAGAGCCATCTCAAAGGACTTCTGATATTACCATAATATGATGTTTTTCCTACAAAACCATTGCATGCTTGAGCTGGTTTGGACAACGATTTTGTTGAGATACACACAATACGCACACAAAAACACCACTTTTTCCATGTTTCCCAGGGACAGATTTTCCATGATGAGGAAACACATCAGCATCAGAGTGTAAGAAGAAACCACAAAGACCAAAGTCTACACACACACACACACACACACACACAGAGAGAGAGAGAGAGAGAGAGAGAGAGAATTCCAAACAATTTAGCTAAAATGGAAGATACTGTACCATAGACATCAGTTGTTTTATATAAAGCCAAATATGGTTACTATAGTCTTTATCTTAAACTTTTTGAAAACATAATTCAAATATATTTAATTTATTAATCTTTTATTTATGTATTTTTTTCCAATTGAAGGCATCCCCAAACCTTTTCCCTAAAAGGTTATGTCATATTTAGCTCATTTCTGGGGACAAATTTGCCCCCAATCTAGCTATAAATTATGTGCACATCAATCCTTCTCATCTCTAACATAAATATATCCATGAACACACACACACAGACATGTTGGCAGTCAAGTCAGCAAACACTCTCGTTGCTCCATTATGAATTGCGTCTGTGATAAACCCCTTCTAGAGATAGATGTGTCACCTGATGGGCCTGACGGAGCTCTCATATGACATCATAATCTGCTGGGCGGAGCCAAGATTCCTGCACAGAACACTGTCACATCCTCTAGGAACTGGCAATGGATTTCAAACAAACATTTTAGAAGTAGCTGCATATCTGTAAATTGCATTTCCTTTGTCAATTTTCAACTCAAAATTAAGATGAAACATGATCTATTTGCTCCTGATATGTTCTTATTATTTAACCCCTGTCGATCAGAATTAGAACTGTGGTCCAGAGAAAGGTTCTGTTCCAAAACCTAGTGAGCTGCCTAACTAGAGAGTCACAAAGGCTATTCCAATTGCTAGGCAACAACATTAAGCTGCCTTCTAAGATACCTTGTTTTGTCCAAATTCTAAGCATTGCATGTGTTCTTTGTACATTAGAGAACAAAATCCCATTCAAGCTCAGTGAAAACCCAATCAATCGCGGACGTTCTGAATCCTTGTGAGCTGCCTTTGCTGTTTGTTGTCTATACAGGTAGTTGCCTTCTTAGGTAGCATCCTAACCCAGATGAAACCTTGTAAATGACTGATTTGAAATGCTGTACATAGGCAGCAACTCCACACAGGAGACTCGGCTCGCAATTGATCCCAATGGAGTCTGATGTTAGCATGTTGCTAAGCTAATTACACGATACTCAAATAAGCATAAAAATACATAGCACAATAAATATTGGGCAAAATAGTACATTTGAAATTACATTTAACTTTATTACCTATATTTTCTGTAATGAATGGAACATAATTATTTTCACAATCGATATTTGTCTCACTTTGTCTGCCATCTTGGATTTTCATTTTTTCAATGATCACAACATAATACTTTTTTAGGATTGCCTTCACTGTAAAGGACACATACTGTATGAGGTATCTTACCAGGCAGCATAATAGAGTGCAACAGTGACCCTCAACTTTTTCAGCAGTCTTGTTCCAGAAGTATATTTCCCATAGAGGTTTTATAACATACTTCATAAAAGAGTTCTTAGCCATGATCCAAACGAACCAGCTCCTAGGTAAACCGCAATACAATCTTTAATTTGAAGCAAAAAAGTATTTGAAAATCTGACAAAAAGACAAAGTTCCCCACAACACTGTGTACTTAATGTCTTTACAGAGGGAATGAACTACAATCTCATGAAGCATTGCGAATGATGTAAACAAATAAAAAACTATTGATTTAACTTTGTTGTTTGAACAATATAACAATATATGCAGTTATACATGTGTAGGGATACCGACACGATTGCATAATGGAAGTGGTGGTCAATGCTGGGCTCTTTTGTCATGGCTTGATTGCCGCAATTCTCTGATTGGTGGATTTCCACCCCAAGGATAATGGGTAGTTTAGTTCTTCACTAAGAATTACACTATTAAACAATTTTTTAAAAATTAAGTTGAAATAACAGAGACTAATGACTTAACATAAGTATATACCATTGATCAACAACGTCAGATATCACGTTAGGTCTGTCTTTAAAGGTTTATGATTTATCGTAAAAATATCTATTCCCCTATGGAACAAAATAATTACGTTTTTAATTTCAGAACCAGACTGTTGTGCTATATTATGGTCTCTACCATTTGGCACCCTTATTATGGCATAAAATGCTGCCTACAGAGGCAGCTTCACATTTCAGGCTTTGGAACAGAGAGAGAGAGACATCACACTCTCCTGCAAAGCTAATCGCACTCCATCCAACATCAGCAATATTTTCCATCTCTTCCTGTCATAAATTTCCGCTGGCCTCGATTTGGCTCAGCTAACAAATCGGGCCAATTTATTGGCATATTGGCATGAGGTGATAAGGGTTAAAAACAACAGCAGCAGCAGGCGATTGTGGAGATGAGCTGATAATGCTGATATGAGCTCCCATACAAAACATTATGCGCTCCATCACCTCTCTATCAAACTCCTATTTAGAAGAGAAGAAGTGAAAGAGAGGTGTGCTAGAGAGGTATCTGCTTTGTCAGTAGGGGCGGGGATGAAATTGAACGCCAAATAAATATGAATAAATATGGAATCAAATGTAACAATTCAGGGTAAAAAAACAAGGAGGAGAAATACATAATTTATCACAGTATTATCGGAATATCCAGGCAGCCTAATCAAGGAGCAGTGGATGACTACTTTTTGCCTTATCATCCAAAGTAGTGGAAACGGAGAGGGAATTATCAGCCTGCTGCAGATTGCTGGGTTGGAATTTTAATGGTAATAATCGGAGCTCTGATGGTATATCTCCTTGCCTTATCTATCCCATTATCTGCCCCTATCTCACAGGCATCAGTGCAAATTAATGGTGCTTTTTCAACACTGCCTTTTTATCGTTGCTCAGAGAGCACCCAAGGGGAGTGAATAAGCAAAATATTAAAATACTGCATAAATCACAATTTTAGATAACCAAACAATGTATGGCGGAGATGGGGGTCTGGACAGTGCCCAACAACCTTTTTGTCCTCTAGAATGACTCTCAGTCTCTCTCTCTCTGTAGACTGGATCAGATGGTCTCTTCCTCTTCCTGAAGTGCTTGTGAGAGGAACTATGCGCTCCATGTGACCTTTTAAAGCCAGAGACAATAGCATGATTTTAGCATCTCTGAATGCTTTGGTAATGGTGCTGTGAGAGCTATCAGACAACTTAAACCTCGGCTCGTTCCTGGACATCTTGCATTTCGAAAGAAACCACTGATCGATTTAAACACCTTGGTCAACACTCTAATAACTACAGCTCATGTCTGGTACTCAAAACCGGTCATGTTTTTCAAAAGAGCTGGCCAAAGGTATCACATTAAAATTTTTTGCAAACATTGCTTTGCACTGACTGATAGCTGCAGCAAATCTTCCATTGTATTTATATGTACTGTATGTTGTCAAAATATTTTAGCTTAACATCTTCAGTGCAATATGTTTTGATATATCAAGTGACTGCAGCTGTAGAAATTATGCATGTTAAAAATGTATTTTCAAAATTGCATGAGAGTTTTACTTGCAGCTCAATATTATAACAAAGACATATTACATGCACACACACACAGAGAAACATAAATACTTTTATTCACTGGAACATACATGACGACACACATATAAATATCGGGCTGCAATAAAAGGAAATACAGCTTTCAGAATTGTGTAACAAGTTTATCTTGCTGCTTCCCATCAAAATGACATTATGGTGACCCAATGCCTCTTCCTAAAAACATTTCACAACAGAAGATTCCTTCTTCCTCCCTGTGCTCCACACACACACACACACACACACACACACACACACACACACACACACACACACACACACACACACACACACACACACACACACACACACACACACACACACACACACACACACACACACACAGGCTGTTGCTGAAGACCCTCACCAGCGATCTCACTTCAGACAATTGTCTCGTTCAGATGAATGCAATATTAGCCAGCACATTTAATTATTGTTTGAATGACAGAACTGTAATTTGAATTTGATCACTTAACTTCACGAAGTGCTGCAAAAAATCAGGTGTCCTGAAATAGGCCTGACAAAATGAAAATGTATGGGATTTTCTAAAACACATTACTTGTTTAACTCAAAGTTTTGAAGATTATTCAAGGCTAAATTGTGTCATAACTATTGAGTATGAAATTAATTTCAGACCACAGAAATAACAACAGACCCTATTTGAAAACTAAGTAAAACTAAATCCTATAATTTCTTTATACAAATATATATATATATATATATATATATATATATATATATATATATTTTATTTTATTTTTTTTGTATAATTGCAAGTATTTATTTATTAGTCTTTTTCTCTAACTGCATTATCATGAATTTATTAGCAAGAATATTTCTGTATGCTCATCTCATGTGTGAGGGATTCTGTGCATATTTTTTTAATGATACAGACAGCTGACACTAAACAGACTCTTGGGACCTTCTTCATTTTACAGGAGAAAGCTGGACGTGTTCCAATCTAAACCTACTTTGAACTAAAACAGTAAATCAGTGCAAATCTCTCTCTATAAAACTATCAGCATTAAATGAGTACATGCATTGCTATTATAAATGCCATTTACATCCAGAACAAAACGCAAAATTGCATAGATTTTAATTCTGCAAGCCAAGCACATAGAATGAAAATAAGCATAAAATGAATAAATAAATGACAAATCTTCCAAACGTCACATTCACTGCACCATCATAGGTAAAATCTCGACATGCCTCCAACAAAAAATATTGAAAGATGGACCAAGTCTAAATAGACCACTGAGACCCTCTAGCCTTTCGAAGAATCATACATCTTCATACAAAATCTACTTTACACTAACAACAATGTAGCCTATTGGCTCGTGCATTTTCAAAACTTTCAGCTTTAAATAGGTGCGTTCATTGCATCACTATTAGCCAATAAATGCACTTAAAAATTCCAGACAACGAAAACGTGCATTTAAAATGCCTGCCAAGCCAAAGTACATCAAGTCTAAGCACGAAGAATAAAGAAATACATAAAGAAATTCAAACATCCAAGTTTTCACATTTACTGTATCATGGGAGAACATCTCAACGTGCTTTAGCCTACTTAACAAAAACAAGACTGTAAGAATAATTGCACCTGCTGAATTCAGTTGTCATATTAAACTGATCTCCGATTTCTCTCTCTCTCTCTCTCTCTCTCCATACAACTTTACTTTTCTCCGCTCGGCTTAGAAATAAGCAATAACAGTAATGAACACCGTAACTTACGTTTGATTTGCCGGGGGTTGCTCTGCTTTCTGCGGGACATGCTGGCGTGATCCAGACGCTGATTGATTATAAATTATTGGTGTTATAGATTCTTATGAAAGGTAATAATGGATCATCCAAGATCCTAACGGGTCGCAGAAGGAATGCCGATTATTCACAGGCTCTTGCTCTCACACACGCGTACACCTCGCTCAGCGAGTGTGTGTGTGTGTAAACGTGTGTGTGCTTGAATGAGTGTGTGTGTGCGGAGCTGCGGTCCGCTCGGACTGACGGCGGATGAGAAGGCGCTTCGCGCTTTTGTTTGAACATGAAGTTTGATCCACCGCAGGCGCCGTACGTACACAATTTCCCTCACAGACGTAAATGATAAACTTCATTTCTTTATGTATTCCTCTATTAGATTGCTGTTCTCAAAACTCGCGTCAAACGTGTTGTTTATTCCCTTTGTCTGCTTGTATAAAACTGCAATAGCCCTAAATCTAAGATAACAATTAACTCATGCCAGATTTTCATGACAGATACTGTTTTGCAAACCCAAAGTTGATGCGTATAAGTTTGGATGCCCATCAATGGTGTTTTTCTCTTCAAATGTTTTCTTAATGTCAAGGTTTCCCAACCTTGGATTGTGTGTGTGTGTGTGTGTGTGATAATTATTATTATTGTTATTATTTTGGAATAGAATTTCCCTTTTACCTGACAGATATCTTACTGAAATCACACCTGTCTCCGTGACAAGCGCTAAAACAGGGTCAGATGAGCCCCATCTTTTTAGCCAATTAGAAAACTAGCCAATTAGAAACCCTATCTGCCTGTCAATCACTGAGTGCGTTTGGGTTTGCTGGCATAGGGTTGGCTGACACGTATTTAGAGGGCGGGGTTTTTGAGAGAGGGCGTGTACACGAAGTTACCAAAATGGCGGTAGTAAAACGATTGAAATTTATTAAAGCAATGTACCATTTATACAACAGAAATATATACAATTAAATTTTTTTTTTTAAATCATTACTTGAAGTCTCTGTATTTCAAATACATAATTTAGGTTTTAGGAGTTAGGTTGTTGTGTTCATTTCTGTTATTTGCTTACACATCTTTATGAAGCTAGTGGGGGAGTCTTCATTTATTTATTTTTTTCTACTGAGTATTTTGTGAATGGATTAGAAAGGTACTATTGATTCAATTCTGTGCAGTAAAATTGTATGTGCTATAGCACTTTCACTAATCAAATCTTTAATAGTTTCTGGACACTGGTATTAAATCAAAAGATTACAGTTGTAGCATACATTTCACCCCAAAATGTATATGATTTTCAACAAACTCAAGACTTTCAATAAGAAGAGCACTGTGCTACTTTCAATATCCATTTATTAAAAATGCACTCATATTTATTTTAAAATCCTGAAACTTCCACATCACAGAAAATCCCCTTACTATGATTTGAAGTATCATTTCTTAAACAGTTTTGGGACCCAAAAATCGCCTTCTTCAATTAGCCAGCTGAACTGCCAAGACAGACAAGCAAGTCGTCTGTGAAATTATCTTGTAACCCAATTCCAGGACTTTGGAACGGAGTCTGAAACTACGGCATAATTTCAAGGGGTTAACTAGTCAACAGAGCTGCACCTTGAGGAAGCCTTTATCTGCCTCTGTGCAGTTTGCTTCTGCTTTCTCCAGCCATTACAATCTGGCAAGAAGTGTGCTCTTCCCAGCCTCCCCTACTCCAGCGCTGGTGGGCTGTGAATTCATGCCATGATGGAGGAATAACATGAGCGATTCTGGGCTGGTTTGTGGTTCAGGCTAGATCTAGTCGTCTAGAAAGAGCCCTCTAAAAGATGATTTATCATTTATATTACCTTTTGAAATATAAATGTTTCAGCTGATTTCTTTGGGATTTGTATGGTTTCATTACATATACTGTATATAATTTCTCAAAACACTGCATTCTTTCACATTTCAAAGAACATTTTATTTTGAAGTGGTGAAGGTGTCAAAATAGTCATGTACATTCTCTCAGCAGGAAATTATTTTTCTTGCAAACTTCCAAAGCTTTCAGTCAGGACATACAGGCCAAGTTGTTCTGACAATTTTGTTACATGCTTATCATTATTTTACAAGTGTTCAAAGCACATTATATTGTAATCTTATTCGCAGCTGTTCCCTTGAGCAACCCCTTTAAATTAAGTTTATTATGATGTCTATGTATGTTCATACCTATTGTGTGCTCACAAGTTTTTCACTAACATGTAATTTGAAGGTGTTACAGGTGTTACAGGTGTTGCATTCTGTTGATTCAGGTAATTCTACAAATGGTTGAATATTACTTTTTCAACACACCATTGATCTCCCATGGCAGGTCACTGCTAGCGCTTGTGGTTTTTAGTAATTAATTACTCCAAATGAATTAAGTGACCCCGGGCAAGTGCAGGGCCACCCTGTTCCTTCTATACTCTCTTTTCACATCATTCAAGGTTAGATTATGTCTGGAAAACATATTTGCCTTTCTTTGAAAAGCTGTGAGCACATATGAAGGGAACTAAAGGCAGTTTTAACCAATCAATAATTGAATCAAAGTGTTGTGCTGCAGGAGATTGAAAGGCCTCTGTGTGTAATTGTGACGCAGTATCACTCAGGGGTATCAGGAAATGCTGCTCTCTTAATTTAACCTTGTATTTTGTTTCAGGGCAGATTAAATAAATCCAGACACATCAGGTCAGATAATAAATATGGTTCTAAGAAATTGAATATTCTGTAAAATCACACCACACACAAGAGAAAAAGCAACGCCCACTGCTGCATGCAATTCAAATGAGAAAAAGCTGCATTTGTCAACATTGCATTGCTTAACATCATTGGCTGTATGATTGCTCCCTTTGAGTGATCTACCAATAAATCGTCCAGGCTGATTTATCAGTTAAATTTAGACTTTGAGCTAGTTAACTGTTCCAAAATGAGTCATTGAGGATTTTTGGATTGACAACAATGTCAATTGCAAATCTGCAGATGGCCGTGTTAATGGAAAGTGTTTTCTGTTTTCAATTTTTTTAATGTATTTTTTATTTGAGTAAATACTGTTTAATACATGTTCATTTAAAATTCAGCAGTTTTGTGCAGGGTCATTTTTACTAAGCAGTTCAGTCACCATCCTATCCACTTAATACATTAGATAGAATATTATAAGCTCACACATTTTAAAGATGACATCATTTTTGGTGGGAGACCAAAAGAAAAAACATCAGTTTATAGCAATGGTTTTGATGAATTCTGTGATGATGCCTGTTATTTACTGATTTATCTCACTTTATAACATTCTGTTCATTTTTATAAAATTATTAAAACTTACCAATTATATTAATATTTTAAAATATTATTAAAAATATACTGTAACAATTCACCTTTACCTCTTTATTTCCATCCTGTTAGGTTTAATCTTGTTAATATTATATTATATTACATTACATTACACTACATTACATTATTTTATATTATATTATATTATACTATGTTATATTATATTATATAACTGTGTAAATAATCAAGTTTTTAAAGTTTAATGGCCTATAAAAGTCTGTTATTCCCATGAAATGTTTACTTAAATTACAACACAAGAATATTCATTTTTAAAAGTTACAAAGTTCAACAGTTACTACATGACAGGAATGAGCTTGCACATCTTATTTGCTATACATGTTTTATGTTATATCAATGTTATATTTTAATTTGCAAAATATCGGCCATCAACCACACTAGATCAGTATCGGCGATACAACCCAAGATGGGTCAAGCACTTTCCCATTCAAGCTAAATTAGCGCACAATACCAAAGTTCTGCATTATGGATACAAAAATGGTCTGATATTGAGGTTTCTTTGAGTGTAAATTTAGAGAGTCCAGATAAATTGTGAAGTCTGGATTAATTTCAATCCACAGTTCGATCCCTCAGGACCCCCTGCATGCGCTGGAACTTATTCAGGCTACTACTGTGCCACGTTGGGCACACAATTTGACTGACAGGTACAAATCTGTAAGAGGTGGAGGGCGCCTCATCACAGGCTGCAGCAGATGGTCGAAATAATTAACATGATGCTGTTCTCATCGCAGGGGAAATCAGTGGCACAGAGATCATGCCGCTGCTACTTTAATGCATACACAGTGAAGAGTTTAATGGTAACATAAAATGAAGGGATTTACTGTGTAAAGCATATGGGATTGTACTGCAATGCATTGTCATAGACTTGCCGTACTAATAATACTTCATATATCATTGGTGAAAATAAAGTCAGAGAGAGACATAAATGTTGTTATATTTGTTCAGCCACATTAGAACAGTTATTGTTTTGATGACAAATGCACCTGAGGACACACAGTATATCCTGCAAAATGTAAATGTTGAAATAAATGAGAAACAAATGTTGGCACAACAGCAGTAGACTGAAAATAGCAGACACAAAATCTAAAAAAAAATTTTCAATCATTATGTAACTGTTGCGATATTCAGGGCATTACAATGATGAGTCATCCTCTTCAATTCAAGCAGAAATAGCTTCTTAAAGGGATAGTTTATAGACAATTCTGTCATCATTTACTCACCCACATGCAGCTCCAAAACTGTTTGACTTCCTTTCATGGATATGTTAGGTATAATGTAAGTGATTGACAGCCTTAGTCACCATTCACTTTTATTGTATGGAAGAACAGCGTCAACATTTTCCAACATGTCTCTTCTTGTGTTCTATGGGAAAATAAGTAATTTGGGTCACATTTTCTTGATGGGTAAACAATTCCTTTAAAGTCATAACTGCACATTTTCACTTTTACAGTACAGAATTACTGTAACCAAGGTGTGTGTGCAGCTAAACATATCTGTGTCTGCCTTCAGCAAATTTAAATATGATTTACTGCCATCTGAAGTTCAGCATCAGCATCAACAGCTGCTCTTGAAGACGCAAGACTGATTTTCTGCCGTATGATGCCACACCAACTGGTATTATGAGACTGGATGCAATCCAGAGGAGGTGATGAGTGTGTGCATGTGTGTGTATGTGTACTAATAGACAGCTGGAGGAGTGGGCAGCATCAAGGCCATGCATTCATGCCCATCTGCTTGAAAAAAGGCGCAAGGTTTGATAATGATAAAATTAATAAAGGGCAAATGACACTGAGAATAATTTCACTTGGAAATGACAGACTGAAAAAAAATGTTTTGTCAAGTCACTTACAAAATCTGCTTCTTGTATTAACATCTAAAATAAAGGGAAAATTCACAAAAAAAATGCCATTTGAAACCCGTATGACTTTCTAGCTTCTGTGTAATACAAAAGGAGAATTGTCAAAGAATGCTGTCGCTGGTCTTTTTTTCTGCTGTTGTGTTGAACATATACTGGTTTGGAAAAACATGAGGGTGAGTAAATGATGACATATCTATTATCTCTTTAGGAGAACCTGAAAGCTATCAATTATGATAGTTTGATCAGCAACATGTGTGTGGTGTCTCTGTGTAGATGTCTCTTACTGTACCTTAAGTGCTTGTATGCCACGTATGTGGCGTTCTGTACAGATGTATTATGAAACTTCATATAGCTATAGCTTTATCAGTGTGCCATGTTGCTGCTGGACATGGCACTGTGCCCCCAGCAGCCGCAGCACGCCAACAGATGTCTGTGAGCTAGCCCACTTCTCCACCCTGCCTGCCAACCCGTTCAGCGTTCAGTGCCAGCCCTCTGCCCAGCAACACACTTCCACACTTCTGCTGCTCCACACCTTCTCTCTTTTTCGTTCCTTCTCCGTTTTTTCAGCTTTCTTTGTTTTCTCTAAACTCATCCTCTCCTCTCTTCTGATTTACATCTCTCCATTTTTAAGATCTTCTTCAGTTCATGCCCCCCTCCCCCCTTAAGAGTTGAAAATATAAACAGATGACAAAGATGATGATAATTATTTATTAATTTATTTGAGCTTCAATTTCTCTCAATCACTTTTCTGATAAGAAATATTTATAACATTAGCAAAAGCACTAAATATTCCGAACATTTTTAAACCTAAAAAATGTAGTCATTCCTTCAATTTATTGTGATTTGTGACATTTTTGTCATATTGTGATTTTGTCATACATTTACTATGTGATACATTTACTATTTTACTTTAACATTCAACTGATTTATTAATAATTAAAACCTTTTTTTTTTTTTTTTACAGTTTTTAGTCACATATGCATTCAACTGATTAACAGATTCATTGGGGGAAAGATTATGTAGGTCTAATAGATATGTATATTCATAATAATAATAAAAGGTATCTTTGGTGATGATCTATATGTTCAATCTGTGTTAACCATAACTAGAAAAATATCAAATTTTAAATGTATCCGCAGTTAAAGAATATCCAGTTGCTTGTCATAATTGAAAAATAAATGTTATTAAAGTGCATTTACAAAATAGCTATAACGGACAATGTAGACAAACTATTATATGTAAAACACCATTATAAAAAATAAATTGTTAAAATATGTATATTAATTGACTTGAATTAGTTATATGAATTGCATTACTTGTAAAATGTTTAAACATTTAACCACTTTTGAAACAGCATGTAGAGGCACTAGACACATTTATAGAGAACCAGATTTTATACAGTTATGAAACTGACCCTTTTTAAACTGTAAACGGTTGTTTTGAGTATATTTTTGGTCATTGGAACATTTGTAATCCATGCCACTGCATTGTCATATGTCTCCATTTGTTCTTGCTTTGCACATCTAGTATATATTTCATCCTAGAGCAAATTATCAACATCCAGTGAATTAAGTCAATCTTTATTTTTCACCATATCCTTTGATTGCAACGTTATTATCTCCGGTATAGCATAATATCCTCCTCTGCTGATTTATTTGAAGTCTTCCTTTCTGTTTGGGTTTGTGCGGATAATATTCAGTGGATATCAGTCACAAACAGCATATGACTGCTGAATGCACATAGACTGGGCTTTTTGCTTTGACAGAATAATTGTATTGAAATAAAGCTGCACACAATTCTGCAATACCTTCATTAAAGGCTGCCAAGGGAGGAAAATCCAAAGAATATCGAGCTGATTAATCTATAATTATTAGATTACAAATGGTCGGGCACAGTCCACAACAGTTGCGGTTAATTACATGCTTGCAGTGAGCACTCGTGCCCATGACAGATGTAACAAAAACAGTATAATATCATATATCTAAGCAGAGCTGCCAGTTTATCAAAGGCACTTATTCTAATGCTGCTATCTCCAGTAAAATATCCGGTGAATATATTTCTCTGACGAAAGCCATTTTCATCTCTGTTTTGGATTAAAACATCTGGCCATATGTTTGTGTTTGGATTTTTATATCTAGTTTATATTTATACGTATATTTTTAATTGCTTATTAAGGGAATATAGGGGAGATGAGGGCTAGTTGTCACACTTTTTAATCCAGTTAATATTGCTCAGGGTTAGTTTATTTTGAAAGACAAATTCTGTACAGCCACAAACAAAGTCTCAGCTACAAAAAAAAAAAAATAATAAATAGAATTGATCATTTTCACCATTATTGCCTAGGAAAACAGACAGTTAAATAAATGCAATGATCTTCTGTTGGGGCAAGTTGTCACAATGGAATCTGCTTATAAATAACCTATTTTAGCAAAAGTTGAACAGCAAAATTAGTATGAAACAATTCACAAAACAGATTTGTTTTAAAACATAACACAAATCAAACCATTGTTCTGATAGCTAAATACTGCAATTAATAAATTGTGTAGATTTATAACATTTAAGACATATATGACAACTTTCCCCAACCTGACATGTATGACAAATTACTTTGTCCTTAGAACACAGTTCTTTCTACTAAAATCGACTTTTATTTTATAATTGACCATTGGGTAAATGTATGTCAGAGTGGGTTTATTGAGTTCGCTTGTTTATAGTTAATAGCTATAGCAAATATACAATATGAATAATAAAAAATACTGTTTTTTTAAAAGGTTTTGAACAAGGTGTTTGAAACCAACAAAACACGCATTTGTGCAATTACACTTTTGACTTCACCTTATACAGCAGTTACTGACAAACATGCTGAAAGATTTCATTTTAATATTTATGAAAAATATATAAAATTTGGTTAGGTAAAAACAGCTGTTCAGTGTAACAACTGAAGGGTGCCACTTTATACATTTAACACTGAAAAAATGTGCTCCATGTGGTAACATCTAAATTGACTTGTTTGACTAAAGTCAAAAACATTATTTAACACCACTGAATCAACCTGAATATCTTTAAGGCCCAAATATACTCTATGTCAGTGTTACCCAAACCTGTTTCTGCCATGGCACACTTTTTACGACAAAAAAATTCTATGGCACACCACTATTCCACATAAGCTAACCATCGTCAATATTTTTCCTTTTCAAGAACTTGTCTATGTTTTCTGTCCATCCAGTAGCGTGTTTACTTGTAATGTTTGAAATTCGGCTAGGAAAACAAAAAAAACAACAACAAAAAAACAAGTCACAATGGTAGTCTACGCTGTGTGAGGTCACAGATCACAGGTGGCAAGAGCGTTAAGTGGGTAATGAAAGCCACAACAAATTACAGGGATGCATTTTTTCTGGGGATATTTATTTTTTAAAGAACATGCTAAAAGCACCAATTCCAGCTATTTTAGTGATTCAATTTTATTCAAGTTAACAATTGTGCAGAATTAGCTGCAAAATAAAGAGTATTTTGGTGAGGCTTGCTTCTGTTTCACAAATTTGTAAAATTTTATTAACTGATTAGTTCAGTGACCCCATCTGGAAATGTCACTAGGTGGCGACAAATGAGCGTCTTATGCGCAATGAGTGAGTCATTGAATCATTGAGTCATTTTGAGTCATAACGGAAATCTACCAGGAGACTTTATAGTGTTTAAGCATTAAAAGAACAAAGCAGATCTATAGTCTTCCTTCAGTCTGAGCATTATTTTTCATCCAAAAAGACAACAATAATAGTCTAATAATAGTGAGTTTCAATAATGTCCTTACCTTCTCCTTTATTAAAACTTACATGGCTTCAAATCTACTGACAGCCACAGTAGCCTATTTAAACTGCTGAGCATTTATCAGAAAAGACCACAATAATAGACAAATAATAATAATTTTGAGTTTCAATAATGTTCTTTCGTCATGTGCATTTCACATGAGCTGAGTTGAGGCGTCAACGTTCCGTTCAACACCAGCGTCAAACATCGTATTGCCCTCCACATGACAAGATTTGCAGAAAGCGTCACAGAGGGGTACAATAAACATTGAAAACATGTATTTGGAAGAGAGAAACAAAGCTTGCAATTGCTTTGATAGCAGAAAGTAATAAAAGGACTCGTTTATGTTTAGGTCTAAGTGTTTTCTTGGTGAATTTAAATGAGTTCAATAACTGGGGTCTCTGATATTCATAAACGACGAGGTAATATTTAATTAAAAGAAATTATGAGACATTCAATGTCTCTTCACAAATTTGGACAGTTTTTAAATATTTCTTGTTGCTTAATACTCTCAAAGACATTATTGTTGAAGCAAAAACGTGTGTGTGAAAAACACTTTGGTCTTACGTCACTTCATAGACTTGAATGTATTTTGCAGCACTGATGCGAGTCATGTGAAAGACCCTTAACACGTATAAATATCAGTCACATTTGCACATTAATCATTGCTCCTCACAATCACAAAAGTGACTGATTATGGTTTCAAAATGGAGAATGTCTCCAAAAGGTGAGGAGGTTGGATCCCTGAAATTATTATTATTATTTTCATGTATTTATTTAATTTGTGGAATTTTCTAATTTTCCACGGCACACCTGACAATCTTTCGTGGCACACTAGTACATGAACACAGATGCACCTTGCAACACAAGCTCGATTTCACGCATCATTGCGTTGTGAAATGTTTCAGCGTTCAAATTCATAACACAACGCAAGTACATTTCTCAGCGTTGCCACAAGGGATGCTAGAGTGGATTTTCCTGTTTCAATCAACAACTGTCATGGCGGACTTGAGCAGTAATTTGAGTTTAATCTTTTTGAAAAATATATACCACTTTTTGTCCCCATTCAAACAAACTTGTTTTTTCTCCATGTCTCCCCATTCCTCAACTATCGATTCATCTACCACATCAGGTTTCGTGGTCACACCTAAAAAATCGATTGCCTTCTTGTGGTCTGAGGTTTGTAACCACCAGAGCAATGCAAGAGTGTACGTAATGTATGTACAACGGGATCATGCATTGGCCAAGCACTTGCGTCTGTATTTGTGTACTTGCGCAAAGTAAGTTTTGGCTTTTGTTTACATAAAAAATATATACATTTTAAGGGTCAGATCAGGTAAAAATGGCCACTTAAGGTAAGATTGGCAGGGTACCACTTTCTACAGTGTACAGCCCTTGGGGCAACCAGCCTCTATTTCATTCAGCACTATGCATGTAGCACTCAATGGTGTGATGGTTTTGGTCACTACAGTCAGATAGGCAGCAGAGCAAAGCAAAGAAGAAAAATAAGAATGAAATGCATCAGTATCCAGTATATTCACAGAAAGGCAGGCTGTAGACAGCTCTAAGAAGCAAATCTACATCTTCCAGCCTCCATGCAAATAGCACTGCCTTCCTTAATGGTGAAACCTTCGATGAAAACAGATAAAAATATTAAATATTCAGTCATCCCTTTCACCCAGTATCAAAAGGCTCCAGATGTGCGGGGCCGAAGTTGTTATCGGGAGGCCCAACAACAGGCATTGAAAGACATTCCTCTGAATTTCAGACCATATAAAAGTATTTTATACGATGCAAATAAATGGTAATTTTTGACTAAGGAGGAGAAAGGGGAAAAAAGATGCCAATAAACCCTATCATTTGGGACTAAAACTTCACAAACGGGAGACACTTTGGATTCGCTGTGCCTGTCTCCCCGCGTTAGATGCCTGAGATTGCCGCAAAATTAATCCATTTACCAATCTGTGGCTTAAAATTTAAGGATTTCCAGTTTTGCAGAATATCAATAAGTTCCAATTGAAGAGAGAATTATTTTGCAATTCAGGCATGTGTGAGCGATAACGGAGCAGTTGGCATGGAAGGCAGGCAGAGATGGATTAATTATGCAGGGAACATGGAAATTCTGCTTATCAACGCTTAGCAAAGGAGCCCAGCTCACATAATCAGAAAAAGCAGGATGAAAAAATATAACAATGCAGTGGCACCTTCCAGCTCATCGTCTTACAAGTTAGATTCTTCCTGTAATTAAAAACTAACATACAATTATATTCATATCTCATATGCAGACTATGAGTGGTTATGTGTTAAATATCAGCATAGGGGTAAGAGCGAGGTGGTGGCATAAAACATTTCTTAAAAAGGGATGAAGGACTCTAGGGATGGACAGAACTACTTAGACAGGCAAGAAAACTTAAATTATAATTTAAAAGCCAAGCAAAACAAAGCTATAAAAGCTCAAGACTGCACTTATTTACACCATGTGAACAGGGAGGTAAATATATGCTCTCCTGCATTAAGTTTTCACTTCTCGTCAGGAAGTTTGAAAGGGAACGTCAATGGATAGGCTATGCAAATCCCAACAGAGCATGTCTGATATGGGCACACAGACATTTGGCAGTATTTTTGCTAAAGAGATACGGCTCATAATACAGAATGATGGGTCATTTTGGTTTTTGCATTAAGACAAACTGGGATTTTGCAGTACTAACAGCATAGCGAAGCTCTTTGTTTGTGACATGTTTGGTGTTTCTTGAAACAGGAACAAGGTTGTGCAGCTAATCCAAAACAGAACCTGATTTCTGCTGTTTCTTTCTTTCTGTTGAAGATACATTTATATGTAGGTTTGTCACTCTGTGAGAATTGCCGTCTGAGCCAAAACATTTGAATATTATGACTACAAAAGCAAGGATCATGGAAGTTCTGTCACCAAAAGTGACTGTCCTTTTGCCAGCAATCCCCGACAGGTTTTAAAAGGAACATGTCCATCCATAATAAAAAAAATAAAAAAACAATAAAACAAAACAAAAATCTCCTTTAAGAATTTCCACAGACTTACTCTAGATCCTTCCAAACTTTTCATTTAAAGCATTAGTTCACCCCAAAATGAAAATTCAGTCATTGTTTACTCCCCCCTTTGTTGTTATAACCCAATATGGCTTTCTTACTTTTTCTCAACACAAAGCGAGAAATTGTGAGAAGTTATTGTACTCAGTGATGTCATACAATGGCAATTCATGGTGACTACCTCTTCAAGCTTCAAAAGAACACACCAGTATAATTCAGAAGTCTAATACATTTTTCTATGAGACTCACGGTTGTTATGAAAGCATACAATGAGGTTTGGTGGGAAACAAACCAAAAACCTTTAACGTTTTATTAGTGAAACTGTTGACCGACCATTAAACTCCTCTACGTGTTCATGAGATTGCACAAAAGCAGTATGTCACAAGAAGGGGCATTCGAGTGAAAACTCATCTTGTTTATCTAAAAACGGGTCCACCACAGCGATAGAAACAACAGAACACAACGCAGCTGCACACAAACCAGAGAACCGAACACATTAAATGTGTCTGATGAGGTTGTAGTCGGAGAATAGATGCATTTCTATGCCCAGTATCATTTGTTTGTAATAGAGTATTCAACCAAACAGAGAGAGATAGCAGAGGGAATGTCTGTCACCTCTTCTCCTTTCTTAACCAGTGGTGAGCGTTCGTGACAGACCTCTGACTGAAGAGAGGGATACCTCAGAGAAAACATTCATTAGGTGCTACATTATTGGCCAAATTCAAGTCGTTAGTGAGATGCAGGCTTTAATAAACTGTTATGAAAAAGGTTTTATACCGGTATCAGTTCATAGCAGGAGGGGTTACCCCAGTGCCATGGCGAAAATAGAAACCAAGCGATTGACAGAATGTCCTGTCGCTCGTCATGGCTGGTTAGGACAAAAACTCTGATTAACATAGAAAATATTTATTGTTGACTCTTTGAGCTGAATAGCTACACACACTTAAATTGCACACACTATGATGAATTGTCCTGCATCCTAAAGATTTGCCTAAATATTACTTCCTGAAACACCTAACATCGGCCCCTTTTCAAAGAGATCATAGGATGAAAGAAACAACGGTGTAGACGAAATCTCAGTTCATTTGAAAGATTTTCGCAGCTTTGAGGGACGTACCGCATCTGTTGCCGATGCCATGATTTCATTTTTTGATCGGATGCTCTCTAACAAAGAGGTAAAGTGGAGGGCAAAATGAGAGAGAGGGGATGAGATCCTTATCGAAAACTCTCCACCGGACAATGAATTTTTCTCCACCATTCAAATGTATCTGTGAATGCTTGAGCGATTCATTTCAGCCGATCCCGTGGGGCGACAATGGACCGGAGAAATGAGTGATGCTATCTCCCTCTTGATGTCATTTCCCTGATCCGCCTCATCCTCTGGCCCTGTGTACCTCTATTAATTAGAAAGTAGAGGGATTTCCACTCATCAGCTCATGGCTTTCTGCTCGTCTACTATCTGAAGAGCTTTCACTGCTCAAGAAACTCTTGAAAAACAAATGATTGTTTCGAACCTATGGCCAATAGGCTTTAGGATGGACAAGGCTTTTAGGAATGTAACAGTATTAATCAGAGTCCGATTAAATGAGAAAATAATAAAGATTTAGTTGGTTCCGTTTGAATGGAAAAGTTTCATATTTCTATTAAGAGGGTGAAGAGTGACTCCGTAAAAAAACACTCAGATTAAATGTAGTGTGCAGCCAGGAACTCAGAACTCTTAACAAGCTATGCAAACACTGCCATTAACATCTCATTATTGATGGTGCCTGATAAGACAAGCATCTTTATGACTATTGACTATCATATTAATGGTAAGGGAATCATTTTTTTAAAACCTCTAACCCTCGCACTGGTTTAAAAAAAATGTCTTGCACAATGAGGGGCCTAAGAACCAAAAAGGTTCAGAACTATTGTTTTAAGGCATTATAGATGTGCTCCCAATATGAAGGCAGTTCCTAAAGGTAGGCAGTGTACTTCAAAGACACTGCTTTCTGTCAAAGACTAAGGCAGTATTGCAGTTATTGCACAAGCAAGGCAATTTCAGAATGCGTTGCAACTAACTCAGTGAAGCAAATGCATGTCAGACATAACGAGATGTTAAAAACCAATAAATACCACAAAAATAGTGATAACAAAATAGTTTACACTGACTAATATTTGACTACTTTTACCTATATTTGTAAGCGTGATGTATTTCAAAGCTTATTAGAGTATTGCAACATTAGCTTAGCAACACGTTATAGCGGAAAACTCTAAATGGTAAATGGTCTGCACTTATATAGCACCTTTTTAACCTTAACAGTATTCAAAGCACTTTACACTGTGACACATTCACCCATTCACACACTCTGCAAGGTGCTAGCCTGCCATTGGAAGCAACTTGGGGTTCAGTGTCTTGCCCAAGGACACTTCAGCATGTGGAGTCATGTGAGCCAGGATTCAAACCACCAATCCCACGATTAGTGGCCGATCCGCTCTACCAACTGAGCCACAGCCTGTAGCTGTGAATGGGAGAACACATTAAATATTATTTTTGCCTTCATATTTGCTCCAATAGCATTAGTAAAATCTGTGTTAAATTACTTAAGAATAGTAATCCACTACAATTTACATAATACTTTTCTAAAATTGTTATCAGATTACAGTAACTAAGTAGTCGTTAGAATACACCCAACACTTTTTTTTCACCTAAACCATTCACACACTAAAAAGATTATTACTTCTGCAAAGCTAACAGAGGGTGGTGGAGACATCCTTGTTTCATCAAGTGTCATCATTTTTTCATTCTAAGTGGCAGAGCTAAAACAGACCAAATTTCCCTGTTGTCTCGGTGACTGTGAGGACGCTCAGGGGCAAAGTCCTGCAATTAGCAGATATATGGGTGGGCATCTGCAACTGCATCGAAACACGCTAACACAATGACTGTAGAGGAGTTCATAGCGAGACTGAGTCTTAGACGTGTCACTCTACTGTCAGCAATATGAAGACGTTAACTGCGATTAGTCTCTCTAATTAAAGCACGCTCCCTTGACGCCACAGATACGTAAACTCAAGACGGAAATGCATTCATGTGGGTGTGTGTTTGCAAGAAATGTGTCAAACTGCAGCATTACGTTAAAAGGGTTAGATAACCCAAAAATGGAAAGTCTGCCATCATTTACTCAACCCAAAAGAATTGTAGTTCCAATTCTACATGACTGTATGTCTTCTGTGGAACACAAAAGGAGATTTTAGGCAGAATGTTAGCATCACTCACCATTCTCTTTTATTGCATATTTTTTTCATACAATGAAAGTGAATGGTGACTGAGACTGTCATTCCGAAACATTTTGCCAAAAATATAATGTTCTGTTCCATGGTGGAAAGAAAGTCATAAGGGCTTGGAAAAATATGAGGGTGAGAAAAATTATCACATATTTTTTTTTTTTGTGTGAACTATCCCTATTAGAAGACATTTTGGCCTGTTTAACCTCAGATGGAGGTTCTAATAACAGACAAAACTGATTGTAGTGCCTCCTCACCTTTCCCCCTTCCACACAGCAACATGACTGAGCAGAAAAAGGAGCCGCTTCATCTATGAGATTAGCTGTGGCAGGACGGCCGCTGGACATGGACTCCTGGACGGACTCAATTCTGGTACTGAGATCCACTCGCAGATGACAGATGAAATCTGTCTCCTCCAGTTGGACGGGTAGCTGCAGGTGATACATGATCACAGATAATAGGACATGTGACAGATGGAGGAGAAGAGAGACCAAGTGGCCCCTGATCTCTGTCATGCTGATGTCATTGCCGCAGGTGTCTCTCTAGCCCCGCCTGTAACCACTGAACAGCCAATCACACAGTTCCACCCTGTCCAAACATACTGATGTTTGTGTCTGTTACCACTGATTGTACTTTACTGTTACTGTAGACTGTGTAATCTGTGTATAGAGCGACGGAACTGCAACTCTGTACATATCTAAAATGGGTCATTCCTACATTTCAGTGACATTCCGGCTTTGGAACTTGTTTCATCATTACAGGGACATATTAAAGATTGTATTAGTCATACTGGTCAAACTAAATTACCAAAAAATTCAGATGTCCATCCAGTTAAATAGGCAGCATCAGGGTGGACAATAACAGGCCGCTGCAATGACAAACAGTTGTTAGAGATAATCAATGATGATGAACGACATCGTTCTCATCTCCTGATCTCGCTCTCCATTCACAAGCGGGCGCTCCACCACGCCCCCACCTCCACAATTGAATAATGATGAAACAACAAATGTTGTGTGAAATTAAATTATAAGAAAGCTTTGTAAAAAGTTGTTGAAAAAGTTCATGACATTTTCATACTTTCAAGCACATTTCCCTCAAAATTCACATTAACATAAAGCAAAAAATACACAAAATTGTGACATATTTATACATTATGAAAGTTTATTTTTTATTTTTGCTGGTTTAAAAAATTTAGTGATACAGTAAAAAGCACTGTATTACATTAATGAGACTAAAATTACATTAATAGTAATTAATAAAAAAACGAAACATCTGGACACAATAAGGTAATGAGGCTTATGCTTAATTGGCATGAAAATAATGTCACAATGCATAAATAAATAAATAAATTAATTAATTAATCAACGATCTTAAAACAGGCTACCCACTTTCTTTATACAAATAGATAATTCATGGATAAAATTATAAATAAATATATATTTATTATTATTATTATTTAGAATTTGAATTTGTGGTGAAATGTGAACTTTTTTGTGATCTATTCATTATTACGTTCACCTTATGCTGCATTCATTATTAATGCACCAATATAATATGTATAAACCATTTTTTTCTTTTTTCAGTTTTTCACCCAAAGAATTCATATCACATCAGAAGACATGGATTAAACCAATCGAGGCTTATGGATTACTTTTAGGATGCATTTATGTCCTTTTCAGAACTTGAAACATTTGGACACCATTGACTTGCATTGTATGGACAAAAACACTAGAAATAAACATTGATTCTTCAAAATATCTTAATTTGTGTTCTGCAAAAGAGAGAAAGTAAAAACACAAATTCAAGTTTGAGACATCATGAGGGTGAGTAAATGATGAGAGAATTATAATTTTTGGTGAACTATCCATTTAAAACTCACATGAGTTTTGGTCCATTAAGTCATTTCCAAGTTTTTCCTGGTGTTTCTCTCACTATAAATTGATCAGCCCTGGAGGCCTGTACTGGTGTAATCTAGAGAGCTCTGACTCTCTGCTCTGTATTTATCTTATCACTGGAAGACACCTGTGGAAAGGGTGAACACTGAACAATTATGTGATTCTGCCGTGTAACTAAAACACTAAACTCTCCTGCATTCACACTCCATGGAAACCTCAGGAGAAACTAAAGTTACTGAAGTCTCAAAGACCATGAGCGCCGACCTGTTGTAAGATGGCAAAGACACTGGAACCTAAATGGTTGTCACTATGGGACACCGTCCGAGTGTCACGTGGTCTGAAGCCCTTATACAATCACACCAATTTATTGGCCACCTAGGGAGCTACATCACGGGCTCCATAAAGGCACTCGCTTTCACGACATCGAGTCATATTTTCTGTTCTTCAGTGCCCAATCTCATCTGGCCCATGTTGTACTAGTGACTCACACTTACCTCCGTGTATGCGGTTTATCGTCGGTGAGGATTCCCATGACATGTGTGTTTCCTGTCTGGGGTTTTGCCATGCGGAGGTTGCATCGGAAGGTTCTGATTGCCTGCAGTGTTACTTGATGAATGTCAGGATGCTACGTGAAAGGTTAGCCTACTTTGGAAGGGATTCAGTCAAACCGCATGCTCATTCTGAGGCCCGCACAGCGGTTTCCTTTGATGCTGAGGACATAGTCGGACTCCGACTATTTAGTCTGCAGCCAGGCTGATGCCTTGCCTCCTATCCGACATTAGGGATAGAGATTTCCAGGACCTCTGTAACTATACGGAGTTGCTGGAGGTTATTACACATGTAGTGGAGAAGCTGCACCTGGACTGGCCGGAGGAAATGAAGTCAGAGGATCATAAATTCATCTAGGACGACTGCTTCTTAGCAGGCCAAAGCATGACTATGCCTCGTAGGCTGCTCCCTTTTTTCCTTTTCCAATCTGACTCGATGGCATGAAAGCGAGTGCCTTTATGTAGCCCGTGACATAGCAACCTAGGGGAGATTATTTAAGAGCTTCAGACCACGTGACACTCGGATGGTGTCCCATAGCGATCATACGCAGCGTCTCATTCTCCTCAGAGAACCAAGGTTTTGTCTCAAGTGAGACATTTTTCAAAGTGTGGACAACAGGAGCAAAGTTCAAGAATATGAGAGACTTTCTCCATCTGACAAGCTCTAATCTGATTGATTTTATGCAACTTCCATGCACTTATTTCAATGAGTTTGTTCCATGTTGGTCTATTAATGACCCAAGTGCAGCCATATAACTCTATGTGGCTCCTAGCCGACAGGTTCTTCTTATTTGTTATCTGTTACCCAATTGGCTCACTCACATGTGACATGTTAAGTCAATCGGCTTGAATGGTGTTTAGGCATTGCATTTTACATGTAATCGTGTAGCCAACCAACCTGCGTCTCTCTCTTTGTCTAATATTTAAATTGATCAGTTTTGCAGATAAGCTGGTTTCACTGCAGAATGCGGCAAGAGTTTTTCTCAGAAACTCACTTCCTCCCCAGCTTTACCTGTCTAGATCTGCTACATGGCGATTGTTTGTAAATGAATTTGTGCAGCAGCATGTCCTACATGCTCGATGTAGCATGTCTTCCATTCGGACATGTTATGCAGCAGTAGCATGTCCACATGCTTAACTCAATATGTCTTAGTATTTTCTAGAAGTAGTAACTCTCAGTGCTTGTACTGCAGCAGCAGCATATCAGATCTAGTCTGCCAACACCAATATCCTATTCTGAATAGTGGTTTACACTTCTTTAGATAAACCTTCCCCTAAACATGCCTAACAACAAAAACTGTGGTTGGTGGCTTTACATGTCAGTCAAAAAAGGGGGCGGTCCTTGGCCAGAATTAGCAGCAAAGTGGACCAGAGTTTACACCAATAGTCAAAAGTCTGGCTGAAACTAGAATTAGCAATGCAGGGATTTCATTTCAGCCAAGGGCGTAGACAGAATATTACTTTTGGGTGGGCCTCAATAAATATGGATGGGCCAAGTTTTCACCAATTTTTTTTTTTTTTTAAAGAAAATGTTCCTTAACAACAGAGAAGTGGCATATTCAAACAACTTTTTCATAATTTCCGAAATCAGAATTGATACATTTTTAAAACTATTTAATAAATATATATTTTTAAGTCAATGAAAAATCTAGAATATTCTGGGTGGGCCTGGGTCTAATTTGAGTGGGCCCAGGCCCCCCTGGCCCACCCTTGGCTACTCCACTAATTTCAGCCACATTAATGTTGACACTGTAGAATCAAAATAATCTAAAATACAGCATTTCGATATTCCTGAGATACTAAATAAAAAAATATATTTTGTCTCGGTTAAAATCCCAAACTTATACACTCACATTCACATGTTCTTGACACAAATACTCCAGTCTTCAACATTGATTAATACATTTTCTAAATGAAACATCTAATCAGCTTCAGAATCCTAGGAAATGATACAAAGATCTTCTAAGTTCTCTGTCAGAAAGAAAAAGTTTCAGTGAGAGAAATGCAAGACTTAACCCTGACTTCAAAGCCGTCAGTCTAGAGGCACCAAAGGCCTATAATTACCCTTACCTTAATAATGAGCTTAATTAATTTTGCACTTTTGTTATGATTTGCATATCAGCCTTAATAAGTTATTTCAAATGACTCAGAGGTGTTCAATAGATGAGAGAAAACTCATTTGACTGAACCCTCCTATTAAAGCTACTGTATCACTTGTTTAAAACCAAAAACAATGTCAATCATTGTTTTGGCCATGTGGTTACATTCATAAATGCATGCTGTTTTAAGAGTTAAGAAATCTGCATCAATCTAAGTTTGTCTCAACTGCACTCAATCTTTAGCCAAAAAAAAAAAAAAAATTAACAAATGCTCTTCACAACAAGGGCAAAACAAAAATCATCAGACTGAAATTGTGTAGCTACACTCGTTGAATATTTGAGTTTTATATGAATTGGTCCTTAGTGAGGAGACTTTTTCCATTTTCATTTGTTTGGCAAACTGATTCCAAAGTAGTGCACATTTGAAATGACAACTTATTTTACGTGATAAATGTTTCTGTTTATTTTTCTTTCTCTTGCATCCTGTTTGTTTTGTTCAGAGTAAGTAACACCTGTGTGGTTACAAGCTAATGGCCTTTTTAACGCTCCGCTCAAACCCGTTTAAGCACCAATCCTTTCACGAACTCCTTCATTTCTGATGTAATTTCCTCCCAGTAATTACTCTTTTCGTTCCCCCTGTTTATCAGACAATGTACCTGCATTGGAAATAAAAGACCTTGACTAGCCTTTCGCTAGACAAAAACAAAATATAATTTGATATGTTTGGCTGTCGGACATCATTGTTGAAGGGATGCAATTAAGACAGTATTATCTGTTTTTATTTTGGTGTTGGAACTGAGACATGTGGAACCTTTATGATAAGCAGTAAAATAAAACTGGCCGGTATCTGTAACGGTGACTTCAGTGGCTTCCAGCGCAATTAACGGCGTGGAGATTGCTGGACTGCACCGTTAACTCAGGAAGGATGCAGATGTGATTGTTGGGCGGCCAGGTAAAGAAGCAGCCTTTTCTTAAATACCATGATCACCGTGTTAAACAACCAGACTCAAGGGTATTAGATACTGCACTTATATGTTTCTCACTGTCAATTCCTCAATAGCATGTTGCCTATTTCCTAACAAATAAGTATTGTGATGGTATCACAACGGTATAGATGGTACAACCATGGCGCTTTGACAGTACCAGTCATGTTTGGGACACACCTGCTCATTATTTGTTGAGAATATTTTCCAAGTTTTAGAAAAAATAGTCAACCAAAAGCAACTAAACTAATTAAATAATAAATCAAATGAAAGTATTCAGCCTGATCTCAGGACAATTACGTGTTTATTGCCACACTTTTGCAAACCCAAATTGCTGTATTACACGTCAGGTTTGTTGCAGAGTTTTTAAAATCTAATTTGAGACTTTTTGAGACCTTTTTTAAGACCTGAACAAATAAAATGAATACTGTATCCCCATACCAAAACAAATCTCAAATTAAATCATGTATCACAGACCACATATATTTCACATTAAAATGGGTTTATGTAACATTATACAAATAAATACAAATTAGAGATCTACCGATATTGGATTGTGCTGATATGATAATGTGTTGAAAGAAAGGCAATTAATCTGCCAATATATATTTTTTTAATTGGTAGCCTGTATTAAATGTCCAAAGTCTTTTCTTCCTGTGATGGAGAGGGCCAGATAGAGGCTTCAAGAATCCAAATTGAATTAAATTCCAGATGCAGTTTATGGTGCAACCAAAATACCAATAACCAAGAATAAATAAATAAGATTTGATTCATAGCGCTGATTTTAACTTTAAAGGCTGAAATGCTATTATTTTGAAATGTATGCGCTTCACTGCTCCCAGCTGCTCATTCAAGCAAATAAGGGATATAAAATGTGCACTACAATAATCTACAATGTACAATTACAATATAAACAATTAAAAATAAACTTTGTCATATTTCATCACAACTATGTCACCATTATAAAGGTTTATCATTAGTGGTTGTTAGTTCCTGATAAGCGTCATCCCCCATCTGACATTTTTGCATCAATCAAATGTGATCACTATTCCCTAGTATATGACAATTCAGAGCCACAGACTGTGGTCCGGTGGAAACCAGGAAGTTACTTAAACAATGGTGAGAGTATTCGGAGGTCTCATTTTCCATTGAAAATCACTTATGTACTCAGCTGACAGTTAGGCTTAGAGTTGGGATTTGGTTTAGGTAGTAGGGTTAATAAAATATACATTTCTGTTGACTGTATTGCATAATTTACTACTAAAAAAATAAAACTTGCATTTGGTGCTACTCTGAGCATATTTCACCCAGAAACTGGTGCTGACATGTCCCCATTCATTCAACAATACTTCCAGTTTCAACCACTGGGGGAAGTGGTTCAAACTTCGGTAAGTGCAGACTGGTTTCAGCTGCTAAACTATTGTCCTTCTGTCACCAAATTCACACTGCAATCAATCAGAATTTTATTTTTTCCTCTTTTCATATTTTATTGCTACTTCTATTGCTACTGCTGCATCTGCTTATGTTGTCTGCATGAAAGAATGCCAAATAAATGGTCATATTATGAAATTTGCTGATTAATGAAGCAGATTGGAATTTTGTAGCCAAATAGAGAAATACGCACAGGAAATACATCCATGCAAAAAGTATACTGTGTTTGTCAGGACTGTATCCCAACAGCTGAATTCATTCTCATTAGAAAGATTTGGGCAGCCATAACAAATCCCAGGTGGCCTCTTTTATTTTTCACACTCCTGTGCAACAGTGCTGTGATGCAAGTTTGTCTCCCATTAAAATCTGAATGCATGAGTAAAAAAGGTCTCCTACAAACTTCACAAGGATTCATATACCAAGCCCATCTATTGCTTGTGGTTAATAGGGACTGCATAATTTTGCTGACATATTTGTAGTGGAAAGGGAGACTCAAAATTGCCTGGAAAGACAACATTATCTCGAAGTTTATAGTGCAATGAACATTATCACTTCCGATCACTTCAGTATAACCCCCCCCCCCACCCACCCCCCCCCCTTGATGTTGTTCTAAAACCATATGATTTACTTTCCTCTGGCGAACAAAGAAGATTATTTATTAAAGAATATCCTGGCCACACTTTTCCATATTATGCCAATGAAAAGTGTCTAAAACGGAAATGGAAATGTATTGATAATTGTTAAATCATGTATAACTAATGTAGTTAACAAATGTTACTGATACAGTCTTTATAATGTAACATAAAAGCAATATTATGAACAAAAACATGTTATTTGAGTCCTAATGTAAAAAAAAAGATTGTTATTATTATTTGTGATAATACACCTATAAAAAGCATAATAAAATTATCATTTAAGATTTCAGAGGGTTTATAAGTCTCATACTTTAGAGCCCATGGATAAAAATATATTTATACAATATTCCCTATTTTTTAGTTGCCTACCTATTTTAAGGAAGACCATCTTTTCGTATCGATAACAAGCTATATGTTACACTGTCAAAGTGGTGAGTGTCCCAGCAAAGAGAAATTAATGGAGTTCAGGCGGCAGAATTAGTTTTTGGGTTTTGTAAGCGTGTGTGGGTGCCAGAGCGCAGATGGACAGCTGTGGGGGACGGCTGGCCAATCCACAGCCGTCTGCGTCTCTCACGCTTTACTGCACAGCACTCTCTCTCTCTTACTGCAAAAAAGAACACATACTGTACCTTCAACGTTCAACATTCATATGAAGTGCTCTGATTGATTGTGTTGACAGATTAAAGTGTGAATTTGTAACTCCAGATGTTTGGAAACATTGATAATTGTTTCAGTTCTCTGTGTAATTCTAATGCACTTGAACTAGTGGTGGAAACTATAAAACACATGTTATCTAGCAAACCCTTTTTGAGGAAGATACTCTTCCTCATCTTGAAAAGTTTGGAACACATGTGTGCCCTAAAGGCTGATTTATACATCTGCCTCAAACCTACAGGGCAGCTGCTACACATGGCCTATGTGCTGGTTTGCATTTATAGTTCTGCGTTGGCGTGTCTCTGTTGTTCTGTAAGTAAAAAGCCAAAGTGCTAGTGCATTGAGAGAAAATGCCTTCATTTCTAAAATACTTATACATTTCATAAATAAACGAAAGAAATGTTTATTTCATTGATTTAAAATGATTCATTACATTTAGGTAGCATTAAAAATGAATTCATCAAAGTATGTCACCATGTTGAGATTTAGGTACATTATACATTTTGCCCGCCTTGCAGAGAGGAATAAATTTTTTAGGAGAATAGCTCAGCTCTGTTGGCCCATTCAATGCAACTGAATGGTGGCCAGAACTTTTAAGGTCCAAAAAAGCACACATATAGGCAGTATAAAAGCAATCCTTAAGACTTCAGTGGTTAAATCCATATATACAGAAGCGATATGATACGTGTGGTTGAGAAACAGATTCATATTTAAGTCCTTTTTTACTAAAAATTCTTCTCCATGCCTAGTAGGTGCTGATGTGCATGAAGAATGTGAAACTTTAAAAAGAAAATATATTGCTTCTGAAGACATGGGTTTAAAAACAGGAGTCTATATGGATTACTTTATGCTGCTTTTATGTGCTTTTTGGACCTTCAAAGTTCTGTCCATCATTCACTTGCACTGAGAGCAATGAAGAGAGCCATGTACTGTACTTCTGTTGTACTTCTGTACTTCTGTTGGTGCCGCACATTCAGGACTAAAATGAAGAGAGCTGAGTAGATCAACCTCTCTAGAGCATCAGGCCTTGTGTCTTAACCAAACCACAATTAACAGAAACTGTTATTATCCTCGTCCTGCGAGTTCCCTGCAAAGCAAATCCTGATAGAAAGGGTCGTAAAATTATGCGAAAACTTGGGAGGAGAAAGTGGCTCACGTCTGTTTGCCGAATTAATCGCTTTCTAAATGGCTCGGGGCCAGGCAAAAGTTAACATTTGCAGTTTCAAAGGTTTTCAGCGCTTGCAATGAGCCATGAAATTACTGCATGCTGGTGAAAATGGCAGCTGATGAAAAGCCCACGGAGCAGGTCCCACAGGCGGACAGGCGGAGCGGGAGGGGAGTGCAATCGCCCTCTACTGCTCGACAGTCACGGTCAGGAAGAGGATACAGTGAAGGTTCCACTTCTGGCCCGTTGTAAAAAGGTGCCTCAGTTTGTTCCTGGGAGGCAGCAGGTGTCCTAACCCCGCCCTAATACTAACCATATGGAGCCTGTATGCCTGAGTAGTCTGCCAGGATAAGCATGGCACCTTTCACCAATGGCGGCTACTACTGAGGAAGTGCTCTCCATAAACGAGGCCACCTGCTCTTCATCACCTCTCTGTATTGTAAGAGTAAAAGGAAACATATATCATAATCAAACGAGGATGAGTTTAAGAAATGATAAAGGACAAAAGTACCTTCCCCTGCTGAAATATATATATATATATATAGGTATATTTATAGGTATATAGGTTTATTTTGAGGCAATTTGATCTATTTTTTTTTATAATTTATTTAAAATGTTGCAAATTTATGTAACTAATGATTTGCCAAAAATTAACACATTTCTTTTTAGACAAAATACTTATTTATCATTTACAGCTTTGTTTAAGGCCATTAAATAAAAATTAAAAAATGCAATAACTGTCCAATAAGTGAAGGATAGTTGCAGGGTCTAAAGGCCCCTATATTAAACACATTGTTTTTCTTGAGAGGGGTTAATAGATTTGTTTTGAAACATTTTCAAAGTGGGCTCACATTGACTCATCCAATCATAATAGGGATTCGTTTGTTTATAGAATATTTGAGATGTAATAAAATGGCAAATTTGTTTGAATTTTACCAGGAAATGGTTGACTTGTTCTGAAGTAGTTATTTTGAGTAAGCATCATCTTAATTTGTAACTCTAAAAATCATCTTGCTCTCACATGGGGTAAAAGGCTCCCTCACCACCTTTTTTTTTCAAACATCATATTATTTATTTTCACACAAATCATGTTGCTTCATCAATATTCAATAAAAATATATATAGATTTTTTAATCTTTAAGGTGCGTACACACTGCCAGCGACATCGCGCGCAACAGTGACTCCATCCCATTCATTTTCAATGAGAGCACAGCGACTTGGCGACTAGATGTGGGCGTGTCCAGCGACGCGACAAAGTTGAGACAAGTTCAACTTTATTCAAATGAAGAGAGACTTACGGAAGCGACAGCCAATAGGAGAGAAGACGGGAGAGCTCACGTGATCCATCTCTCTCTCTCGCTCTCAGCTCCTGCAGTAACGGAAAGATGGATGAAAGGCTAATTCTTGCTGTTAGAAATTTCCCAGTGCTCTATGATATGTCTCTTCCCACGTACAAGGACATTTTTAAGAAAAATACTGCATGGAAAGGTGTATCTGAGATTGCGGGGATTTTGTGGACAATTTGCAGTTACAGTAAGGCTCTTACAATGGAAGTGAATGGGGCCAGTCCATAAACATTAAAATACATGCTATATTTGAAAAGCATAGCCACAATATAAAGATACGTGTTATATTATAATATAAAATAATAGTAATTTAATATCTATTTCCTCCCAAATGACATGATCAATCAAGTCAAACTGAGTGATACTTTTCATATACTTTTGCCCATTTCTTTTCTTCAGAGTTTTTTGGTTGGTTTTCTTCCAGCAGGTGAAGAACCATCCATGACCAATTACACTGATGTGAACAATCTATGCCTTTGTTCAGCACGCACGCACACGCACACGCACACGCACACACACACACACACACACACAGACACACACACGTTCAGCAGACTGAGGAGTAAGTAGCCTGCAGGGCTCTAGGAGAAAGGAGGTGCAGTTCCATGCAATTCTCCTCTGCAACACACCGTGTTGTGCTAGACAGATTGTCTGGTTCCAAAGACATAAACATTCTGATTGATTTCAGACATGGTGAAACCGACTTGGAGAGACGCTCGTTAGGCATTTTGTACAAAGCATTCTATTAACAAGGTTGCTTTTATTTTTGAGTTTCAGAATTGTTGACATCTTGACGGTTGTTTTCTGTTTCTTGTCAACATTCTGACTATGCATGCCAATTAATATTTAGCTATGTGTATGTAATGGGAGCCAGCTGCTAGGTAGCTTTGCAGTATGTAAACCTCACTCCCCTGGCCTCAAGAAGCGCACTAGTGACTGACGCTAGAGGCTGTAGCCCGCCTCCCATGCTGGAGACACCGGTTCGAATCCCGATCGCTGTGGGTCGAACAGGACCGGTTACGTGTATGTTTCTTTGTCTACAGTATGTGTGAATACTAACAAATAGCTATGTGAGAGGTGTATTCCTGTATTTCTTAAATAAATAAACTAAGGATAAACAGCATGCTTGGATGAGCATTAAGTGATTCTTTTGAATTTAACCCAGTGGAATATTTTCAAAGACATTATATGTTCAAACACGATGCACACAAAGTCTTTATCAAGTTATCCTTCTCAGTCATCACGTTGGCCTAAAACTGGAATGGCATAATACAGAGTTTGCCCTTATCTAAAATTAACAAGGATGTTTTTAGTAAACAATTTCCCCCTAAAACCCCAGAATATTTTATGTGGGCTCCGTTTGATATCTTCTTCATTTGTACTTTGCTAACGTAACTCCGAGACTCTTCTTAATGGGATAGTTCACCAAAAATGAAAATCCTCTCAACATTTACCCACCCTCATGCCATCCCAGATGCATATGACTTTCTTTCTTCTGCAGAACATAAATTAAGATTTTTAGAAGAATATTTCAGGTCTGTAGGTTCATAAAACTTATGGGTGCCAACATTTTTATGCTCCAAAAAGCACATAAAGACACCATAAAAGTAATCGATATTTTCAGAAGTGATATGATAGGTGTAGGTGAGAAACAGATTAATATTTAAGTCCTTTTTTTGAATTTGAATCACCAAAAACACAAGAAGAAGACTGTGAAAGCGATCTGTTTTTCACCCACATCTATCATATCGCTTCTGAAGATATTGATTTGACCACTGCAGTCGTATGAATTACTTTTATGCTGACTTATGTGATTTTTGGTGCTTCAAACATTGGCACCCATTAATTTGCATTGTATGGACCAAAAGAGCTGAGAAATTCTTCTAAAAATCTTCATTTGAGTCCAGCAGATGAAAGAACGTCATACACATCTGGGATATCATAAGGGTGAGTAAATGCTCCATGGCAGCAGCTGTGTGTGTGTGTGTGTGTGTGTGTGTGTTCTTGCATTTACACTGGCAGTTCTGTCTGACTTGAAGATGGCACATGATGCCCACATGCACTGTGGCAGCACCATTTCAGTTCGCTAAAAACACAAATTCCGTGGTCTTATAAATGGGTTACTTAAAGATGCACTTATTTATTTATAATTTTTTAAGGTTGTGCTGGCCGTTATAACAGTAGTCTTGGATCTTAGGATCGGCCACATTATGCTGATTCACTGACAAGGGCATATCAGATATTTTTAACGGCTCCAGTGTGTTTCAATTCCCTTGTGGGGCTACAAAAAGCATAATGCATCAGCAGTGTGGGAGACCAAGGTTTGGATCCAGCGTTGAAACTAAGCAAATAATCGTGTTTGCAGAATCAGTGATGAGCGTGATTTGGAGGTTGCATTTTCCCCACTAACATTACATTTTTGCCACACTGATGGTTAGGTTTATGTTTGTGGTTTGGCTTGGGGGGGTACAGTTTATAAATTGTATTACAGCCTTTAGAGCTGAAAACAACTGGCTTCAAAACTCACTTTTGGCGCCCCTCCATGGACATTAAGCAAAAAATGGAGCTCACACGTGATCACACGCGATCAACACTTACCGATTTGGACACTGGGGGCAGTGTTTAAAATTTCTGTAATCACCTGAATGATTTTACTTAAAGAAAATTCAACCTAATGTTTCCGATCTGCTTCAGGAATGGGAAAAAGTTGCAATATTTTGCAACACATTAAAAAATTTAAATACATTTTTTAAAAAGCACTATTAATTATTCACGTATAAAACGTTTTATTGAGGAACAATTGCCATATGAATTAGCTAATTAAGATGGAGTGCACCTTAAAATGCATTATCCAGGTCTAAGTACCTGCTTTTAAAAAGGTTCAAATCTGTCTTAAAAAAACTACAAAATTATTACACTTAATAGACCAAAATTGCTCAGTTTTGACTTTGAACTATGTATTTTAATAACTAATTAAAATTTCACCATGACTATGTTCACACATTAAATGTGAAATTAATGTGTAATTACAACTTGGACTGAATTGCATGGGAATTCGCGCTGCCCCAGACATCACCTAATGCTGCTAATAGAGTTTAGGAGTATGTTTTTCTAGCCGTTGGAGTATCGGTGACATTTAAATATGTTATGCCTGGAACAGCAATTGTTAATATGTTATTGTTAAGTTTGACTGAACGTGTACATGATGTGTTGGATATTTATAAATAATCGCTTAATTAATTACAGAATGCATTAGTGCTTAATGCGAGTTGTTAACTTTCTCTACACCCTCATTAATAAGAGCCCCTGTGGGGATTGCAGCTCTTCATTTCAGCATCCTGAAAGCTATGCTCTCTCTCTCTCTCTCTTTCTCCTTCACCACTCATTTTGATGAGGCTGTGAGACTGATGGCTGACAAAGTAATTAATCACCTAAAGATGTGAAGCATTTCAGATGTTGAACATGTCCACTTGAAAAGGGCCATTAGGAATATGCAGCTTTATTGTACAATAACAAGATACTTAGCTTGTGTTTATCACAGATTTTTAAAAAGGGATTTAAAAATAAAAAAATATTCAGGGACCCTCGTGTTGTTCAGACACATATGACTTCTTTCAAGGAAAACAAAAGGAGATGTTAGGCAGATTGTTATAGTCTCAGTCACCATTCACTTTCAATGAATATTTTATCCAAACAATGAAAGTGAATGGTGACTGAGGCTCACATTATAATTACATTTTGTGCTCCAGGAAGAAAGTGAAATGGGTTTGGGACGAACAAACTTTTAAGTCTGTGAAATTAGTTTTGCATACAAATAAAAGTTGTAACTTTTTATGAAATAATGCAGAAGCTCTGAAATCTCATTTGACAACACTGATGCCAAATCCCGGTTCTTGCGTAATAAAACAATGACAAAATCTTTTTTTTTGCCTTTAAATTTCTATTGAAAGCTTGTTTCTCACCAATAACTATCATATGTCTCATTAAAACTTGGAATATGACTCACAAGTTGCATGGACTATTTTTATTATACTTTTGGGACCTTTTTGAAGCTTTAAACTGAGACACTATCATCTGCCAGTGCAGAAAGGTATATTGACTAAAACATCTCCATTTGCATTCCTCTTAATGAAGAAACTCATACAGGTTTGGAACGACATGAGGGAGAATAAATTATGACAGAGCTTTGCATGACACAAACTCAATGTCACACTATGCGCACACATGCTTCATTGATGTAAAGACGAATAAATGTGCAGCAATGCCAGTCCCAACACCACACAGAACAACAGCATGCTGAGCAGCCATAGGGCAAACAACACCCCAAGCGACTCGAGCGCTTCTACTGTGGCCTGGTCCCTCCGGAAGCCACCGGCTCTGCTACTGGCTCCTAATTACCATCGCTCTCCAGAACATTTCGTGGCCTCTCCATCTGTCCTCTCTGTAACTGGCGGAGAAGCTCCAGTCACCTCATGTAGCATTTAACAAATGGGAGGCTGCAACCCGACTCAGTCGAGGTTCAGGCACTGCAAGGGGGGAACTTTCCCTGCTGGTGCAATTGGAGCCACCCCTCACCTCCTACCCACCTGTAAAGAGCAAGTGATGTTCTCAACATCAAACCTATGGAGAGCAAAATCAAGAAATTATTAGATGTCTAAAACAATAATATTATAAAATACACGACTAGCTTTAAATATATTTTCCCACCATCTGTTAAAGGATTAGTGAACGTTAAGGGTTAATTTATTATTAAAAATTAAGAAACAATAAAATAGGGAAAACGAATGGGCTTATTGTTGTTTTCAATGGAGACTTAAAGGGATAGTGCTCACAAAAATGAAAATTCTGACATTTACTCACACTTTCATGTTGTTCCAAAAAATGTATTTCCATATAATGAGTGAATGGTGACAAAGGCTAAATACTGCCCAACATCTCCTTTTGTGTTGCATGTTAAGTCATCCAAAGAGTGCAACAATAGGGCTCTAAAAGTAAATAATAATAATAATAATAATAATCATATATTCTCACGATTTTCTTGTTTCTTGATTTTTAACAACAACGTAGAAATCTTTCAAGGCAGGCATACCATAAGCTCTGAGATTTGTAAGCGATGGTATATGCTTCTACAGAAGCCACAAGTCTGTCCCTACGTCCGAAAGCATGTACTGTCACAATATGTACTGTATTTGATGAAGGATGCACTTATTGGGTGGCAAAACTGTACAGTCTTTAGGTATACATAAGAGTAGTATCAATACATCTCTGTTATACTTCATCAGGGCATGTTGACAATGATCTGTGTCCTGAATACATGACATAAGAACAACAACCGCCGACTCACAGATCATCAACATTCTTTTATATCCAACGTTTTAAATGTGACATCGCCTTAGCTCCCGAGGAGTTATGTGACTATAAATTGTCCAGTCAATACGCACTTCAGAATCTTGCCTTAAATAGTAGGTCATCTGGGTATTTCTGGCTTACTGCTTCATGAATACTGAGGATTAGATTTTCTCTTTATTGGTATACTGTTTTTGGCAGACTATACAGGTGAGACAGTATCACATCTATGGCAGTCAAAGTGTACAACAAAGTCCTCTTAAATAGGATTAGGGAACAAGGATCGACAAGGATCTAAGAGTGAACCAAGCCAGTTTTCGAAGAGGACCCAACTGCATAGATCAAGTCCACATATTATGACACCTAATCGAAGGGGCAAACGGCAAACGATTTCAAGAAAGCATTTGACTCAATCAAGAGGTCTGTTATGTTTGGGATACTACGACTATATGGAATTCCTAGCAAGATTTTAAAAGCAAGACAAACCTTCTACAACAATTCGAGGAGCGGCGCCTTAGCTGAAGGTAAGAAATCAGAGGAATTTGACGTAACAACTGCCGTTCAACAATGTGACGTGCTTGCCCTCTTCCTATTTATCATTGTGATGGACTACATTCTCAAGAGCTGAAGGATGGCACAAGATGAACGGCATCTGCGGCATCTATCATCAAACCCAGACAATCGTCCAGGAATCCAGCCATGTCTATTTTCAACCTTGATTTTGCCGATGACATAGCTCTCTTACAAGAAGGCATTCTCGAAAGGGCCCAGGTAGCACTTAATCTCATGTCGAAACTGGCAAGAGAAGTCAGACTCATAATCAATATCAAGAAGACTGAAGCCTACACCAACATGTTAGCCTGAACAAACCGATAGACCAGCATGAGTATCTTGACCTAGATGGAGAACAAATTGCCTGGGTCAACAATTTCAAGTATCTAGAATCAATGGTACTTTGAGCAATTCTGACATTAGATTACAAAAGGGCCGAGCATGGGCCACCTTCTGGAAAATGAAGGACTTTTTTTCACTCACGCACAATCTCAATCTACCTGAAACGCGACATATTCCAGGCAGCTTGTCTCTCAATTCTGCTAAATGGCTACGAGGACTGGATCATCACCAAACAAGTCTGAATATCTACACCATAAGCTATTACAGAATTATGCTTGGAATAAGACACTCAGACAACATATCGAACACTGAGATCTACACCAAATTGAAAATCGAGCCCCTACCCAACACCGTACAGCAGCGGCAATTGAGGTATGTCAGCCACAGTATTATTAATCCATCAACCGAACTCGCCTATCAGTACGTGCTCTACAAGCCAGCGCAAAGCCATGGCAAGAGAAGACCTAGCATATGGCAAGTACATCGGGCGGTTGATAAATCATTAGACACTGCCTACGACCGACAAGATACAAGTGGAAAAAAATATGGTGCGCCTGCGAACCCGTGCTTGCTGCCAAATGGTGATGATGACAGTAGAGAAGTATGGATATTCGGACACAGCGAGTGTGTTTTCAATGTAAAAAATCTTTTCTTATTTAATAGCCTAACCCAAGTGAAAAATACACTACCCAAAAACCTTGACGTAAGATATGCTAATCAGAGAAGTCGCTGTAACCATGAAACGGAAACATGTTTTCCTAATATTTGGCTTAAAAACGTTTTAATGTGATTTATCTCAGAGATTGTTTGATCAGTTCATAACTTAGAATTCTTTATTGAAGAATGTTTTGAAATCACAATGGAGAAAATGTTTCAGAAAAATACTTAAAGACTGAAAAAGTGGAGGGGGACTATTCCAGTCTATTAAATCACTCCAGTGGGTCACAAAGTGAGCAACCAGTCTGTTATTTTCACTGTGGCAAATGCTGAATGCCATCAGAAAGCTCTGAAAACTTTTGTCAGACCTGTTTTAATGCAGGAAAACATTTGCAGGCCTGAATGGAAGCCTCTGATCTGTTCTACATATCTAAAGGGCTAAAAGAGAAAAAAGCGAGGGAGTGAGACAGAAAGGGCATGTCTGCTTTGCTTGGAGTTGCCTGTGATTATATGTGTTCAACTGGCTCTGATGTACAGGCCAGATTCTAGACGCTTGTCTCCTTGTCTTTCTGCCGGTATCTCAGACTGTTGATCTTCGGCACATAATGGTTTTGCCTTGCAGACATCGAAAGATATGAAGGAAAGAAGCTGTTTGTCAGAAACTTCCAAACTTTACAGAGTGAGACTCTAACTTCTATTTGCCCGTCACAAAAGCTGTTTGCGTTCAGCTTGGGTTTTGGCTAATAATTAAAAAGTTGCCTCTTTTTGTCATTAGGAAAATTAATACATAATATAGTACATGATTTGAGAACATTTGATTAAGCATTAATCAACACGTCTTGCTTGCAAATTTAGCCAGCAGTACATCAGTAAACCTAACTGAAAATTAGATGGTTTTATTTTATGCAAGCTGATTCAAATGCAAAACCCCTGAGCTGACTGCAAACCAACCAAGCAATGGCCAAAATTCTCAAATCCAAATTAAAACCATCAAAATTAGTTTTATAGCTCTACACTCTTTTTGTAGGTTAACAATTGAGTCATTTGTGTCCATTTAATTTTTCCAAAGGAATTTTAGGAGAAACATTTGAGAAAATGTTAATACTTAAAAAAAAAAAAAAAACTGACACATAACAATCAAAGGTGAAGTGTGTCATTTCTGTACCAGTAGAGCACCAAAATAATTTCAAAGATAATGACTATTTAACAGCTTCCCCAAGAATTTCCCCCGTCAGCCATTGGTTTGACAAACCGGTAGTCCTGCTCCAAATTCAGGATATTGGTTTAGCAAATGCAGTGTTGGGGAAGCTACTTTGAAACTGAAGCTTTCCAAGCTACAAGCCACTCACAACTTAAGGTACTACAGTCAAGCTGCTCTTTTAAAAAGGTAGTTATACAAAAAGCTATTACAACAAAAAGTAGCTTCTTAACTACATTGAAGCTATTTATAGAAGAAAATATTTTAGATATACTGTATAACCATAGCTATGTTTCCATCCAATTTGCGAAAATAATTTATGCGAAAAATCAGAATACTGCAAAAACAATGTGTGGATAAAGCCTCGTTCCAAAATATGGCTAAAAACACATCTTTTCCATGAGCACTTAACCATTCACTCATAAATGTTTTTTGTTTTTTTATTAAATTATATATATCCTTGTTGCACTCTAATCTGTCTTGGACACTACTATTATGATGCTAGTGAAACTTTGAAATGCAGCACTTTTCGTACCACTGTCTCCTTAAGATGAATCACATATTATGTGTTATTCCTCTTTTGTAAGTCGGTTTGGATAAAAGCATCTGCCAAATGAATAAATGTAATTGTATTAAAATGTATTATTTTTAACAGAATGGATGAGAGAAGGGAACACATCGCAGAGTATAATTTGTTTTTTTATTTTTTTTACAAACAAGAGTACATTTACAAATTAAAAAGCATTAGAACAAGACAGGGGTATACAGTAAATCACAAAAAAAAAAGTATATTCAGAGTAAAGATTATATTAGACTAGAGTATTTGCAATGATAATGATCACATTGCTTTCATTTACTTACTTACTGTAATCTTCATATATGACATAAGATCCATTTAAAAAATGTTAAATAAAGAAAAATTTCCATCCCAGAGTCCGATTACAGAAAATAACTGGTTTAATCATTGTATACATGGAGTTATATGCTCGTAGTTTAAGTTCGACGATTGGGGAAGCGTCCACTCACGAGTCGCGACCGAATGCTATGTAAATAAAACATGAAGATGAAAATGTCCCATTATCTACAACTGTGTTATATTTACAATAGTGAAATAAACTTCATTACAACACATAAACGCTGTCTCTTCGGACTTTGTGCACAATAATCCTCTGAGAGTAAGCTGACCAGCACGCACAACTGTTTCCAATGTTTCCCAAGAACTGGGAAAACTTTGTGCTCAGATATCATTACACACGAAAGTGGTAAATGACACATATGGTAAAGTGCTGTGTTAATCCAAAGAATCAATTAAACATCTGATGTTTACTGCCAAGTGTATCAAAGTTGGCTAATAATTTATCTACGATTGTCCATAGACAGATTAACGGGCGGATGTTTTGTTAGGTTACTATTCAGAGCTGGATGTGACGACATGCAGACCGTGATAAAGGCCTTTTTCAGAATAACCAAGGCAACAATTTGGATGTGATGATTGGTCTGCATGTTCGTGCAGTTATGAATGCATTATTCAGTCACATGACTTTTTTGATGTGCATCTTGTATTTCTGTTAAATTCAATAGCAGTTTATGCACTGCTCTTACACTTTAGTTTAGAATGGCACAAACACGCGGAGGGATACATAGAGTGAAGCGTCTGAGTGCTGATGATGTCACCCCAAAAAGCTGGGTGAGTTGGGTCCAGAGTGATTTTTCCAGCCGTTTTCCTCACTCTGGAAGTGTACAGTTCTTGAAGGGAGGGCAGTGGGAAACCAATAGTGTCCTCAGCAATCCAAACTGTTCTTTGTAGTCTTCTGATGTCCGATTTCATTGCTGCACCAAACCGGACAGTTATTGAAGTGCAGAGGACAGACTCAATGACTGCTGAGTAGAACTGTATTAGCAGCACCTGTGGCTGGTTGAACTTCCTCATCTGGCGCAGGAAGTACAACCTCTGGTGGGCCTTTTTCACAATAGAGTCAATGTGGGTCTCCCACTTCTGTTCCTGTGAGATGGCAGTGCCCAGGATCCTGAATGATTGAATGAACATTGTTTTGATATCGCCACAGAGCCATAGTGTTGATCAGGGCTGGACTGGCAATCTGACATACCGGGCATTTTCCCAGTGGGCCGACGCACTTTGGGGCCGATCAAGGGTGGACTGGCCAGCAGGTGAACTGAGCGGGACAGTGTGTAGGCCGCGATATGTGCCGAATGGGCCATGATAAGCAAAAACGAGCCACCGCGTTATGCAGAATGGACCAGAAAAAGGCACGATATGCAGATAGGGACAGCGAACAAACCACCCCCCGCTCAACAACCTTTGGGCCAGTTGCCATGTAAAATCCCAGGCTGATTTCTCTTCCCAGTCCAGCCCTGGTGTTGATGCTTTTCGGGGAATCAACCTTCAAATAAGCTGACTTACAGTTCTCTGCAAATTGAACTGGGATATGAAACATTTATTTTACATTGAAACAATAACACACATCATTTTTACATTTAAGCAGAGACTATTTAGCAGAGGTGGGCCACTTCTATTTAAATGAATGGGAGAGCTCCCAACGGTAGAAACAAAATCTTCTGGAGGTAACACGCGTGCTCCCTGATGAGCTTGACTAGAGACTAGAATGAGAAATAGAGTGGATCTTCATACACAGCAGGCCCCGCGGGGAGAACCCTTCAGCTTGTTAGAGTAAGGGACTCGACATGGCTCTTCCTGACATTTCCAGCGGCATTGTCTGTGGAGACACACTCATATGAGACCCTAGCGAGCCGGAGTCACTTCCACCACTGCGACGTGTGCACCACGGCAGGCTTGCGGTGGGAAATGAGCTCCCCGAGGAGCTGCAAGTAGACGACTGTCAGCCGGGCGGGAGTAGAGGAGAGACTTTATCTAACTCGCTAATGAACGATTGTCTAATTTCCATCAAAAGTAGTCACGAGGCCTTTGCCCTATCTCTCCAAATACTGTCATGATAAAGGAATTTTAAAAGAAGCAGGGAGGGATGGTGGAGGGTAGCGAGGGATGAGAAGTGTCGAGAGGTCACATCGAAAGCTAGGACAAAAGAAAATGTGAAATTTTGCACTTTATCAGCCATTTTCTTAAGCTTTTCCTTACAAAATGAATAATCTGTAAGTACTGACAATCACTGTCCAAGATAAAACGAGGATGACAAAATATCAACTTTCTGCTAGAAAACACTCCAAGGCTGTTTGATTAGAATATCAGCACAGACAGTAATTAATTTCAACTTTAATTACTTGCTGTACATGCCGATTAGATCGCAGGTCTTAGATGAGTTATTAAAACAGCAGGGAGATGTGCTTTGTGCGAAAATGTGCACATTAAAAAAAGAATGTGTTAAATGTTATTACCACTCTTAACCTGTGTGCTGAATGATGAAATTACATCATGAACAGAGACTACAGGATGGACATTATCAGATGAAAAAGGCTTTAGTGTGTGAGAGTTTATTTGACTTAGTAGTAGGGATTTTGATTCATGCAGTTCATTCAAATCTTTTGAATCGTTTCACCAAAAAGACTTGTTCAGATTCGTGCAGTGAACAACTTTGTGTGTAAATGGTTTGTTAAACCATTCTTTAGCCTGGTCTCATAGAATCAGGTAACTTTACCTACATTTTACGAGGCTTGTATACGTATCGCTGCTGTTTACTTGTGAAATGAACACTAGAGGTGCTAAAACAAGCATTTCTTTTATTCAATTTAAAGGGAAAGTTCACCCTAAAATTAAAACTTTCATCATTTATTCACCTTCATTCCATTCTATATGTATATGTCTTCAGCAGAAAGAAACCAAAGATGTTTAGAAGAATATCTCAGCTCTGCAGGTCCATACAATGCAAGTGAATGGAGATCAGACATTTGTTGCTCCAAAAATCATATAAAGGAAAGATAGAAGTAACTAAAAATGCTCTAGGGGATAAACCCATATCTCGAGAAATGATATAATAGGTGTGGGTGAGAAACAAATCAAATTTAATTAATTTTTTTACTCTAAATAAACTATCCCATTAACACAAATATTGAGTAAAATCACTGATTAGCAATTCATAAACACTTTGTTTCTATATTATGACATCTAAACACTTTTAGGCCTACTATAGCACATGACTTACAGTATAAGGTGATACATCGTACATTTGCATTACATAACTGTAAAGGGAACAAGGGAAAGGTGGAGGCGAGAACCGGCTTGATGATATAAACAACATTTAATTAAATAAAAAGACACATACAAGCAGACAAGGTGCAGCTGCCCGTAAACGCTCTCCACTGTCCGCAGTCGGCCCTTATCCCTCTCAGAGGCTTGATTAGCCTGATAAGTGACCGGGTGTGTAGAATGACGACCCGGCCCCGCCTCCACCCTGTCACTTTTCTCCCTCATTCTCTCAGGCCGGCATTACGTACATCTGCACCCCTTTTTCCCTGGGGGGAGGGCGTGCCTTATGCTCCGTCTGCCGGCAGGTCATCCCGCCTTCCTGAATCTGGGAGGGGACAGGGGGAGTACTAATAATAAAAAAAAAAACTGTAACATTTAAAAGAGAGGGAAAAGGCCAACGCAGAGCGGCAGTGGGAGAGAGAAAAATAAAATAAAACACTTACTCGCCGGTTCTCCGATATTCCGTAGTCTGGTCCTTGGCCCCTCCTCCACCCTCTAGTGGACGACAGCCATGCCTCCCCGGGTGGATCGGAGGCAGTCCTCCGGCCCCTTGCAGACGGAATGCCCCGCCATGTTTTTGGTGGACGTTAGTGGTCTCCCCCGCCCCTGGCAGCGGTAACTGCTCCAGGCGATTGGTTGGTAGCCCCTCCTCCCCTCGCGGTCAGTGGCCATTCCTCCGCTTCCAGGCGGCCGTGCTCCTCCGTCTTCCGGCGGATGGCCGCGTCTGCTCCTTTGGGGTTGATGGTAGCGTCGAGAACTACGGCGCATCCCTCCTCCTTCCCGGATATCGGCACCAGTGTAAAGGGAACAAGGGAAAGGAGGAGGCGAGAACCTGCTTGACGATATAAACAACATTTAATTAAATAAAAGGCACACACGGGGAAGCTGCCCGTAAACGCTCTCTCTCTGTCGCACCACTGTCCGCAGTCAGCCCTTATCCCTCTCAGAGGCTTGATTAGCCTGATAAGAGGCCGGGTGTGTAGAATCATGACCTGGCCCCGCCCTCAACCCTGTCACAATAACCAACTACATTTCAAGTTTGTTCAAGTGCGATAAAATTGTAAGGTAGTGTGAAGTATGAATCCAGCAGAACATGCAAGTCGACACTTGAATGGAAAGTGTCATTGAAGTGTCATTTTTTTTCTCTGTTTGGGAGAAAATGTAACTCACTTTTAGCACCACACAGTGGACATTTTACATCAGAACTGCATGTAAGGAGCCCCATAAGCAGTCACACACTTTACAAATGTACTTGTGAGTCAATGACAGTGAACGAGAACACTGCAACACTATGGACACAGACCAGAAGAGTGAAACAAAGCAACGCAGCGACCCCATTTGGTTAAACTAAATATAAGCACTCTTGGAATGCCACTTGTCCAATCAGATTAGAGGACCAGAACTAACTGTTGTATAAAATATATATGTAGTTATATTGCCACAATCTAATGTGACAGATTCAAGAAGAAAATCCGTGCCACACAATGACGGGAGTGACAGCGGAAGTGTGAATGAGATAAGTCTCATAATGAAAGTGGACGGAAGAGGAAGAGGACAGAGTGTAATGAAGAGAGAGTGTGGGAGGGAAGTTTAAAAGAAGTTCAAGAAGAGCAATAAAGAGCGCAGAGACAATGTTATCTGCAGGATTGAGGAATAACGCTTCAGTGAATCAATGGTTCCAATCATTTAATCAGCATGACTCCACCCAACCCCACTCCTTCCTCCTTCATATGCAATTTCCAAACCCCAAACACAATTTTTTTTATTTGTGTGAAATTTCAAGGTCAAAGACCAATTTTTGTGCACAGTAAACAGTAAAAAAAAAAGCCGTTTTAGAGTCTTTGTCAATGTCAACAGATAATGCTACACTACATAATGCTACACATTACATTCTTTGTCAGAAACTGTTAATGTAACACACTTTCAAAAGGAAATATGGCTCTACCAATGTACTTTTGTGCACCACCAAAACATCACTCTGGTAACATGTTTACCTCATTTCACATTATTGCATTAAGCCTTGGCTATTGTTGGACCTTGTTTTGGAGAATTCCATAAAAACTTTGGTTGTCTTCGTATGTCTTTGTCATCTTGAACATGGAATTTCCTTTACACTGCAAAACATCAAAAGACAATTTTGTCTTGATTAATTCAAATGAATTATAAGTGAAAAGGTTATTTTAATCACTGTACTGACAAATAGGTGCTGCAAGCTATTTTAGCTGTTTTGCTAACTTTTTTGCCATTTTGCTTAAACGCACTCTATACAAAACCCCACCCTCAAAAGACACATCAGCAAATCTAATGTTAGAAAAATGCTACAATGCTAGAAAAGTTCTGGCTGTGTGCATAACTGTTTACAGAGTATAGTGCTGTCTAGGGACACAGGTGGAATTTTGTAGGCATTTATCATGATATCCATCAAGGGACATTTTATGAGTGATATTTCCCCAAAATAATTTACAGCACCTCACGCAAATGCAAGCTTTCCATGTCACATTCATAGGTTGTGCAACAATTATCTGACGGATCGAGTTGTGAAATTTCCATCATGGTCTATTTTTATCAGAATATCCGAAATATTAGTTAAAATGCACCTGGTATGTAGTGTATTTGTCTCAATATACAGGTAGTCAAAAATTTTTGTTGAAAATAAAGATGCACTGTAAGGGTAAGTTTGATAAAACGGGTATTCTATTTAATAATTAGCACAGTTAGGGAACATACTAACGATATTGATTTTCCTGGCTTAAGGTGGGTGCACACTGATGATTTTGGCCACAATTCTGCATTCTGAGACAAATTTTGGGAATCCTAAAGGATTTCTGCCATCGTAAGGCAAAATCAGCAATCTTACAACGATCAGTGAGACATGTTCACAGACGGCCAATTAATAGCCTTTGCGATGATCTTCAGCCTCCGGCGAAGTTCCGGCAGTGTCTGAAATTTAGCATCTTAGTCGTATAGTGTGACTGCTATTACGATGACCAGATGTGATATTCTGCTCCTCTCTCGCACCCCAATTAACTTGGAAAAAACCTTCTCCGTGTCCGCACCACCAAAGCAACATTTGTGACCAGTTATCACTCTAAACAAACTCTCTCAATGTTTTTTTTTCTTTTCATTTTTTTTTTATAAAAAAGTTATAATAAATAAATAAGCAGAGAATGCTTGGAGAAAAGTGTAACACTTCAGCAATATGAAAGCTTAAATACAGAGCTTAGGCTACAAAATGAAAATAAATAAATGATTGCATTTTCTTTTTTTTTCTTCATGCATTTTCTTTACAACGTTATTATAATTACTATTTTACTTTTAATACATTTACTTTAAACATCTGTAAACTTCTTTAGTTAAGATTCACACCACTCCAATTTTATGTATTAATAAATAAATAAACTAAAATAGAAAGATTTAACAATTTATCCATCTTTCTTATAAATGTTAGCCTATGCTCGTGATGAAGTGGTATTGGAGCAATGGAAATGCTGATGTCCTGACATTCAGGGAGAAAAAAATGCTCCTCCATGATGGGAAAATTTGCTTCTGTTCCACAACATTCCCGTAACGTGAGTCACATTCACTGATCGGAACGATTGGGACCAAAGTGGACTACGATGCATATCGTGCAGTCTGACATAATGTCGCACAGTGTGCCATGGCGATATCAATACATTCATATCATACAGTCTGACAAGCAACAATCGTAAAGGACTATTATAAATCGTACAGTGGGCACCCGCCTTTAGAGCGGCAGAGCACAATGGCTAGCTTTTCCGCACACACATACTGTATAGTGCACGGGCGAGCAAGAAAGAGTGTGTAAAAAAATGGCTTAAAAAGTACTTTGAAGAGTGGGTGCTCTGCTGCTCTCAGCCAGAATAATCACATAAGTACACCTAAACACGTGAAAACTGATGCGCATGTATGATGTATGATAGTCCTAACTTTAGAGAGCAAATCAAAATGAATATAAAGCCAAATCTTGGACATTTTTAGCCAATTTTGAAGTTCCGGCCGGATACTTTTTCAGGTCTGAAAAAGAGGGCATTCCACTGTCAAAGATGGCATGGGCGGATGTTGAGCACATGTGAAACCAGCAAAAAAGGAATTGCCAAGCAGCTTTTTTTTTTAAAGCTGCATTTCATAATCTGGGAGAATGACGTTAAAAAGAATCTTGGTGCTTAAATTCTATTCTTGTCTATTCAGTGTAGCTGTGTAGAAAGCACTGCCCAAACAGAGGTACCCACCAAACCAAGCAACTTCCTGTTGGTCAACACCACAAATTTGTCTGTCAAATTTCATCAAACTTGAACTCCATGGGAAATCTGCTATGGGAAATTTGACACCGAAAGTTCATTATGCAGATTCTCAGATTACTCTGTTTTGCCTGTAGAGAATAGACAATACAGAAGTTTTTTACAGTAAATTATTGTAAAAATTACAGTGAAAAACAATAATTGGGCATGCCCACAATTCCCTGCATGACCCATCATATTTCATTATATTTTATGGGAATAGTTATGTTTCTTCTTATTTTTAAAATCAGATACGTACATTGGGGTGTTCTGTTTTATGTTTAATATAATTTAGTTAATGTTAACTGCATTATTTGAATTTCACATGTGTTAACCTGATGGTGTTTAGTGTTTGTGTGAGTGCAACTGAGCACTGTTTTTCTGAGCATTGTCGTTCTGGTCCAGTTCTGGGATGAGACAGGCAGGTCACCTCAATGCCAGCCTTATGTCTCTTTCGGAGCTTGCAAGATGGATGAGCTTTCGATTGCTGCATCGAAGAGCACCTTGATGATGTCGGATGCCAAGGACTCAACTGGGGTAGCACCCTCAAGTGTGCCTGCCCAGTCTGAGGCCGAAGCGGAACTGACTGCCATGCTTGCTCGGGCCGCTGAGAGTGTCAGGTTGGAGCGGAACCCTCCACCCGCCCCTGAGCACTCACGGCTTGGTGATTGGTTCCTGGGTTCAGACCACCACACACAACCATGCCTCCCCCGGTCCCTTTCTTCCCGGAGGTGCACAACAAGCTGATGAAGTCATGGGGGACATCTTTTTCTGTCCGAACCAGACCCCTCAGCTCGTCCGCTGTCACTACCCTCGACGGTGGGGAGGCCAAGGGATATGCCATGATTCCTCAGGTGGTTAAGGCGGTTGCGGTGCACTTGTGCCCACAAAACGCCACCACCTGGTGGAGTTGCCCAGCAATCCTGTCCAAAGCCTGTAGGACTACATCGTCTCTGGCGGCGGAAGCCTTCAGTGCCGCTGGACAGGCCACCTCCATCCTGCATGCTATGGCCCTCCTGCAAGTCCACCAGGCAAAGGCACTGAAAGAACTGCACAAGGGTAGTTCTGATCCCGATGTGTTGCAGGAACCTGTCATGGCAGACGATGTCCACCCTGGTGGTCCAGGAACGGCACCTATGGCTGAATCTGGTCGAGATGAGGGAGGCTGACAAGGCACGCTTCCTGAATGCACCCATCTCCCAGATTGGCCTTTTTGGCGACATGTCGAGGACTTTGCCCAGCAGTTCTTGGCAGTAAATAAACAGACTGAGGCGTTACAGCACAGCTTGCCCCGGCGAAATCGAGTGATGAGGAACGGAGCACTAAGGGAGCTGCAGAGCCCAGGGGGGTGTGACAATGACCAAGTTTTCACACAGCCGATGAATTCAGAGAGCGACCCTTTGTTTTTTTTCAATGGTCTAAAATTATCAGGGGCAATTAAACTTTTGTGCAGCGCTCCTTCATGTAAACAAAGAAGCGCTTCCTGCTTCCTCCTCCACGTGACGAGTGACCTTACCAATGAGTTTACGTCATCCCTCTCATGAGTGTGTGTAACAGAGGTGTGCGGAAGCAAACATTTGTAGTTAAAAGTATATAAGTATTGTTTTGTTTCTAAAATCGTTCGGGTTAAGAAGAAATCTATTTGTCTACTGGAGTTGTGTGGATTATTTTGATGCATTTTGGACCGTCAAAAATTTAGTATATTCACTTGTATTGTTTGAAGGAAGAGGCCTGAAATGAAATCCTAAAAATTTTAACTTCTGTTTTGATGAAGAAAGAAACTCAAATACATCTTGGATGACCTGAGGGTGAGTAAATTATCAGCAAATTTTCATTTTTGGCTGAAATATTCTTTTAATGGCTCTTAGTCACTCATTCTGTGGTCATTTGCAGTGTTTTGGAAGCAGAGAGAGTAAGAGCTGTCATTGAGACAGCCTGGGAAAGAGAAAGAGTGACTGTTGCACTGTTTTGAGGCTAAAAAAAATTGAGGAAATAAAGATGAAAAAAGGGAGTAGACAAGAGGTGAGGAGCTCTAGGAATCCATTCTGTGAGGCTGAAAAGAACCAATAAGAGCTCAAGGTATTCTGTGGGAGTGGGCAACAGAGCCCCTTTGGCACACCCAACACGAGGACACATGGCATCACCACACAAGACTGAACTGTGCCAATCAAAAGCTTGGCCAAAACGCAGACACATTGCTCATGCAGTTACACACTGTAGAATGGGCACCACCGCAATCCTCATTATGCATTTTGGCATTAGGGGCCAATGACAGAAAACAAGGTGCACATTGATTGTCATGACAGACCTGCCATAGCTTAGCAGTGTAAAGATGCTGTAGGAGTAGCCTTTGCCAGATCAATCTTTGCTGTGGAATTGCTTCCATTTATTTTGTATCACGGTCAAATGTTTACTGATCGGTTCAAAATTTAAGGCCACTTTCACACTAGTGGTGTGCACTCAAATCTGTTTGTATGGTATGAAAACAATCATAGTAAAAACCTGGCATCTTCTCCCCTGAGTCGCTACCTATCTTCATTGACCAACATTACAGGTTGTTCTCACATTGATAACACAAACATTATGTGCTTCAGACCCAAAAGTATCACGAGAAAAGAGAATGGTGGGGTAAGTAATTGAACTCGGGTTCAGACTAAGCAATCAAACCAAAATAAAAAACAGCCTACATCTGTTGCCCTCAAAAATTACACTTTCTAAATTACAGATATATCAAAATATAAGTGCTGGGAATTGATACATTTTTTAAAAACTAATTATTTGCAATATTTTCTGTAATTAATCACGATACATTACATGATACAGTACAACAAATATTTAAAATATGATCATAATAAATTTACTTTATACTTTGTTCCAAAGAACTTGGACATTATTTATTTGAATTATTTTTATATCATTTTAATTGTTCAAATGTTACATTTTTGTATGTGTGTGTGTGTGTGTGTGTGTGTGTGTGGATACAGTTAATTAGACACAATTTTACAGATATTAATCTTTGATTCGTGTTTATGTATACATGGCATTTTACAGTGGACTTAATAGGCTCAAATGGGCAGATTCAGTTCATATAGAATTTTATTGGCAAGATAAACATAAGTGTACATTGACATTGCATTATTAGACACTATGGCTACAGATATACAACATATTGAATACTGATATTTAATTTGCTGAAGTTTAAAATCTCAAAACTATAATTTTTTTCTTGCTGCCGTTCAGTCTCTACAAGTATACCTGCCGCGGCTTGCTGAATTGTCAGGTCCTTCTCTCTATCATACACACACACTCTCTTTTGCAGCTCTGCTTTTGACACTGGTTCAGACAACCAGGGGTGCTTTAAGGTACCTCTGGGCCCATGGGCTCAGTGGACACAGAGGTACCTGAAATGCGCTCCTCCCGCTGGGCCCAATGGGAGTCGTAGACCCCTGGGCTTCAGCCTGTATCAGCCCATGCATTAATGCACCCCTCAAGTCAAGTCAAGTGTTTTTTATTGTCGTTCAACCATATACAGTTAGGAGAGTACACAGCAAAATGAGACAACGTTCCTCCAGGACCATGGTGCTACATAAATCATGAGACTACACAGACTAAATACATTTCTACATAAAGTGCACCTGCAAACGTGTGCAAAAAGGTACGGGACAGTACAATAAATTACTAAAAGGAACAGGACAACAGGCACAGTAAGAGAAAGTGCAGTGCCAACCAGTACACATTTGTAGTACAAAAAGATGACACTTTCTAAAAATGCCAAATGTAAACATAACATACTATGAAATAGTGTTCTATGGACATAGCAGTTATTGAGGTAGCAGCAAGGTATAATTTACAATGAATTAAAGTGCAACTCTGTACATGTGCAAAAGTTGGACATGGTTTACAGGTGTGTGTGTGTGTGTGTGTGTGTGTGTGTGTGTGTCAGTCCAGTCTCTGAGTATTGAGGAGTCTGATGGCTTGGGGGAAGAAGCTGTTACACAGTCTCGCTGTGAGGGCCCAAATGCTTCAGTACCTCTTGCCAGATGGCAACAGGGTGAAGAGTTTGTGTGAGGGGTGTGTGGTGTCATCGACAATGCTGGTTGCTTTGCGGATGCAGCGTTTTGTGTAAATGTCTTTGATGGAGGGAAGAGAGACCCCGATGATCTATCCTCTGCAGGGCTTTGTGGTCCAGAATGGTGCAAGTCCCAAACCAGGCAGTGATGCAGCTGCTCAGGATGCTCTCAATAGTCCATCTATAGAATGTAGTGAGGATGGGGTGTGGGAGATTTGCTTTTTTCAGCCTTCGAAGAAAGTAGAGACACTGCTGGGCTTTCTTGGTAATAGAGCTGGTGTTGAGGGACCAGGTTAGGTTCTCCGCCAGGTAAACACCTAGGAATTTGGTGCTCTTAACGATCTCCACAGAGGAGCCGTCGATGTTCAGCGGTGAGTGCTCTCCTAAAGTCAACAACCATCTCTTTTGTTTTGTCCACATTCAGAGACAGGTTGTTGGCTCTACACCAGTTTCGTTAGCCGCTGCACCTCCTCTCTGTATGCTGACTCATCGTTCTTGCTGATGAGACTCACCACGGTCGTGTCATCAGCAAACTTGATGATGTGGTTCGAGCTGTGCATGCTGTACAGTTGTGAGTCAGCAGAGTGAACACTAGGGGAATGAGCATACAGCCCTGGGGGGCCCCTGTGCTCAGTGTGGTGGTGGTGAAGATGCTGTTCCTGATCCGGACTGACTGAGGTCTCCCAGTCAGGGAGTCCAGGATCCAGTTGCAGAGTGAGGTGTCCAGGCCCAGTAGGTTCATCTTTCAAATCGGGTGCTGTGGATGATTGTGTTGAATGCTGAGCTGAAGTCTATGAACAGCATTCGAATTTACAGTATGAGTCCTTTTTATCTAGGTGGGTGAGAGCCAGATGGAGGGTGGTGGCGATGGTGTCATCTTTCAACGGTTGGGACGATATGCAAACTGCAATGGGACTAGTGAGGGGGGCAGCTTAATGTGCCTCTCGAAGCACTTCATGATGATGGGTGTGAGTGCGACAGGATGGAATTCATTGAGGCAGGACACTGAAGGCATGGGGACGATGGTGGTGGCCTTGAAGCACGTTGGAACGATGGCGCTGCTCAGAGAGATGTTGAAGATATCGGTAAGAACATCTGCCAGCTTGTTTGCACATCCTCTCAGCAATCTGCCAGGAATGTTGTCTGGTCCAGCAGCCTTCCGTGGGTTGACTCTATGTAGAGTTTTCCTCACATCAGCCATGGTATGACAGAGCACCTGGTTGTTGGGAGGAGGGGTAGTCTTCCTCGCCACCACATCATTCTGCGCCTCAAACCGAGTGTAGAAGTCATTCAGCGCATCTGGTCGGGAGGTTCATTGTCACAGGAAACTGATGTTGTCCTGTAGTTGGTGATGGCCTGGATGCCCTGCCACATGTGCCGCGTGTCGACGCAGTCTTGGAAGTGACTGTGGATTCTCTGGGCATGTGCGCGCTTTGCCTCTCTGATGGCCCGGGACAGTTTGGCCCTTGCTGTTTTTAGGGCCACCTTGTCACCTGCTCTGAAGGCAGAGTCTCGGGTCCTCAGCAGCGCATGCACCTCCGCAGTCATCCACGGCTTCTGGTTGGAGAGTGTGGTGATGGTCTTAGAGAAAGTGATATTATCAATGCACTTGCTGATGTAGCTGATTACTGATGCTGTGTTTTCCTCCAAGTTGGTAGAGTCGCCATATGTTGCAGCCTCCCTGAACATGGGTCAGTCAGTACACTTTGACAGGGTGAGCGTTCGGCAGTTCGCTAATAGCCCTATACAGTTCACAGAGCGCTTCCTTAACATTTGCGCTGGGGGGAATGTAAACTCCGGTTATAATGACAGTGGTGAATTCCCGTGGTAAATAAAAAGGTCTCCATCAGCGATGAGCAGTAGCTAGAGACAAGCATAGAGTTCTTTCACCATTCCGTGTTGATGTAAACACACAAGCCACCACTACGAGTCATACTGCACAGAGCTGCATTTCTGTCGGCACGAAATGAGGCGAGCCCGTCTAGCTGAATGGCGGCGTCCGGAACTCTGTCGCTGAGCCACGTCTACATGAAAACTAAGATGCAGCAGTCTCTAAACTCACGCTGCGTAGTCTGCTGGAGTCAGATGTAGTCCAGTTTATTGTCCAGGGAGCAAACATTTGAGAGCAGGCTAGATGGGAGAGCCGGGTTTGTTTTTAGCCTAGCATGGACCCCCACCCTCTTGCCTCACTTCCGCTTCCTCGCACACCGCTTACGATGTCCTATCCCCCGGCCACCAGCATCAGGTGACACCAAGGACTGGAGGCCTTGTCTCCGCAGCAAGCCGAGGTTGCATAGCTTCTCCAGCAGGTCATCATGCAGCTTGCTTTTTGGCGATGGTAAACACAAACACCAGTTGCTACGATGTCCATGTGCCTTAAAAATCGGGCTAAGTAACAAAAATAGCACCATTTTGGATCCGGAGTGGCCGCTGCGTGCTACCGCGCCGCCATCCTGGATCAACCCCTGCAGACAACAGTAGTTGCCCATTTACAGGTGAAGGCGATGCAAAGAGATACAACAGCTTGCCCATATGTCTCGAGCACCTGGTTTATGCTTAAGTTTCCATTCTCCATGCAGTAAATCCGCTGCCGTGTTTATAATGCCTGGAACATGCATTGCATGTAGCGAAACATCCACTTCTACACACATTTAGTTTCTTTGCTAGGATGTGCAGTAATATGTCGAGCGTGTGCCTCCTAAAAATGTATTCATGCCAAAATTAGGGGGAAACATTAGTGAAGTTTCGCCCATTGTAAAAAGGTTCCATACAGGCAGCAAGTGCCCTAACCCCACCTCCACCCTATTCCTAAACATATAGAGCCAGTAAGGCTGAGTAGCCTGCCAGGAACAACTCGAGAGAGCTTTCTCCCATCTCACAGGCCCAGGAGGGTGGGGGGGGGGTGAATACTGCATTAATTGCTTAATTTATTTAACACATTAAATAGCAAAGAGCACATACCATCAGAGCAAATGACACTACTCGTCTAACCAATGAGGAGGCAGCTCAGTCTTCCTCTGACACGCATTAGCACTCAATGACAGCTGAACCGAGCACAACAGAATGCAGGTATCTCAAGATGCAATTTTGTTTTTCAATGGTTCAAACAGCGTTTAACAATTAAAATGTTCTAGTAAAAGACTAGTGAGATGCAACAAACAAAATGAGATGCTTCAATAAACAATTAAATAAACAATTAGAGCAGAGGAAAGTACGTCAATAAAAGGGTTATTCAATAATATGGAATTAAAACCAACAATATTTTCACTTTTAAAACAAAATGTTGTCTTGTCTTAATGCTTAACATCTCTGTTGCCTCAGTATTATATAACATATTTAAGTTATATGAATTATAATATTTATCAGCCCAATATATTTGTCACGGAGCGCTCAGCTACGCCTCCCGCTGGTTTCATCCGCTCCCTCTCCCCGGAGTTTTAGAACTGCACTTCCCATCTTTCCCTCTGGCCATTATCTATCTCCATCCCTGCCTGGTTTACCTGATTATCCTCATCACCGTCACCTGTTCATCATTATCTCCCCTATATCTGGACTGCCCCGTTCATTGTCACTTTGTGAAGTGTTGTTTTGCTCAGCTAACATTACCAAGCATTATTCCCTTATCCCTGTTACTATCTGGACCTTAGATCTCTGCCTGGACTCTCGACTCTGTGAACCCTTGCTGCCTGCCCTGACCCTTGCCTGTGTCTGATTACGAGTACTGGATTGTCCCTTCATCAGAGCCTGTTTCTGTTTATGTCTGCTTCTCTCTGTTTGATCGCTTGTGTTAATAAACTACTGCAAATGGATCCAAACGCCTCTGCCTCTGCACTACAGAACACTTCTCCACCACAGGATCCAGCAGATTTGTTCCGCCTAGCCCACGAGGTTTCTTCACAAGCATCGGAGCTGGTTACACATCGTCAGCAGCTGGTTAAACTGACTACTCTCACTGAGGAACTAGTGAAATCTGTACGAGCACTCACCCCAGCGATCACGGCCGCCAATCAGGCTCCATCGCCCGCCGCACCTGCTTCTTCACAGCCTGTTGTGAGTACCCCTTCCAGCAATCCTAAAATGTCATTCCCCGAAAAGTTCACTGGATCACCCATCACGTGTAAAGGTTTTTTGATGCAGTGTGAGATCTATTTTAACCAGTCACGGGAGCATGCCACCGACGACAGCCGTATCTCCTTTGTGTGTTCGCTCCTCACTGGAAAGGCGCTGGAGTGGGCAACGGCGATGTGGTCAGGAGGTCAGTTCTCTACTCTCTCTTATGATATGTTTGTTACTCACTTCAGAGAAGTGTTCGATCACCCAGCGTGCGGAAAGGATCTGGGGGAGCCCATGCTTTCATTACGCCAGGGAAGCTCCACAGCGGCCGATTACACTCTCGCCTTTCCCCTGGGGTGAGGACCCTCTCAAGCTCTTATACCGAAAGGGTCTCATCTCAGAGCTTCAGGGAGAGCTAGCCTGCCGCGATGATGGAAAGACTTTAAACCAGATTATAGAGCTCGCCATTCGTCTCGATCATCTCATCCGGGCTTGCCGCTCATCGTACAAGACTAACTACTTTGTTAATCCCCCAGTAAGCACAGAACCCGAGCCTATTTAGATCGGCTTCACCCATATCACTACGGCCGAGCGTGAGAGGAGAAGGCGGCATAATCTGTGCATGTATTGCGCCCAACCTGGTCATCTGAGAGCTGCCTGTCCAGTGAGACCTCCTGGGAGACCCACATCCACAGATTCGATTGCGGTGAGTCCTCCTGTTTCATCTCTAAACTCACTCATTTTGGAGATTTCGCTAAATTCTAATGGAGATTGTGTCAAAACTGAAGCATTAATTGACTCAGGAGCAGCAGGGTGTTTTGTTGATCTTACTTTTGCCAAAACTCATCATCTTCCTCTCGTCTCTTGTGATCCCCGGATGGCAGCTGCAGCGCTTGATGGGTGCCCCCTGGGGACCGGGAGAGTGCAGTACATCACACAACCCCTCACGCTTAAAATCGGCTCTCAGCACACCGAAACTATACAGCTGTTTACCATTAATTCACCTCTTCATCCAGTAATACTAGGATTTCCCTGGTTGGAGAATCACAATCCCCAGATTTCCTGGTCAGAGAGGAGGATTTCCCAGTGGTCTTCCCGTTGTCAGACGAACTGCGCACCCACTGTCCAAGGTCCTGAAGCATGCCTCGTTTCATCTACGGAGTCGAATCTTCATAAGGTACCGGCAGTTTATCATGATTTAAGCCGGGCATTCAGCGAGAGAGAGGCTGATCAACTACCACCACATCGAGCGGGCGACTGTGCCATTGAACTCCTACCTGGGGCTGTACCACCACGCGGGAGAGTTTACCCGTTGTCTCAGCCTGAGACTGAGGCCATGCAAGCATACATCGACGAGCAACTATCCAAGGGCTTCATTACTACCTCTACATCCCCTGCTTCAGCTGGATTCTTTTTCGTGAGGAAGAGGGACGGTGGTCTCCGGCCGTGCATAGACCTTCGGGGCCTGAATGAGGTGACTGTGAAATATCTATATCCGCTGCCGTTAGTTCCTGCTGCCTTGGAGATGCTTCGCACAGCCCGGTACTTCACCAAGCTGGATCTACGGAATGCTTATAACCTGATACGCATACGCAAGGGTGACGAGTGGAAGACAGCATTTTCTACTACTTCCGGCCACTATGAATATCGGGTTATGCCGTTCGGATTTTCCAATAGTCCCTCCGTGTTCCAGGCTTTTGTCAACAAGATATTCCGAGACCTGCTTAACCGAAATGTCATAGTTTACATGGATGACATCTTGATCTATTCTGAGACTCTCGAAGCGCACGTTAGGGATGTGCGAGCCATCCTGAAACGCTTAGTTGACAACCAGCTATACGCCAAGATTCAGAAATGTGAGTTCCATCAGACCCGAATCTCTTTCCTGGGCTACATCATGAGCGCCGAAGGGGTCCTTATGGATGATAGCAAGGTCCAAGCTGTGGTCAACTGGCCTCAACCCTCATCTGTGAAGGAGTTGCAACGCTTTCTGGGGTTTGCCAACTTTTACCGCAGATTCATACGGAATTACAGCATTATCGTGGCTCCCCTCACATCCCTTCTCCAGGGGGGAGGAAGTTCAGGTGGTCTCCCGAGTGCACTTCAACGTTTGAACGGCTGAAAGAGAAATTCACCACAGCCCCCATTCTTCACCACCCTAATCCTGAGAGTGAGTTTATCGTGGAGGTGGATGCTTCTAACACAGGAGTGGGTGCGATTCTTTCACAACGTCATGGCAGCCCGGCCAAAATGTTCCCCTGTGCGTTTCATTCTCGCAAGCTCAATTCAGCAGAACGTAACTATGACGTGGGTGATCGCGAACTCCTGGCCATGAAGGCAGTCTTTGAAGAGTGGAGGCACTGGTTGGAGGGCACACGTCAGCCTTTCACTGTCCTCACGGACCACAGGAATCTGGAATACATCAGATCCGCCAAGCGTTTGAATGCGCGTCAAGCTCGCTGGTCTCTGTTCTTTTCCAGATTTAACTTCAAGATCACTTACAGACCGGGGTCTAAGAACGGGAAGGCTGACGCTCTCTCTCGTCTGTTTGATAGTCCCCATGAACCATCCAAACCTGAGTCTATTCTTTCCTCCACGCTAATTGTGGCACCCGTGCAATGGGATATAATTGCTGAGGTTCTGCTTCACAGCAAGATCACGCTGCCCCACCAGAATGCCCTGCAGATCGCCACTTTGTTCCTCTCGAGCTTCGCCATCGTGTCCTCTAATGGGTTCACTGCACTTCCAGTGCGGGACATCCTGGTATCACGGCTACCACTTAGCTCATCTCCAACCGGTTCTGGTGGCCCACTTTGCAAGCCGACGTCATCACTCTCATCCACCAATGCCTTATTTGCAACACCATCAAATCCTCTCATCTCAAGCCTGCTGGTCTATTACAACCTCTGCCCGTTCCTCGGCGCCCCTGGTCCCACATTGCCGTGGACTTCGTCACTGATCTGCCTCGGTCCCAGGGGTTCACTACCATTCTATTGGTAGTTGATCGCTTTTCCAAGTCATGCCGCTTTATTCCTATGGCTGGATTGCCTACCACCCTTCAGACAGCTGAGGCTCTCATGAACCATGTGTTTCGTCTCTTCGGACTTCCTGATGACATTGTTTCTGACCGCGGTCCCCAGTTCACATCTAGAGTCTGGAAAGAGCTCTGCACCAAATTAAACATCAACGTAAGCCTCACATCGGGTTACCACCCTCAGGCCAACGGTCAGGTGGAGCGGCTCAACCAGGATCTCATCTGTTTTCTGTGCTCCTATTGCCACCAGAATCAACACGACTGGAGTCGCTTCTTGGTCTGGGCAGAGTACGCCCAGAATTCTCTGTTGAAACCAGCTACAGGATTAACCCCATTTCAATGTGTTCTAGGCTTTCAACCCCCGCTCTTCCCATGGGCTGGAGAACCATCCGATCTCCCCGCAGTGGACGCATGGCTACAGCGCAGCGAGGCTACCTGGGACTCCGCCCACGTCCACTTACAGAGCGCTATCCGCCACTATCAGCAGCATGTAGATCGGAGAAGGCGCAGCGGACCTCAATACAGGCCTGGCCAGTGGGTGTGGCTCTCCACCAGGGATCTCCGTCTTAAGCTTCCCTGCAGAAAACTTTCTCCACGGTTCATCGGGCCATTCAAAATTCTCCGCCAGATCACTCCTGTCTCTTTTCGTTTGGCACTACCAGCTCATTACCGCATCTCACCCACTTTTCATGTGTCTCTTTTCAGACCCGCTACTACTCCCAGGACAGAGGTGGTCCAGGAGGAGATCACCCCAGTGCAGGCTCCCCCCATTGAGGTCGGCGGCGCAGAGGCGTACCGGGTGCGAATGGCCCTGGATTCCAGACGCCGCGTCGGGGTACTACAGTATCTCATTGACTGGGAGGGATACGGTCCCGAAGAACGCTCCTGGGTGAGGTCTCAGGATATTCTAGACCCCTCGTTACTCTCCACTTTCCATCGAGACCACCCAGAACGACCCGCACCAAGACCCCATGGAAGACCCCGTCGTCGGTCAGGTCCTCGCTTCCAGAGCCCCTCGCAGGGGGGGGGGCTCTGTCACGGAGCGCTCAGCTACGCCTCCCGCTGGTTTCATCCGCTCCCTCTCCCCGGAGTTTTAGAACTGCACTTCCCATCTTTCCCTCTGGCCATTATCTATCTCCATCCCTGCCTGGTTTACCTGATTATCCTCATCACCGTCACCTGTTCATCATTATCTCCCCTATATCTGGACTGCCCCATTCATTGTCACTTTGCAATGGATCCAAACGCCTCTGCCTCTGCACTACAATATTATATTTCTAATTATATTAAATTATTAAAAATTACGTTTATTTGGGGGTCTTTTACTGTAAATTTTGTTATGCGATTCATCTGATTAATTAATCAGCACATCATGTAATTAATTTGATTAAAATGCCTTAGTTAAAATACTTAAATTCAATACAATACTCAGCTTCATATGCAGAGACAACTATTTAAGTAAGCCATTTGTAGGTTGATTCTGCCCAAAACTGTAAACACTGTGACTTTGTGGCACTATCAAATCATTGCTCTGTTTGTTTAACCATCCCGACCAGCTCCACACAGCAACATTGGCTCAACCAATTATGAGAGCTTGGAAGCAGGCAGTCTTTGTGACCAACCTATGGGAGAAGTGGAGAATGAGAAAAGTCTTTATTTTTGCTATTCTGTTTGAAATTACACACTTGACTTTTAAAATATATTTCAACATACAGTCGTACTGTAGATAAGTCACCAGTCTGACACAAGATTATGCACGTATTCCACTGTGGTGCATATTCATTTTAGAATTCAACATTTCCTGTTTACTCAGCATAGCAATTAATTTAATTCTAAATGAAAAACAACAACCAGAAATGGGTAAGAAAACAGTGGGAGTCATTATATAGTTGCCTTTTTATTTTGATTATGGTGTCATCAAAAGAAAACATAACATTTTGTTGAATCGTATAGTACATTTATACAACTAACGCACAAGCACACATTCTGGAGAGGTGACTGATTTGAAAGTCATGTGGGTAAACGGATACCCTGCGCCCAGTACAGTGGCTTGGAGCAACACAGAAATAATTAGTAGATAAAAGCAGATTGTGCTAATGAGACAAGCATTCGACTAGGACACTTCACTTGACCTCCAGTGTTTTTCCAGGTGTCAGAGAGAAAAATGCCTGATTTATAATTACAATCCGCAATGCGTCATGAAATTGTTATTGTGGAATGCGTTTTTGAAAATGTTATCAAACATTTATTTTTATTTTTTCCCCAGCTAACTGTTGCATATGTATAGTAATTTAAGGAGATGGTCACTGCTGTGTGCTGTCTATTTGTCCCACAAAAATGACAGATAATGCAGATGAGCTGTGCTCTCTCTCTCTCTCTCTCTCTCTATTTCTCTATCCCTCCCATCCTCTTTCAAGGGACGATTCAGTGGCAAATAAAATAATACACAGATAAAACTGAAATATTTTGTGACGTGGTGATAATCATTGCTAGCATACGTGCCACTGATAGCAGGCAGTTGTGGCTGGAAGAAGGGAAGAAATAATCCTTTCTTGTGGGTTTTTAAAAAATGAATCTGAGTTGGATCACATCAAAATGAGAGAAAAAAGCAACAACTCAAAGACAGCTCCTAGATGAGCCAACTCTAGGAGAAAATGACCTCCTCGTTTTGGCGATAAAGTTCTAGCCAAAATATGATATCAGCTTGGGACGTGTATCATTAGAAATGTGTGTATGGCGTGGAAGCCGCTCTCGCTATCTCTTGGTGCCTGGTTTGCTGGCTGATAAGAGGCAAATGCAAATGTCCAGATAAGAACTGAATGCAAATATTTATGATATGATATTCACTGGGAATTATGTGTGGATAAAACAAAGTGTATTATTTCCCCGATTCCTTTTCAGGTTTGCCAAAATGCCCCCCTTTCGCTGGCGGAATTTGGATTTCTTCAAAATTGATTGGGCTGCTGTATTATGTTAAGCTATTTGTTTGCCAAGGACGGTAATTAGTTACTGTAATTACAACGATGACAGTTTCTAAATTGTTTTTAAAGCATTACAGTGTGTCTGTGCCTAGAGATTGCAGTACTTATTTTAGGATTTAAGCAATTGCTGGAAGAACTCCCACAACTGGGACCAGAGTGGGATGTTTTTGAACTACAAAGTGGCCATTTTCTAAGCAAAGACATTTTTGAAAATGTCTGTTAATTTCTGCTAATTGCTGGCTTGACTGTGTTTTGCCGTTCATTGGCTGATCGGGCGCATGTGTTATTGATAGGAAGTCTAGAGGGATCAAAATGGGTTTGAAACGTTGATATACATGTGCATGGCCACTGTGTGCTCTTGTTTTAAGGAAGACTTTATTGCATTGTGTCAAGGAACAAATTGCTGGTGCAGGCACGACTGTAATTACGGAGCAAAGTCTCTGTCGCAAACACACTCTCAAACTGGTTTAGCATTTTTATTTTTTTTGCCTGTTTACTTTGATTCTTTAAGACGACTTCATGAACTGAGCTTGAATGGTCTAAAATTGTGAGTTTGGATTTTAGTGTACCTACATAGGCGCGTGTTAGCTGAAAAATTACTGCAAAACATAGAGTTTCACAACTAGGTTTGTGAATCGTGAACTATTTAGAAAAGCAGTGGCAGATCTTGGCATAGGCAATATAGTCACCTAGGATGGCTGCATTCTCTTGGGAACCCGTGTTGGAGAGTAACTAACAAATTAAGTGACACTAACTTAAATATATTTAACAGTTGTGTGACAATAGTTAAACTATTTCCACAATACTGTAGCCTAGTAACTAGCTACTCTTTCCAATGAGCATTACTTATTGTCTTTTTATTGCACAACCTGCAACCGACCAGACCAAAACAGTGATCAAAAGCCCTTACCTACACCATTCTCTCTTTTATTGGAAGTCCAATACTGTGAATTGGTTCATTTGGATGGTTTATATATAAAATAAGTATATTTATAGTAGAGATATCAAAAAATATTTAAAAAACTAAATAGTAAAACTGAAATGTCTGGATTCTTTTGCTGATGTTGATAAAATACTGTACTAAAATACTCTGACAGCACCAGTATTTAAAGGAATATTCTGGGTTTGATACAAGTCAAAGGTAACTGACAGCATTTATGGCATAATGTTGCTAACTACAAAACATTATTTCTACTTGTGGGGCTGATCTGTAAACATAAAATTACACACCGTTTCAAAAGTATTACCACAATGCATGAACAACATGTGTGTTAACATGATTATGATTTACTAACTAACCATTTCTGCATTAAGTTATATCCAATTTTACAACTTTGTTGCCATGATGTAATGCCGTAAACCATAAAATGACTGTAAAAAAGGCAATGTCAATATCAATAATGTCAAAAGCTCAAATAATACATCCGTTTTAAAAGAAGAACTAATCCAAGGGATTTTATAAGCTTCACATTCCTGCCTTTGAACCTTCCAAACATTGGCCCCATTCACTTCCATTGTAAGTGTTTCACTGTAACCTCGATTTTTGCCTCTTATTTTTTTAAAGAAAAGGAGGGACGATTTACAATAAGTTGAATCTGGAAATCCTTTAACTGCTGCTGTACACTACTGAAATTCTCAAAAGGTTTCAAAAAATGTTCAAAAGAGCTTACAGTGAGCTTACAGCCTGAATTGAATGTGATGTGAGAGAAAGAATTGACGTACCTTATTAATACAAAGACATTTAGGTGGCATGCAGCAAAACACTGACAGCGCAACCAATGTAGTCCTATTTGCAAACAAATGACTCTTGAATTGGTTCTTTTTTAATAAATCTCACAATTCACAAATAATTTTAATGAGACTTATTGTTTTGTGAGATTTAAAGGAATAGTTCATCCAACTTTTAGAAAATTATCTAATCATTTACTCACCATCATGATATCCCAGATCTGTATGACGTCCTTTCATCTGCTGAACTCAAATGAAGAGTTTAAGGAGAATTTCCCAGCTCTTTTGGTCTATACAGTGTAAGTGAGTGGGTAAAAAAATTCAGCATAAAAGTAATCCATAAGACTCTAGTGGTTAAATCAATGACTTCAGAAGTGATATGATAGGTGTGGGTGAGAAAAAGATACATTTTAAGTCCTTCTTTTACTATAAATTCTCCAATATCGGAATAGCAGAAAAGGAATTAAATATTGAAAAACTATTTCTTGCCCACAACTATCATACTGCTTCTGAAGATATGGATTAAAACACTTGAGTCATATGGATTGCTATTATGCTGCCTTCATGTGCTTTTTGGAGAGTCGATATTTTGGCCAAAAATATGGACTTACAGAGCTAAAGTATTCTTCAAAAAATCATAATTTGTGTTCTGCAGAAGAAAGATAGTCATACACATCTGGGATGGAATGAGGATAAGTAGGAAGAGTAAGAAGGCGAACTATCCCTTTAAATCAGTGTCATTTATTACTGACTGGTTGTTAACATGGCAACATGTGCTTAAATATACCACAGTGGTACTTAAATTAATCCAAATGTTCAAATATGTAACCAACATTTTTGTTGTTGTTGTGTTTTAATGTATAGTATAATTAGGACCAATTACTGGGGAGGGGGATGCTTCCTCAAAAGTACTAAAAGATTTGATAATGGGATCATAATCATAATTACCAAATTTTCAGCGATATTCTCTTAAACTGCTTGAAAAATAAAGAAAATAAAAAGATATGTGAGCCTATAGTCTATGATGGACTGACTTTAGTTGTATAGTCCATTGAGTTGTTTCTACTGACCATACGTCTTTCATTTTGTCCGTACTTTGTACTTGGTGATGTAACCATTAGTGATTAAAAGTTCTTGTTGTTATAAAACAGAGAGCTACAGACAGCTGAAAGCTATTTTTGCTACACAATTCTTTTTATTACAAGCATTAGCAAAAGAGTCACCTTGACCATATGACTGGATATAGAAAAGAAACACAACAACTCATTGTTTTACAAGACTCATGAAACCATAAATGGACTGAGGGAGTAAAATATAGAGGAAAAGGGATGAAAAGATGTTTGTAGACTTTTCCCAATGAGGAACGCCACAAGCCCTTCTACAAATCCCAGCCCAATAATGAGAGAGCTGATATTCTTGGGCATTCAGCTGCAAAGTGTGTAACAGGATTTCTTACACTCTTAATCAGAGGCAGCCATGTTGTCTCTCTGATTCCCTGAAGCCCAGAGAAAGGCATCTTAACAGTATGTGACGTGGGACACATTTTCCTCAGAGAAGACACTTAAAAATGAGGGAAATTGTGGTCAACAAGCATGTGACAAATGTGAAACTTCTGAGTTGCAGAGTTGTTTTCATGCAATACCTCATTTTCAGCTTTCATTTGGACTTTTTCATTTAAAACTCTGCGGAACGTCTGAAGTCTTGACTGAATTTGGATAATTCCTCCCCCAAGGAACATTGAATTATGTTATATTTGAGTGTCAACTTTGTCTCAGACGTTTCTAAGAAATCTTCTTACGATTAGCACAAATGAGACAATTGTTGAAGCAGTAAGTAAATTAAAGCAATAGTTCACTCATAAATTAAAATTCAGTCATCGTTTACTTAACCTCGCATTGTTCCAAACCTGTTTGACTTTCTTTCTTCTATGAAACACAAAAGGAGTAAATCTGATCTAGTAGAAATAGTTTAAGTTGGCCATACTCCAAAGACAAGATGTTGAATTGAAAAGACAGGAAACAGAACTTACTCAATTGCCATTCATAGAAATTTACACAACAGAGGAATTTTGTAACAAATAATAATAATTACAACATTGATTTAGATTTTTCCATAGAATGCATTTTTTTCAATGCTCCAAACAGATTTAACATATTTTTCTAAATGAAGTTCAATACTGTCAATTAAAATGTCATTAAAATGTATTAAGAAATGGTACAAATTTAAATATTTTTGTCATACCTCACCACAACATGTTCACATCACAGGTTCAGATCATTTTAATGTAAGTAATTATTGAAGTCAACGTTAGGGCTATATTAAAGCATTCTGGGAAATGTAATGTTCTATATATATATATATATATATATATATATATATATATATATATATATGGAAAAAATTAAGAGACCACTGCAAAATTATCATTTTCTCTGGATTTACTATTTATAGGTGTGTGTTTGAGTAAAATAAAAAAAAAATATAATAATAATAATAATAATTAATTCTATAACGTACTGACAACATTTCTATCAAATTCCAAATTAAAATATAGTAATTTAGAGTACTTATTTAAAGAAAAAGACAACTGGTCAAAATAACAAAAAAATATGCAGTGTTTTCAGACCTAGAGTAATACAAAGAAAACAAGTTCCCCTTCTGTTACTCACTCGACGTTGTGCGGCATCCTCCAGGGGACTGGCCCATGGCACCTCCTTAGCAGACTTCTTCAGAGCATCAGGCTGGGCAACACCCAATACCTTTGCCAGATTTTACAATCTCAGGGCTGAGTCGGTCTCGTCCCGTATTTTGTCAGGTCCTAGCCGGTAGAACTCAGTAACGCGGCACAACCGACCGGGTGTTCCGCTTGCACACAGCGCCCTTCACCAAGTTGATCCAGTGCGCCTTCTATCCCAGGTTAGCCACTAAGCGTCGCTCCCTGGATGTTCTCCTCCCTAGACCTACTACGAGTCACAGGTATTCTGTACTGGGGTCGGGCTCCACGGGCTTAGTTCCCTTTTCAGGCAAACTCCCGTGATGTATTTCCCACGGTACGGTCCCCATGTCGGCGTACCCGCGTTTCCCTTGGGCAGCCCTGCTGCCCCGGTCGCTTGTAGAGCTTCATTAGGCTGGACCTACCACCGCGCCATTTCCCACATAGGGTTTCACAACCATCGTGATGTATTTGCCACATGTTACCTCCCCCTATACTGGGCAGGATGTGGCCTCCGCAATGTCTTTTCCCCCTGAAAGAATAGGACCGGGAAAGACCACCTTCCCCGACGCGTTTCATAGCGTTAATATAGCCCCAGCTGCTTGTCATCCTATGTGAGAGACATAGTGAGAGAAAAGGCGTGCTGCCGAGCTTGCTCCCATGCTAGTCATGTAGAGCCTGTTCCCCCCCTCAAAGGTGTGGGGAACCAAAGGTCTGTATGTGACACCTCTTTGGGGCATTGGGGAGGGCTACGTGCAGCTGACACAGTTGCCTCTAGCACGCAGTAACCTGCTTGCACCTGTATCGGCAGTTCACGTAACACGGTCAGTGCATGCCGTTTTTATATGGGACCCCTTGTTTCACTCTATTCGACACAACGTCGAGTGAGTGACAGAAGGGGAACATCATGGTTACTGTTGTAACCTCCGTTCACCGAGGGAAAGCACGAGATGTTGTGTCCTTCCTGCCACAGAACTAGACCTACCACCGTACCTTATTTTCGGCTCCTCAGTGCAAAATCCTGACTGGCACTCGCTGCCCCGCTTCTCTTTATACCCGTACTAATGTTTTAACTTAATAAGAGTTCAGAAATCAATATTTTGTGGAATAACACTGATTTTCAATCACAGCTTTCATGCGTCTTGGCAAGCTCTCTACCAGTCTTTCACATTGCTGTTGGGTGAATTTATGCCACACCTGGCACAAAAATTCAAGCAGCTCGGCTTTGTTTGATGCCTTGTGGCCATCCATCTTCCTCTTGATCACATTCCAGATGTTTTCAATGGGGTTCAGATCTGGAGATTGGGCTGACCTCAATAAGGGTTCTCACCCTTTTGGACAAATAGATTTCCATGACTTTTCCAGGAATTTGGGATTACTCCCATATTTTTCAGATAAAGTATTTTAGAGCAGAGAAAAAACAAGAAATATGAATAATTATAATTATTCCATGCTCCAAGAACCAAGCTCAATTCAAATTCAGGCATTCAATTTGAATTTAAAAGAGATTCTCTGTCCAATTCTGAAAGCAGGGCTGGACTGGTAATCTAGCATACTGGGTATTGTCCCGGTGGGCTGACACACTTTTGGGCCAATCAGGGGAGGACTGGCCATCGAGAGAACCGAGCGGGCCAGTGGGTGTGCCGCAAAGCGGGCCGAATGGGCCTCGATAAGCTAAAATGAGCCACCACGTTATGCAGAACGGACCACAAAAATATTTTGAAATTTGATTTTGTGCTATCTATTTTAGTACCAAATTGTTCACTGGACATGTTTTGTCAAGTCAAGTCATTTTTATTTGTATAGTGCTTTTCACAACACACATTGTTTCAAAGCAGCTTTACAGGAAATCATGCATGAACTAAACATTTTAATGTAAGATCTATAAAGTCTTAAAGTGATCATTGTGTAGTTTAATTAAATTTTATTGTAAATTGTGAACCCCTGTGAGCAAGCTGTAGGCAACTGTGGAAAGGAACACAAAACTCCATAAGATGTTGGTTAATGCAGAAAAATAACATTGGGAGAAACCAGGCTCACTGTGGGGACCAGTTCCCCTCTGGCTAAACAACATGAATATAATGCCAATATTAGTTATTTATGTGCAGTGCAAGTTTTAAATCTGTACATTAAGCGTTAATGTCTATTGTTTAAAAAAAAAAAAAATGTGTTTATAACGTTAAGATTAATGACTAATATCTATGAAGTCCATCCTGGATTAACTGCAGAAGTTCACATAGATGCATTGTCCTTTGTTAGTTGGCTGATTCAGGCTTTTGTTGGCAATTAAATGATAGTCTATTGTAACGAAGTTCAATTGAAAGGAGGAAGCGAGAACCAGCATAACTATATAAATAATAGTTAAACAAAAAGACAGCTGCTCGTAACTCTCTCTCTCTGGAACTGCCGCCTCCGGACGCCTTTATCTCTCTCTCGAGGGCTTGATTAGTCTGATTAGGGGCCAGGTGTGCAGCATCACGACGCGGCCCCACCCAACTCCTTGCCACTTCAATGTATTCCATTTCAAGAGTGTAGTCCATCAATAGACAAAGGTGATGCAGGCAGAGATCAGTGAGGTGCATCGCAGTTGAACCTGCAGGTCATTTCGATGAGGTACGGTGGGGTCCATCCTAAGTCCAATGTTCAGGCAGTGGCATATGAAATAGCCCATGTCTTACAGTTGAAGTTGGCATTTGTGTGGAAATTCGGTTCTTTTAAATAACATTTTCAGCTTAAAATTTGTTGAAGACATTACTGTAGATAAAACCATCTCTTTCAGAAACACGATGCAAAAGGTGCTTTTTTCTTCTCAGAGTAGCAGAACAGAACGCCTGCCCCAGGTTGAGGGGTGACCTCCCAGAATGCACTGCTATGATGTAAACAGACAGCAAGAGATCATCCCATGCACTCTGTTGATGTACTCCCTGCCCCCTTCCTATTTAGAGCTTAATTAGCACTTTGCCACCCTGATCACTGTGCTTTTCGATTTAACAAGATCCCTCTGAAATTACACAGGATTAAGAGAAGTTGGTTAGTAATTTAGAATGTGCATCTACAAATTAATTGCATCTTGGACCATTAATTAACAAGCTACCTATGCAATAGTTAGTGTGATTTCTGTTAATTAGTGGCAAGTGATAAAGTCTTCTTTAAAAAAAACAAACAAAAAAAAAAAAACAATAAGCTTATGGAAGCAAGTGTTTTAAAAAAAACTACACTAATTGTTCACAGTAGAGGTAATATAGCAGAGGAGACAAGCATTCACGTACATATTTTAATTAAGGGGTACATCTAAATATTTGATATTCATAGGGGAATTAATATGTACTCATTACAATTACTAAGCTCACTGCTACATTGTAAACAATACCTCATGTTCATGCAATTAAATTTGTTAAAGGAAATAATACTTGATTTTCCTTCTCGGATGTGACTTAACATACAATATTCAGATGCAAACAATCCTCGTCATGGCGACAACTGTTGACTGAAACAAACTAATTAATTTACAAAAGATATTTGAATGGCATCGTATGATTCGTGTAAGAAGAAAAAAAAAGCCATCTTCAATTATAGCTTGTTTCTATGTGACAGCGAGAGAATGCTCTTAATTTTGATAGTCCATAAGCTCCTGTACCTAGAGTAGGCAATAGTTAGCAAGACTAACCAACCCACTAGCACACAAATAAGCTTATTTTTTGTTATTAGGAGAAAAAGAAATATGAATATGCTTTAAAGTGGATGAATTCAAAAGACCCAACTTTTCTGTAAGGGTTTTACAATGTAAACTGTTTTTAGCCGGCTAATCAAAGCACATCAAAGCAATAACTGTAAGGTGACAAACGTATTCTTTTTCCCGGATATGTCCTCTTTTTTGCACCTTGATTTCTCAATTTGAAAAAATGTCCGGGATTCTGCTTTAGTTGCATTATGATGTGCATCTGGTCTAAAACTTAATTGTGTGCGCACGCATATTTGTATTGCTATAGCACCTCTTTGTAAGTCCCGCCTTCTCGTACACCAATTGGTTGATTATAAGAGGCTTGCAGCAACTATTGGCCAAATTCCTGACTGTCAATGTCTCCGCAAATGCAAAAAGTGCTGTTGTGTTCGGCATCAAACAGTTGCTTGACATTAGTGGAAACAATATCCAAACTAAAGTGCAAATTTACAGAAGATTTGCACAAAAAATTCCAATGTTTTCATCCAGGACGAGATCTGTGGGAAGCAGAATATATGACATGTAAAGCTGGCACTTATGTGTCAATTGCTAATAAAGATGCAAGTGATTTAGAAGCAGACATTAGCTCTGCGAAGCTTAAAGAGTCAGCAAAAGGTGAAAGTTCAATAGGTAAATTAACAGGCTACTTTTTGAGGCCAGGTAAAAATTTTACCACATTGCTTCATGGTTGGATTTATTTATTAAAATCTTGATAAAGCATTAACCTTAAAAACCTCATCTGTTTGGGAGAACATTTAACTCGCCTTTAGCGCCACACTATGGACATTTCAACTTGGCATTGACAATTGTAAAGAACCACGTAATATAATATTTCTTAAATGTTGCCAAATTCACCCAAGTTTCATTAGAGCAGGCTTAATATATTGGCATATGAAGGGAAAAAAATAGATACAGTAAACTAGTCGCCATCATTAACAGTCGACTATCATCACCCATACCAACTATATACAGCGTGGTTATATCCCGAGATTACCAGAACCTGCCAAATCCATCTCCAGTCCTGCCTGATGTCCGACACCCACTGTGTCACTGAGTGATGATGACCAACTACAGCATGTATCAGCCAGACTTCACTTCAGTCTACTAAGACGGACTTAACAGAGGATGAATTAATGCACTCCCTGAAGCATGGGCTCAGGATGGAGTTCACCAAAACTACCTGCCATAAGCTTTCAGCCGGACTGCGATGCTCCTCACTGAATGATATCTATATCAACTTGGTCAAAGGAGAGACAACACTCTCTTAAAAAAAGAACATAGAAAATGAATTAACCATTAACAAAAGCCTTCATCGGCTAAAATCATTGGACAATGCATCTACATGTATTTCCTCAGTTAATTCGGGATGACTTCAAGGACATTAACACTTAAACGTATAGTTCATACAAAATCATTTTGTCTAAACATTGACCCACAACACTTACTTAGTTAACCCTTTTTAACCACAAATAGTTCTAAACATAAATAACCTACATTGGCACTATAATTTAATGTGAAAAGCACAATACAAATAAATTCGACTTGACTTGACAATCACAATACTTAAAGATTAACAGTGATAGCCACTTTTACACTGTCTTCGTGTCCTTGAATTCCTGATACATTTCATGCATTTCTCTCACTCTGAGCTGTACATATTGTAACAGGAAGTCAGAGGTTCCAGGGGGAATGAGGATAGACTTTCTCTCTGGGGTCCCCACAGGGACTGGTGTGTGTAAGAGTGTGTAGGAGTGTGTGCAGCTCATTAGCTCACTTATGTAATTCAGGAAATGGCTAATCCTCCAGGAGAAGAATACAGTGGCATGAATTGCCGTCAGCAGCACGCAGCCTGGGAACACTGCACTGAGGCAATTGACAAGCTAACGACACACAGGAAAATTTCAACACACATTTCATATTTCAACTCACAGCACATCCGAGATTTTGATGGGTGATTCTTTTACTCTTTTCAAAACCCAGTGAGCTGCACTGCTGTATACTGTCTACACTGACAGCTGCCTTCTAAGACGGAACCTCATTAGTGACTGATTTTAAATGTTGTACATAGGCAACAACGGAGTGTCGTACATATACTGCAGCTTTGAAAACATGAAACACAATGGTGTCTTGACTCACATTTGATTTAAATAGCTTTGCATTAGCATGTTGCTAAGCTAATGGCACAAGACTATTAAGAATAAAAATACATAGCCCAGACAAATATTGGGTAAATTATTTAATTCTTAATAAAAATATCAAGTCAAGCCAAATTGACTTGTATAGCGCTTTTCACAAGAGGCATTTCAAAGCAGGACATTGTTAGTACTGACATGAATAAAATCCATGTTTAGCATTAGCAAGCACTTGTAATTATGTTCTGATGTCAGATGCTCTGGCACACAAAATGCATTTAACAATAGTTGCTGGAGTCTCTATTTCCACTTTTCTTACAATAGAATCACGTATAACATTTTCTCATAGAACATATTTTTATTTAAAAAAATCAATGAAAACAAATTTGGCCAGAATATGTACATATAAATATACAAATATAAATACATGTAAAAAATAAATAAATAAACATACCTCTTAAAGTGTAGATCTTTGCAGATATTTTTCAGATTACTTGCTCATATTTTCACTCTATGTGAGTTTGTTGCATCTTTATATCTGCAGTGTTTTAAATCCTTCCCCAGATTATTCTTAAAAAAAGAGAAAAAGCTCAATGCTTTGACAAGCACTGTTTCTGCAATCCTTTAAACAAAGTAAGCCTCAAAAGACTCAAATAGCCACAAAGTAATATTTTTCATGGCTTATTTTCTGCATGTTTATAGGGGTGAGCATTGTTTAGCAAACCGCGTTTCAGCACCCAGAAATGCTTTGCGGTATAAATAAATTATGCAAATGACTATGTACTGCTCTTAGCTTTATTGTTTGAAGATTTTATACATGCTGCTGTTATTGTACTTGTTGTAACTTGCAGTTTTTTGTCATTTAGTGATAATTCAGAGCTCATCTTATACTTAATATGTTCTTTTTGGTTGTCAACATTATTGTGATTTGTATGTCAAATAATGAGGCCCACACGAGGTACAAAGTTGATGAGTAACATTGTATTGATATTAATAAAATTGTTTTGTTATGCATGCGTAGGCATGTTGGAGCTCAGGGCAGCTGCCTATATCACCTGTAAAATGGGCCGGTACTTGCACAGCAGCAGGCTGGCCCAAATTACCCAGCGGCCCACCGGAAAAACGATGGTGCTACCTATGGCTAGTCCACCACTGATGCTCTTGTTACTTAAGAGCGGACCATGATAATGCTGCTTACAAAGAGTATTGTGGCTTCCTCAAAAGACCATTAAAACTGGTATTATTATTGTTATGAATATGGGGATAGTTTTTATTGTCACATTATTCCCTGTTTGACGCAACCTGTCCTGTGATGCAGGGAATAATGTCACCGCCACAATGCGTTCAACAATACTGACAGTGTGTCACAGATAGAGGTGCTCACCAGAGAGCCTCTTGAGTTTCCTCAACACGCTGATAATAGAGAGATTCGGCATTGGGAGAGTCACTTTAATAGGCTTTTTAACTCTTGATCTCAAGGCGAAATTAAACATACAATAAAATTTAAACACAGGCTCAAATGACACTCATCCCATCATGATACATTATTCTGTGTCCTTCTTGCAGATCTCTCTCTCTCTCTCTCTCTCTCTCTCTCCTTGTGCGCATGTGCGGATTGAGTGTTGTGAGGAGTGTGTGAGTGAGAACCGGTGAGAACGCTGATGTGGTGAGAGTGAGTTTTTTTCTTCTTTTATTCCTGTTTTTCCCTACACTGTCTTTGTATAAGTGTGTATTGTTGATTGTTTTAAAATTTTGGTATAATTTTGTGAAGTATAAAGTAAGAGGACGCCGTCGACCGGCGTTAGCCGGGTGGCTATGACAGTGCCGGCGGTACCCGGTCAAAGTTTTCACACAGGTGAAGTTAAAGTACTGCCTGCTTTTAATTGTTCTGTTGAAGATTGTGCTTTGGCTGTTGGGAAGGCTGTCGGGTATGATAGTATTGTCTCTGCATCCCGAATGAATAGCGCTGTGCTTATTTTTTTGGACGCCATAGAGAAAGTGAATAGTGTTGTTCAGAGTGGAGTTGTGATCCAAGATACACTAATTTCTGTTGCTCCGTTAATTCAACCCGCAAAAAGAATTATCCTCTCCAACGTCCTGCCTTTTATTAAGGACGAATTGTTAACAGCAGAGTTGGCTAGGCATGGCAAAATAATGTCGCAAATGAAAAAAATACCGCTTGGTTGCAAGTCTCCATTGCTCAGGCATGTTGTTTGTTTTAGACGGCAAGTGTATATGATTTTAAACAGCGGCGAAGATGAAATGAATGTGGCGTTCAAATTTCGAATTGACGGATTTGATTATGTCATTTTTGCATCTTCTGATACAATGAAGTGTTTTGAGTGTGGCAAAGAAGGTCACACCAAACGAGTGTGCCCTGGGAGGGCTGAAGGTGCGGGTGCTGGTTTGTTGACAAATAAAAATGCCGGTAGCAGTAATGAGGAGCAGACTAGCGCTGACAATGATGATGAATGCGCGAAAAGAGGGGGGAGATGGCGATACTAGCAGGACTGTTGTTGTTAGAGGGGTTGAGCGTGAGCGAAGTAGGGATGTTGTTTCAGGAGGCGTGTAAAGTACAGAAAATGAGAATGAAAGTGAAATTATGGTGACAACTGATAGTGTTATAGCTGCAGCTGAATGTATTTTAGCTGAGGAGAATAATACTGACTTTGAAAAGGATGAGGCTTTATTTAAAGCTCCGCCTAGTAAGAGGAAACGTGTCAAGAAATCCCCAAAGAAAACAAGTGATAAAGTGGTGATGGATAAACAAGCTGATGATACTGAATACAGTGCAATGGATGATTCTGATAGTGAGCCTGTAAATGGTAACAATGAGAAGGGTCAACAAAGTTATTCTTTTGAAAAATTGAGAAGTTTCTTACAAAAGACAAAGAATATGAAGAATGTCCAGGTTGTAGATTACTTTCCTGATCGGAAAGCATTCATTGAATCAGCCGTGATGTTAATGAGGGGAGAAGGTGAAGAACGATTCACAGTACAGGAGATATATAGACTGAAGAAATTTGTTTCTAAAGTGAAATTGGAATTAAAGATTGAAGATGGATTTGAAACTACATAGGTGTCTCTTTCTTAAGTTATTGTGTGTTTCTGTATGTTGTTTACCCTTAACTTGAATGGTGCTAGAGATATTCAAAAAAGAGCACTTTTGTTTGAGTTAATTAGTCAGAAGTGTGTAGATGTAATGTTCATACAGGAAACACACAGTGATTGCTTGAATGAAATTGACTGGAGGAAAGAATGGCAAGGGCAGGTGTACCTCACACATCTGAGCTCAGTCACAGGCGGAGTGGCCATTCTTTTTGCAAAAAGTTTTTTGCCAATTTCATGTGAAATAAAGCAAATGATACCTGGTAGGCTTTTAATCCTGCAAGCAAAATTTGAAAAGTTTAATTTTGTTTTTCTTAATATATATGCTCCTACAAATGGTACTGAAAGAATTGTGTTATTTAATAATGTCAGTGTTTTTTTTTACAAAATTGTAATTCTGATGATTATCTTTTTTTGGGGGGGGGGGATTTTAATTGTACTGAAAATCATGTTCTTGATAGGAATCATTTGGAACCTCACACTGCTTCAAGTCGTGTAATGCGTGAATTGATTGAAACGCACAGTTTATGTGATGTGTGGAGAGAATTCAACAATAACAATAGGCAATACACATGGACACACTCCAGAGATAATGTTTTTTCTATGGCCAGGCTTGATAGGTTTTATTGTTCTAGATATCATTTTAATATTGTCAAAAAGTGTGTTATTACTCCAGTTGGGTTCTCGGATCACTGTTTGGTTTTGTGTGAAGTGTTTATAGCAAATGTTAAAATAAAGAGTGCTTATTGGAATTTCAATGCATCTTTGTTGGATGATATGAATTTTAGAGATGTGTTCTGTAATTTTTGGGGAATTTTTAAAAGTAGGAAAAATTGTTTTAAGGATTTAAGACAGTGGTGGGATTGTGGGAAAGTCGAAATAAAAGCTTTATGTCAGCAGTACGCTTTCAATGTCTCTCGAGATATTACACACTCAATGAGAAAACTTGAATCTCAGATTATTGAATTGCAAAAGTTATTTGAAGTTACTGGGGAACAAAAATGTCTTGATGCTCTTAAGTGTAAAAAGTCATTTCTTACAGACCTGCTGGGTATAAAGACACAAGGGGCTCTGGTTAGATCACGCTACCAGATGCTCACACAAATTGATGCCCCATCAAGGTTTTTTTTTTGGCCTAGAACGGAAAATGGGCAGAGGCGATATATTCACTCTATTTGAACAGAAAATGGGCAGGAATTGAAAGAGCCCGCAAGTATCAGGAAAAGGGCCGTACAATTCTATGCTGAGTTATATAGGAGTGAATATGAAGAGAATGAGGAGCTCTCTGCCAAATTTTATGATGGCTTGCCAAATATTGCGCAGGACAATGTAGTAAAACTTGATGGGTCTCTTACAGAGCAGGAGCTTTTAAATGCTTTAAAAGACATGAAGACTGGTAAAGCACCAGGTATTGATGGCCTCTCCGTGGGGTTTTACAAGGCCTTTTGGTGAATGATGGGCAAGGACCTTTTGGATGTTTCAAATGAAAGTTTGGTTGTGGGTTCCCTCCCTCTAAGTTGTAGGAGGGCAGTGGTCTCTTTGTTGCCTAAGAAAGGTGACTTACAGGAAATTAAGAATTGGCGACCTGTAAGTTTATTATGTACAGACTTAAAGATTTTTTCAAAGGTTTTGGCCAATAGATTAAAAGATGTGATGGGGCAAGTGGTTCATCCTGACCAGACCTATTGTATACCCGGAAGGTCCATTATGGATAACATTACTTTTATCAGAGATATGCTGGATGTCTCTGGTTATCTTGATCTTGACATAGGCTTTATTTCAATAGATCAAGAAAAAGCCTTTGATCGAATAGAGCATCAATACCTCTGGAATACGCTTGATGCTTTTGGCTTTGGGTCCACTTTTAGGGGAATGATTCAAGTACTATATAAAGACATTGAGAGCGTACTAAAGATCAATGGTGGTTTAAGTGCCCCTTTTGAAATTGGGAGAGGTATAAGACAGGGATGTGCTCTCTCCGGAATGTTATATTCCCTGGCAATTGAACCAATGTTAAATAAGCAGCGTTCTTGTATTGAAGGTTTTAAATTAGGGAATGTTCATAGTGTTCAACATCAAATATCAGCTTATGCGGATGATGTGATGATTTTAATTAATGGGAAAAAAGATGTTATTAACTTGGAGTCTACTGTTAATGAATTTGGTGTAATTTCTGCTGCAAGAGTGAACTGGGAGAAAAGTGATGCACTGATTAGAGGTAAATGGAAGAATGGCTTACCAGTTTTACCTGGTGGGTTGATGTGGAAGAAAGGGGGTCTTAAGTATTTGGGAGTGCATCTTGGAGAAATATCTGTGCAACAGAAAAATTGGGATGGGATTGCAGAAAAAGTGGAAGGCAGACTAAAGAAATGGAGATGGATTCATTCCCAGCTGTCTTTTAGAGGGAGAGTATTAATATTGAACAATTTAATAGCCTCAACTATGTGGCATAAGCTCTCTTGTGTTGAACCTCCCACTGGACTATTAGCACGGTTGCAAAGAATATTGGGGGATTTCTTCTGGGACAGGATGCACTGGGTCCCTCAAAGTGTGCTTTTTTTGCCATTGGAGGAGGGAGGACAAGGGTTGGTGTCTCTAGCAAGCAGATACGCAACATTGCGATTACAGTTCATCCAGAAGTTTCTAACAGGCTCAGTGGATGTGGTATGGAGAGAAGTTGTAAAAAGCATTCTTCACAGAGTGGATGGACTTGGACTAGATACTGCTTTGTTCCTCACGGATACCAAAAAGCTACATTTGAGTGGACTATCTTCATTTTATCTTGGATTGTTCAAAGTTTGGGGATCTTTCATCATTAAAAGACCAGAAAATGCAAACTCTCTGTTCTGGTTGTTGGAGGAGCCTCTAGTCAAGGGGGCCCGTTTGGACATAACAGATCAAGTGCCAAATCTTTCTCAGAGACTGTGTGACACACAGACGGTAAAGATGAGTCATATAATTAAAGTGGCCGGATCTGAACTAAAGGATGTTACGGTGGTGGCAGCGTTATTAGGACAAAAATCTATGCGACAAACATCCACAATCATGGACTTATGGAGAAAAAACTGGCAGCAGAGGAGTTGTTACTTCTTGAAAGATATAAGGAAGGTTTTTTGCTTCCTGATAAGAGAGACCCTTTTCCCAAGCACTGGATTACACCTGATTTAAAGGAGATGTCTGGTATTTTGTTAAATTTGAATGGACTTCAGGATTTACTATTAGGTGAATTGAGTGGAAAAGTGATGTATACATTTTTTGTTAAAATATTGTACAAGTCAACACTGTGTGAGAAAATGGATAATGTCTGGAGAGAGAAGTTTGATGTAGGAGACGAAGTTAAACCACATTGGAGGGCCTTATATAAACCACCATTGATGAAAAAATCGGGAGATCTTCAGTTGAGAATCCTGAAGGGGGCTGTTGCTGTGAATGCTTTTGTTTCAATCATTAACCCAAATGTCAATGAAGGTTGTGTTTTTTGTGGTTTCAGAGAAACTATTTATCATTGTTTTCTGGAATGTAATAGGCTGAAACCACTTTTTGATTTACTAGAAAAATTGTTTTTGGGTTTTAAGGAAAGTTTCACACCAAAGGTTTTCATCTATGGGGCAGGATACAACCGCAATCAGAGATTCAAATGGCAGTTGATAAACTTTATAGTTGGCCAAGCAAAAATGGCAATGTATATTTCCAGGAAAAACATGATTCTAAATATGCATTGCCAGGATAGTGTACTGTTGTTTAAGGCATTTATTAGATCTAGGATCTCAGTCGAGTTTAAGTATTACAAGGAGATGCAAGATTTGGGAACCTTTATATTGCAGTGGTGTTTCAATGAGGTTTGTTGTGCTGTGTTTGAGGGGGATTTAACTTTGAGCGTTTTGCTGTGTTGATTGTGTTTGAGAGGATGCAATGATGGATTTTTGTCACTGACCTAATAAAATTGTGGGCTAAAAATCAAATCTCTCTCTCTCTCTCTCTCTCTCTCTCTCTCTCTCTCTCTCAGAAAAGTTTTTTATTTTGCAGCTTCTGTTGTGTGCTTATAAACTATCCAGATTTAAAAATGAACAACTGGCTGCTTCTGGAAGATATCGTTGTGTTTTGTAAATATTTTGATTTTGTGATTGGATAAAAATTCAGTTCATCTTAGACAGCAGCAAAAAAATGGAAGAAGAAACAACAACTTTCAAACCAGTTGATATTGAGTAGAAATAGAGAAAATCGCATATGTGTTCTTTTCTTTTGATATTAGCATATTTTTGCATTTCAGTGTAATGGGAAATTATCTTTGCAGCTCTTTTGGTTTACTTTGCCTTCTCATGGATGAAATTTGTTGTCTGGCATTTACAGAGTGAAACCAGAGAACTTTTGCATTTATTTCCAATTGGCCATTGTCCCACAGATTATTTTATTATTTTTTATTCTGTAGCTTAATTCACATTATTCTCTTTCTCTTTTAAAGGTTAAATTCTTCTTTTTGTCTTGTTATTTGAATCCAATCAGACACAATGCAAGACCCGTTTGCATATAGCCTGTTGGTATTGTTATATCGATTCGTAGATCGTCTCACAATTTCTAGCAGTTCCTGTTGGACATTCATCTTATTAATTTCATGGATACATATAAAGCTATCTTTACTCTCATGTTTTGTTTGGTGTCTGTGATAATATAGAGATACACCCATGGCTGGTTTTGTTTTTGATTTGTTTTGTTGTATTTTTGACTACAGTATGTATTTACTGGGGATCGACCCTAAACAGTAAAAGATCACTATTACGTAATATATTTCTAAATGTGCATGCCTATTTCAGGGTAAAACAGAAGGGTTAAATAATCAATTAAATTATAATATTTGTCTACTTTTGATTAGGTCAGGAAAGGAAAAATAAAAGGTTAATTTTGAAAATAGCCTACTATTATTTTTTAAAGTACATGTACAGCAATGAGATCTATAAGACCCCAATCAAAAAATGGAAAGTCTATCTCAACAGAACATAAGGGTAAATACAGTTCTATTGGGAAGACACGCAGGCTTGAGTGAAGTTTGAGATGCCATTTATTTGATAGATGTAAAACGGGAGGTGATAACTCTCTCTTTGGCGTAGGCCCCGTCCGTCAGTCTGAGGGAGTTGTACCCGGAACCGTCATGTCCTGCCGGAGATAGGAGGCAGGAGCGAGGAGCCTACCCCCCTGCGGGACAGGGCTCAACTGGTGGTGGTGGGGAGGTGGAGTTTTCAGTGTTAGTACACCGAAACAGCAATGTGATAGATTGTGAGCGGACTTATAAAGCATTGGCTTACGTGCGATTGGCTAGGAGTTATCCAGCTAATGATGTGATGTACACCTGCTGGTCTTCCTGCTAGAACTACGCTCCACTTCCATTTACAGTATGGTGCACTATACTTGTATAATTAACATAAATTATCATTATTGGCAATTTTACTTCATAATATGCTGCAAATAATTCTTGACACACACGTGTTCATTTGAGTGACACACACAGAAGTGTTTTAATAATTCAACCCATGTTCCAGACTTCTTTCCTCTATTAGTGCTTACAGCATGCCTGCCATAAGGGGGAAAAAAGGAGGAGCTTTAAGGGGCTCAGCCACTGGGGGGCAAGAGATATAGATCAACACCCCCGATAGTGCAGCAACATCCTGAGATCCTCCCCCAGAGATCACATGTGCGTGACAAAAGAAGGCGCTCCAACATACCAGCATGCGCATTAACTACCTACCCAATTTTTCAGGGGTCTAGTTGGGAGACTGGGCGGGCCTGGCTTCCAGAACTGAAAGGTGAAGATTTTTTTTTTTCTTCAAATGCTTTTTTTTCCTTTGACAGTTTAATATGCAGAGACAACTATAAGTAAGTCATTGGTAGGTAGATTTCCCCTAAAAACTGTAAACACTGTATATCTTTGTTGCTTTCAAATTGAGTATCCTGACCAGCCCGACATGGCAACATTGGCTCAACAGGGACGTGAGTTTGGGATGTGACTATATGTTTTTCTGACAAGCAGCAAATGCAGGAATGTTTTGGAAGCCAGTTTGAAACAGTAATTATTTTTGCAATTTAATTTGGTAATGAAAGTGGTGCAGAAACAAAACACTTCACCTTAGGACCAATTAGGCAATTAGTCGTTAATCAATCAACCCAACGACTATTCTATGTTCAAAATAAGTAGTTTGGCACAACCCTAGTGCAAAAACAGCATTCAGTGTGCAGGTTTACAAAACAACTCATTTTGACAAACCCTTCAACAACACAAACAAATGGAGTCAGCGGAGGCTTTGTGTTCTCTCTCAGCATGGAATTTGGTGTCATTTGAAGCTCTTTGCTGTGAGCCACATGATGGAGCCGAGGAGCTCGGCAGCTGTAACGCATCTTCTGGGATTGGACAGAAGAGATTGGGCCGCAGTGACGTGCCGCTCATTAGCAGGAGTGAAAGGAACCCCTCACAGATGGCTGTCAGCACTCAAAATACGCTCAGCTACACCAGACATGTCAATTGAGGTTTGAGTTCCTTCTGCGCGGTTCTATGACAACGCAATATTCATGTGGCGTTTATTTTATTTCGCTTCCGAATCTGAAGAACGCAGGGAAAAGTGTGGAGGGGAAATGGGAGCACACTGACATCTGAAAATGTGTTTTCTAATGAGCGTGCTGTCTACCTAACAAGAGTCTCAGCTTGTCATTCATCAGCGCAAATTACTGGCTCTGCATTTGACATGTTCTCAGCACGGTGGATGGCAGCTTCGTCTGTTCAGCAAACAGAAAGAAGAGCATGTGGTGGCTTCTCTTTCCATGGTGCCTTGGAAATCAATTAGTTTGTTTACCTGTCACAGTTCAAATGAAGGCTACGCTACTATAAAACTCATCATTTCCATCACAGTAACCTGCTCTCCAGAGCGCCATAAATAAATGGACAACGGTCCAGATGTAATGTAATAAGAGTGATTTCAATCAACCAAGCCAGATCCCATCAATCTCACAGCAGCTAATTGCAGGGACACCTGTCGTGTTTTAGCTCTTGGAGAGGCGCCGCTGTGAAAACGTTCAGAGGACAGACAGTTCCTGAGGATGAGATTTAGTTTGAATGCACAACACGAGTCATTTTCACCTCGGTAACTGAAACAAAACAAATAGAAGCATGACTTTTTCAGAGCTCTATCCTGAAACTTCAACAAATCAAAATGTTGTCATTCTCCAGACATTTTTGGACTATTGTAGCTTTCCCTGTCCTAGAATAAAATAAAAAAAAAATAAGATTTTGACCAACAGTGTTACCAGTAATTTAATGTAATCCTCGTGGAAGTAACAAATAAAAATAGTATATTACTTATCTTTTACATTTGCACTTTAATACTTGACTACTTTAATACTTTTTTATTTTAGGTTCGGATGAAGTGACCAACATTGAACATGTACATGCACACCAATACGCTAACAACTCTAATAACTTGATGCATCTGCTAAATGATTAAATGTAAATGCAGCTGCAAGTGAGTGATGCAATCCGACAAAACTTTATATCGCCCCCCTAATAATCAACAAAGCTGTCAAGGCATTTACAGGGGTGAAGGGGTGTAGTGGTAGTATGTAGAGATAAATTAATAAATAAAATAAAACTAACACATACGTACCTAAAATGTAAAAAACAACAACCAAAAACCAAGCATAGTGCTACCACTTCGATAGAGAGAGGGAGAGAGAGCCTTAACTGACGGTTAGAAACACAAAGTATCTAACATGTTACTTCCCACAGAGGTAAAATGTTCAATATTTGGTTATACCTACTTTTTAATTCAATAATGTAACACTTTACTTTTAAAAATAACTTTCTCCAATACTGATGACCAGATCTGCATGACAAATCTGACCTGTTGGCCATCGTTCATGTCTGAAAGCCTTTCAGGTATTAGACGAAGCTCAATTTTGGTTCTGTAAGCAGTTTCCACTACAATACAAGATGTCCGTGAAAGTGCAATTGGTGCAGCTCAAGCAGGATTAAAAGTTGGGCTGCAGGACGGTAATAATACTAACAGCAATATGAAGCAATGCTGCAGCTGACCTACTTGCGAAAGCTCACAACATTTCCCCCTCTCATTCCACAATTAAAAAAATAACACACCATCCAGCCTTAGAAATACAGTGGACCCAAAATTTAGGACACAAATCACACTTAGATATCAATGAATTTCAAAATGTCAAAGCAAGTGGCATATGCAAACAAAAGATGCAATAACTTTCTCAGAACTAACTTCACATGTACTGTATAAGCTAGTTTTACCATTATTTAACCAACTGGTGTAAAGGTCATTTTTTTGTACCTCAAGTTCACACATGTGTCCAAGCAGAGAAACCTTTGGTGAAGTTCAGTACATTAACTATGGGCATGTTCCACTAACATTTGTCAACCTGAAAAGTACATTGCTTTAGCAATTGAAACTTAACTAATGACTTTTAAACTTGTCTTAAAATGTCTTTTCTTTAGAAAGTATGTTTGTGTTATATTTAAATTAAATGCCAGTTGGTTTAATATTTTGTTATATAATATAATAGCATTCATACATTTTAAATTCTATTGCTGCAAGTTTTTGTTGTTTCCCTCTCAACTCTACCCAAGCAATTAAGCTGTTTACAAACTACTGAACAAAGGAATTGCACAAAAAAAAAATTTTCTCTCACTTTTCTCTATTTTCTCAATCAAATGGAGGAATTACTTTGCGTATGCAGTTTTGGTTTGTAAATGGTTTGTCAACAGATGGTCAATGAGCAAGAATCCTTGATTCTGTAACTGTGCTGGGTTTATTTGGTCTTTTGGTGTAATAATATGTTCATTTATCTCGCTGTATGCGGGAGATGGAATTAGATCGAAACACATAAAATTCCTCTAATTGTATAGCTTAGTCGGGTTCCATTAGCCCAAATCAAAGTGGATGCTGACACACAGAGTTACACAATAACATGGCTAACTGTGTCTCACAAAATAAAGACTTAAATCTGCTGTGTACTGTGCTTTCTACTGACCATGCAGGCCAGCTCATTAAAAGATGAAGCTGACAGCATCCTCCCAAGGAATTTGTAAAATTAGCAGTTTAAAACAACCCATTCGAAAGAACTGTGAGCTGGAGTCTTCAGAGCACCTTTCTAATTTCATATGCGGTAAACCTTAAAGAGGTGTGTCTGTTTATAAATTATGTTGACAAGAAGAGTCTTGGTCTTGGTTGAGCACTGGCCAACCTGATCACACGGGAAATCAACATGTTGCTCCAAAAGTTGATGTACCCTGAAATAAACTCCATATAATCATATAACAGAAAAGTGTCAACCGACATTTTTTCATCAATTCAAGCATGAACACATTTCCCTCTAGTGAAAGTTATAGAACGTTGTGCAAGCAGCCACAAAGACAGGTTATGATCACATGGGAACCAATAAGGAATTGTATTTATATAAACAATGGTGGGCACTATTCAGATGTTGCATTTTCCCTCTAAGATTACATTTTGACTCCACTGATGGTTAGGTTTAGGGTGGAGGTTTCAGTTGAGGGCAGAGCCAAAGTTTATAAAATATGCATTACTGTATTACATAATTTACAGCTAAAAATAAAACTCACTTTTGGTTCCAATCTGTGGACATTTCACCCAGAAAATGGAGCTCACATGAGACCACATGTTCAGCAACACTTCTAGCTTTGGCCACTGGGGGCAGTAATGTAAAAAAGAATTACATGAACCCATGACATGACATCATAAACATCCAAAACTTGAGGCTATGCAAGTTATGAAGTCTTTAACATGCATGTTAATCCTTTAACATTATGGAATTTCACTTACATAGTGAGACACATTTCAATGATTAAGAAAATGTAGAACAGAGATTGTATCCAATAGGAATTTATGTTATTTGCTGTGCAGGGTAGTAAAGGATTACATGTAATCTGGAATACGTAATCAGATCTCAAAAATCAAGTACTTGCAATTGGATTAAATTACATTTTAAAATACTCGTAATTGGACTGCAGTTACTTTTTATAGATTACATGATTACATATTAACAAGGTAATGGCAGTACATTTTTAATGATTTATTGATCATCCTAATATTCTCTTTTTTTCAATTTTTTTATATTTTTTATACTAAATCAGCACACCGCTAATATAAGGTCGCAAAGTCTTCGAGTGTTTTCGGATAAGAGGGGGAGGTTTGTGTGTATTGCACACAATTGCACACTTTTTCAACCCCTCCCCTCCAAACACTCGGATCATTCTATAATGAAATGCCCACTGTTTCCAATCCAATCAATTACAGATTGATAAACTAATCTGAAAAATGCATAGTATGCCCCGCAAACAAAGTCAGCCATCAATGTTTTTCTGAAAGACACTCTTTCCTCTAAAAACAAACAGACATGGACTAAAATCTGCATAACTCAAATTGTGTAATCACATTGCGTACCAAGTTATTCTCAAACTAACTTGTAGTTATGAACCCTCTAGTGTGAACTTTACACTAAAGTTTATGTAAGTCCTTATGAATGGCTGTTGCAACCCCATTCTGGTGAATAAAAGTTGGGTGGATATTGTAATATTTGCTCTATTAGGTGTGACAGACATGTCCATGTCAAGATGGCTCCACAGTGCCTTGAGTTGATGTCAGGAAACTGATTGTGCTCTTGTTGTTACAGTAAAACCCCGCAGGCTGCCAGCTTGCACCGCTTTTTACCGTGTTCCTATCCAGAGACAACGCTGCACATTGGTTAATATTACAGTTATGTCAAATCTCCTCATTACTGCCCCAAAGTTTCTGTATAGCATTTCAGTGGCTCCTCACCGCTCGCTCTCCCTAGTGTGTGTCACACACATACACCTCCATCGTTAAAGAGGGTGATGGTGATGGCGGATGACAGCATCTTCTGTGCCTCTCTAGCCACAGCTGCCCATCATCTTGAGTGACATGTAAGGAGAGGACAAAAAAATCAAACTCCTCCCAAAGGTCTGGCAGCTGCGTGTGCACCTGTAGTCTCAGACAGAGGCCTGTACCTACGATGCCACTCGTTTACTGTAAACTGGGATGAATATAGCGATCTGCACCGAGTCTAACTATGCAATATGGGGAATACAGAATGTATGATGAGAATGTGTTCGGCAGAGATTAAAAAAGGTTATTTATTTTCATTATGTTTATTTGTGGTGATTTTAGGTCAAGCATCTTTTATTGTTTCTTGAAATTATAAATCAAATTTATACTGTATATCAGTTTTTTTAAAAAAAGTGTTCACATTGCAGCAATACCTCCTAACTTTTGAGTTGTTTAGCAATTCCCATTGTTCTCAGTGGTGATCCTCATTATCGTAATACAATATTTTTTTACAGAATGTTGTTAATTGTCATTAAAAATAATGTCACAATGAAATAAAAAAATCTGTGAAAAATGGGCTTAAAAATTTTTTTTTTTGCAGACCATGCTCTGTAAGAATTATAAAGATAAAGAAGAAAATTGCTTTACTTTCTATATATTGCATTGCTGTTTTACATAACTTCTCCAATAAAAAAACAATCCATTTTACTGTATCTATCCACTGCGGCCCATAAGCAGTCATCAATCAAACTGGATGTCCTTTGATGCTGGCATAAATGAAACATTACTTTAATTGAATCATGCGGTTATGACATGCTATGTTTATTTTCCTTTACACCTCTGCTTATATTTTGAAGAAATAGACTTCAGTAGGCCTATAACAACAAAAGACTACATTTGTCATATTTGCACTTCTTAGCACAAGTTTACGCTTTTTATGATGGGTAAAGCGAATTTGTTTGATCTTACCGTGTCTTTAAATTAAACAATTAAGTATTTAAGCAGGGCTGTCGGCCTGTCGCATTAGGTCAAACGCCACCATGGCTACACCCACATAGGGGAAAAATTCAATTTCAAGGGTGTTTTCTTTCATTTCAATTCCCATCCTCGGCCTTTAAGACACTGGAGTATCTGTTCTTGTCCCATGAAAAAAGAGCCCATTATCAAAACATTAAGGCATGATTAGACTGACATTTTCTTAAGAAAACCATAAGAGTGAACGAGAGAAAGAATAAGAGAGTGAGAGAAAGCGTTGTGAAAGGAAAGGAAAACTGCAGATCTTATCAGATGGTAGCATACATAGTGATCTTTGAAGCAGCTTATTACAGAGTATGCTAAGAACACAAGTGAGTTGGTGTACAGATCAGAGGAGTGCACGTGAACGCACCTGCTAGATTTTGCTATCGTTGGGAGGGTGTCAGTCAGCGTTGAGGCCTGCCAGTGCCGGCCAAGCGCCTTCTCTTGTCTTTCAGCATCCAGCGGGACTAGTTTAAATTCGAAGACGATGACTTTGTGATTAGGATTGTTCAAAGTATTTTCGTCCAGACAGGGAATTTGTGACATTGATGGAATAGAAATATAGGTGAATTTGAAGCACATTCTTTCGAGACAGTTCGACGAGAGCAGGTGGTACAGATTTATGAGTCTTATTACACATCGAAGAAAGAAATGTTTATTAATCAAAGTTAGCGATTGAAGCCTTGCTGATAGACTCAAACTATACATATAAACCCAATCCGGGTCAAATATGTGTCAAATTAAAATTTCTAACCTTCTATTAGTCACACTGCCCTGCTGCCAAATGAAAGCAAGCAATTTTACTGTCAACAGACCTTAACTTTGATAAGATCTGGACTCTTTGTCAAATGGTGAGTGCATGGCATCAGTTACATTTTCGCTATAATATTTATTTATTTTTAGCCCCGTTACGTTTTAATGCTCAACAAAAATGTATGGCATTTTTATCAATAAATGTCAATGTACATTTTTTATCAATGAATAAAGTGTAAGATCATGTCTGCCTTTATGCAAACTAACACAAACAGATGGTAAGTAGACTGCTGAATATGTTTAATATTACATATAATTAAGGGAACATTTACCGAACCAATAATTTTATATAAATCAAATTTGGTATCTATACAGTCTGATCTTTAACAAAGCAGGATCCCAGAATTAAAAACGTAATTACGTGTAAATAAAAGCCACAAATCCAGTATCATCTACCTCTCCAAATGTTTTCTCCAAATATGACACACTATGCATAATATATCAAAAAGAACAACAATGAACTTATTTTGCTTATACAGTCATGTGTAATTATGAATGATGAGGCAGAAATCAGAACTTAATTTTCTTAATTTCTAAGTCACATTGCACACATGTTGTGAAAGTGGTAATTGATTATTACATTATTTAATCAATACATCAAAGTTTCACCATAAGATTGACACATTTTTACAGCCCTAAATACTATTATTACGTATAAAATAAAAAAAAGTAATTTCATTTGGGTGTGCAAGCTTTCATTTTGGGTGGCATTTGAGGAACGCTTCATGCAAAAGGGCAGGGGCTCAAGCCCCTAGAGCCATCCCTTCTCCACGTGCCTGTTATTCGTAAACAAGTAAACTACATTAGTTAACATTAATTAACAATGTTCACAAACATCATTTTTTTTGTAAAGTGTTACAGAGAAAAAACAATGGGTGAAAAGATTGTCATAATAATAATACAAAATTATAATTTTATTCAATAAAAAAGCCTTAATATTTTAATATTTAATAATATTTTCTAATAAAAAGTCTCTCAAGTAAATACAAATTTTTATTCAAGATTTGTACGTATTTTTTAAAACAAGACAAAAATACTGATTACCTTAAATACTTAAAAATACCTAATTTACTATTGCAGTGCTGGCTTGGTATGCCACACCAGGCTTCTTAACTTGCTGAACCAGCAAGACCTTGGTCAATCAGCTTAATCCGAAGAAGAAGACGATATAATCATGGTTGTTGACCAGCAATTTTTGGACATATACTAAGTTTTTTCCAAACATTTCCTCTTCTCTCCATCTCATTCCTCTTTTCTGTCACAAACTCTATCAACACTTTGGACTCCATTCACTCCTGCATCCAATTGCATGTGACCGGAAATGCAAGCTAACGCAAAGAAATGTTGCACTCTGCTGCAGAGAAATGTTCAAGTTTGGTGTACTCTGACCTGCAAATCTGGATGACGAGAAGACCTGTGACCAATATGGAAAATCAAACATCAGTGACCTCTTGGCATAACAAAGAATGCATATTTCAAAACTATGTGTTTTATATTGTTGCAGGAAAGTAAATGGACAATATATTTTAACATACTGTATATAATATTAGATGCTCAAAGTCTAATGTGACTGCCCTTTTAAGAATAACAGACGCTGTGGTCCCCCATAAGCAGAGCTCCATCCAGGGCAGTGTACGACACGTTTTCTGGAGTGTGTTCGAGACAACGACAACGTCACTCCAAATCTTCCTGCCAAGTTGCTACATCTGACCTCTGATTAATTAAAACACCACCCTTTCTACAGCTCTGAACAAGAATCGGTCAGTTTGAGAATAATTATGACTTTTCGCTAATTAAGATTCGGGAGAACAAGAAGAAACTTTCGCAAGATGAGTTGTTTTTTAGAGATTGAGAATAGGGGTTCTGCTAATGTCCAGTGGCTGGATGTTATGTAAGCAGTGAAGACTTCATGACTAAGGCCCAACACTTGTGCATGGTCAAAGTGCCTGAATGCAAGCTCCTCTAGCTACGTACATTGCACAAGTGAACAATCCCTTTAATAATCTACATTTTGTTAAATGCTGTTTGTGTGCATCTGGTACCTTCGCAATGGTTAGAGACGTTTTCTTATGCCATCTTGTGTTGGCTGCCTCAGTGCCACTGGCTGTCATTCAGAACAGACGCTTGTAAAGAGGATCTCATTATCATGTTGGTTCTGCAGTAAGCTGCAGAGTTGATTAACTATAGTGGTGCTGCTTTGTTTCTGTTGTTTTTATTTGGGTGGAATATCTGATTCCTCACATGACCATTTCTCTCTCATCGAGTCGCCAAAGCATAGCCAAAATAAATGTGACTAAGAAGCAGTTCCCGCGCTTTTCAACCAATACATTTCCATGACTTTTCCAAGACTAAAAACTAATTTCAATGCCTTTATCAAACAATGTTTTTTTTTTTTTTTTTTTTGTGATTATGTGATTTTGGTGCCATTTTCAGAATAAAAGGATAAAAGTTCAACTAAAACATTTAATTTTAAATTTTACCCATACGACCATATTACATGAATCCTAAAATTGGTGGGCATTAGCGGCACATCGTTGACTCTAATTGGTCAGGCAGGGCTCAACGCTAAGGATTGTTTCTACAGGCCCAGTCGGTTCACACTTGTAGTTCAGGTCTCTTGGTCCGGACCAAAAAAGAAAATAATACATTTAGTCCTGGTTCGCTGGCAGTTCACACTGGCATTTTAACACCGAACCTAACGATACAAAACCAAAGGCACCAGGAAAAAGTCACAACCTGATTGGACAGCTTTTATGATGTATATTTTTTAACTGAACTTGCCGATTATCCAAAACAATGCTGGCTGCTGGGCGAAATGCTCTCGTTATATTTATATATGTATATATGGTGGTATTTTTACCAGGTGAGAACAAACGAAGAGCTAATAACTGTGTAAAAAGTAAAAACAGAGCAAGGAATTCCTCCGTTGCACACACAAGCGAAGATATGCTGCAAGGACGGCGGACTGTGGTTCCAACACCTGTACCAAACTGTAATGGGCAACATAGCTCCTATGATGAGAAGAACCAGGTATGCTTGAGGTCAGTATTAGGCAAATTACGTCCTGTTTTTGGGTCTGTTTAGACGTCTTTGGTCCATGTTGCATTGATATATTGGCTCCTATCTATCATGGCCTTGTATTAATCTCCATCCCTGAATTGGCTACATCACTCTACTCTCTCCTCCCCACCAATAGCTGGTGTGTGGTGGGCGTTCTGGCACACTATGGCAGCAGAGCAATCGCACCAAAGTTCATTTTAATTTAACCAAACCTGCTAAATGTGAACACACCCTTACTTGCCCTTCCAAACTATTCACTGGCCCCAACACAAAAATGAAAAATAGCTGTTTTTACCATCATGGATTTAAAAAATATATCTGAAGCAATTTGTGATAATTCATTTTTATTTATAAATATTATATTTTTAAGACAATTTCCCCCACACTTGTATCACATTTCAAATTTGCAAGATATGTTTATGACATTTGTAACCTCATATAAGTGCTTTACATATATAAATTCATCATATTAACCTCAGCCGCCCTGCTGTTTACGTATGATTTTAAGTGAAAAGTTCTGTGGAGCAAATTATGGGTTTTCCGTCACCCATTTATACTTGCTTCACAAGCAGGATCAAAGATTTAGTCACTGAGTTATTGATTTGATTATTGGCTGAGAATCCCTAAGAGAAGAGACCATGCTACTAAATCTGTTGTGATATGTACAGTATATACAGTAGGTAGAAATTAGGCCTAATCTGTAAATTGGAGAGTTGATATAAACTTGAAATTAGACAACCCAAACAAGACCAAAACTGATTAATACACAAAGCATAGAAAGAAAATATCTGTACAATCCAAAAACGAGAAATGTAACAGGTGTTATGAGAAAGATATGAAGTAGACTGTTTCAAATAATTATCTTCACCCTGCAGCTGAACAGCTCTGAAAATAATAATAACTGTGGTGATTTTGCTTCTTTTCATATCAAACGCCATTAGCATGTTGAATTAATGTTTACATTTTGAAAAACATTACCTTAATGTATAGGTCTACTTGCATTTTGGATACTGAGCAGCTCAGATTTCCAGCCACATGTATATGTACAATGAGAGAAACTGCAGAGATGGATTTACAGTCTTATAGAAATGAACTGTTGATTTCATGTGTTCCAATGTGTGGATTACTAATTTTCAATGACACATTAAAATGAAAAAAATGGGAATTTCGTGCAATGTGATTGTGAACTATGGAATGTGCACATCAGGCAGTCCTTATTGTCGAGCCCTGGGTCAGGTATTCGAAATAACATGATATATTTTAAACTCTTCTCCGAGTGTTTTTAATCCAGCACAATGTAACACCCTGATTAAATATTTTAGGACAGAGCATAATAAATACAACTATATTAACTATAAAAAATTCCATGATTTTTCCATGACTTAGAAGATTTTATTAATTTCCATGACTTTTCCAGGCCTGGAAACCACAATTTTAAAATTCCCTGATATTTCCAGGTTTCCCATGACCATGGGAACCCTGAAGAAGGGACTTACATGTTTCAAATCAAGCTGGGAAATGGGGAGCAGGTGCCAACAACCCAAAGTGTTGGAGCTTATACTAACCAGCAAGCTGCAAGCAAAAGCTAGATTATGTCTGCACGCTGCACAACACTTTATAGAGAAACTACAAATTTGAAGGCTTTAGTATTTTCAGATAATCTAGATGCGAGTGGAAGTCCAGCAGAGAGCCACACAGAATGAAGTGTATGTTGTCTTAAGTTGTAAGTTGTCTTATTAAGGGTGAAATGACAAATCAGACTGCAATTAATTCCATTCAAATGTAACAGTAATTTCAAGTCTTCCTGATATTTACTATTTGATTCAATACAATTATAAGTTTGAAGGAATATATCACACAGTCTGATAGTGACTTATATGTAGTCTCGTACAGTACAAGTATGAATATGTGAAAATTTTCGTTTACATTTATGCATTTGGCAGACGCTTTTATCCAAAGTGACTTAAAGTGCACTTATTACAGGGACAATCCCCCCTGAGCAACCTGAGTTAAGTGCCTTGCTCAAGGACACAATGGTGGTGGCTGTGGGGAACGAACCGACAACCTTCTGCTTAACAGTTTAGTGCTTTAGCCCACTACTCCACCACCACACCACTCGCATTAAAGCGGTAGTGTAATGGTAGCCAGTTGGTACATGCTCTGCAATGTGTTTAAAACTCACTCCCCTGGCCTTAAGAGGAGCGCTAGCAACTGACATTAGAGGCTGTAGCCTTTAGACTCCTCTTAAGCACACCCACCTCCCATGCATCCCACTCCGGTTCGAATCCCGCTCAGAGCGGTCCAGCAGAACCAGTTACACTAGAACAGAGGGGAAGTTTTTCAGTGAATATGGACTTCAATTTTGGTCTGTTCCTAAAGGTATCATATTACTTCAGAAGACTAGGTTCTTTAAAAAAATGTGCTTCATGCAGTGTTTTAATTGAAACAGCCACCCTCTAGTGGTAAAAAAATAAAACTGCATGTATCTTCTGGAAGAACCATGTTTTGGTAATGACTAAAGTCATGTTTCGGCTCTGCTCCTCTGTGCGGATGAATGTGGCTCGAGGCACTGGTGTACACATGGATACAGGACATCTTATCAGAGTGAATGGACAAATAAATAACAAAAGAAAGGAAAAGACGGATAGCCAAAAACATGCCATCTGATCAGGTAAGTGCCATATCTTATGCTGTAGTTTTGACATATTGGAAACATTGAACGTTGTAAAGTTTTTATAACTGATGGATATTCTGGCCAAATAGACCACGGTAGTAACTAATTTATAGATTGTCATTGTTACCAACCATGGTATGTTACCTTCCCTGGAGGTTTGCTGTTTTGAATGATCCTTGGTAAATTTTTCTCATTCGTCATGACAACAAATGCTTCAGCTACTCCCACAAACACGCTACAGTAGCCGGAACACATTTTCTCTGTGTACGAATATGACGTGACACCCACGCGCAAATGACGTATGTATGCAATTTCCCACAAAATCCATCCCGACAGCTCTAAAATATAAATCATTATTATATTTTTATCAAAGTGTATTTGGGTTGTGTACAGACATGTTTTGGAAGATGGATTTTTGTTGCACTCATTAATACTATTTTGTTGTTTTTTAACAAAAAAAAAAAAGTAACACAGTGTAGCTATAATGTTAGTTTAGGTGTGCTACCAATAATATATCTTCTCCTTATTTTGGCTGCTCCCATTAGGAGTCGCCACAGCGGACCATCCGTGATCTGCATATTTGACTTGGCACAGGCATTACACCAGATGCCCTTCCTGACGTAACCCCCAGTGGCTGGGGAACTCTCACTCACACCTATGGGTCACTTTTAGAGTCTCCAGTTCACTCAACCTGCATGTTTTTGGACTTCTGGGGGAAGGAACACCTGGAGGAAACATACACGAACATGGGTAGAACATGCAAACTCCACCAGAAAGGCCCAGTTGATCTGGGACTCGAACCCAGAACCGTCTTGCTGTGAGTTGACAGTGCTAATCAATGAGCCACCAAGCAAAATGAATTATATCTGACCATTATTGTGAAGTGAAAATGAGGATGCACTCTGGCATTGTCAACCAGTCATCATATGTAAGTTCCTTCAGAAAACTGCACGCTGTGCATTCGGGCGTGTTTAGTATTGACCGATGTAAAAAATCTGGTTTAGATTATTTTATGAATACTGGGACAGATTAATAGTCAATGTTGTGTTGTGTAACCGCAAACATTTGAAAGAAAAAAATCTGTTTCTAGTATTCTAGATTTTATGAAACTCCAGGGGACCCCCCAGGTTACATAATTTTCACCTTACGGGGGCAGGGGGTGGGGTTCAGTATCAATTCGATCAGTGGCTTCCTGTGTAACATCTAAGTTAACTTGTTCCCTTTACAAAAGGCTTCACTACGATGTTGCGCTGCTAAGCGCTACGGGGAACAGCTTTCGCTGTGAGCCGAGCTGAATAATGTGTGGAACACGTCAATGGACATTGACCGGAATTTATAGCCTCGGCTGATGTAATCATTAGATGCACCTGAGGCCAGGCTATAAATGGATACGTCACCAGGTGTCGTCAGAAACTCTTTTTTCAGAGCGATTCTGTTTCTGTGTGTTTCACACACCCTGTCAAAACTTTCTTTCCTCTGTTAGGAGTTAGAATCAGTTAAACAGTGTGCAGTGAACTTTGTTCTTTGTTCTCTTTTCTCTTCTGTTTAGAAAATATTATATATATATATATTTCTAAAAAAGAGAGAATGACTGACAGCCGCAAACGGTGCGTGTTCCCCTCTTCTCGCTCTATAGCTGAAGACGACACACATCAGTTTTTGCTGTTTGTTTGGGAGCACGCTGCTCTTGCGTTGCAGCAGGGCGGGTGCAAGCACTGCGATTTGTTTTAACAGGCAGAGTGCGTCGTGCTCACCTCGCTTGCTTCCGGGAGTCAGCACTCTCGAAAAGAAGATCGTTCGTGGGGCTCTTGCATGGTTTTGGCTGAGGAGCAAGAGACGGGTTGATCCCTTTCTCTCACTCTCTCCCCAAACCCAGCTGTTTCTTCACATGATCTCGACGCTTCTCGGATCATGAGGTGGATCGCTATTCTCTTCCCGCCTCCGAGCTTTCCGTCCGCGATAAAAAATCTACGGAGGAATTGCTCGATGTTGTTACTCGTGCGGTTGCCAGATTGGTCTGGCCACGCGAAAAAGAGACCCCCAAACGCTCAAAATTAGGGGATAGATTTTATCTTCCAGTCTAAGAAAGGGAACACCTCATGGGTTCCTTCCCTTCTTTGATAAACCTCCATTAAGAGCTTTTTCGCTCATGGAGAACCCCTAAAAAAAAAAAAATATAAAACAAAATAAAAAAATATATATATATATTTTCTTCTCGTGTTCACATACCCTCGACGTCATTATATTCGACTGTCGTGGGTGCTGAGGCACGGCGGTATTCAGTGATGCCGCCGGTCGAAGAGACCCTTGCGGGCTATCTCTCGCCGGGCTCGGCATCGTCACTTAAGTAGCCCTCTCTCCCCTCAAAGCCTTGTAGGACAACCTCCACTTTAGTGGGAAGGGCTTATCAAGCAGCAGGTCAGGCTGGTGCTGCTCTGCACACTATGCTGTTTTACAGGCGTACCAGGCTGACCCCCTGGGCGACCTGAGTGTGGGTTCTGCGCTTGACGAGCAAGCCGCAGACCCGCCTCGGTCCTGACTGAAGGGAGGCTCAAAAACAAAGCGTGGCGAGTCGTGCTCCTCCTCCCAGGGATTGGGGACAGTCTCGCCGCCCTCGCCAGCCCCGAAGCAAGACCCAAGAGAAAACCCTGACGGTCTTGCACCTAGATTAGGGGGTAGCTCCCCTCGGGACGGGGCGCGTGTTTCACTTCACCCCTCCCGGTACCCCCTCGAAGCCCCCCATTCCCGCCACCTCTTGGTGTTTCGGGTTGCAGAGGCTTCCACCAAAATTGGGTGTTTTCGCTGTTCCTGCATCTTATTCAGGACGCGAAGCACCCGACAACCCCTCAACAGGAAGTGTTAAAATATAATACCCATCTCAGAGATCCTGGCAGAGTGGAAACTCCTGCCGGATATATTCTTTTTGTGGGTCTTATAAGGGCGTCAGGATTTAATTCACTCGCCGTTTTTCCGTGTTTCAACGGCGTGTTCTCACTACCGTAAACCGGATTTCTTTTTTTTGTAAAAACAAAAACTCATTCTCCTGGTTAAAGGGGCCACGGTATGTGTTCCCCTTCCAGACAGAGAGTTAGGTTATTACACTAAATACTTCCCGTTACCCATGGAGGGTGAGGGGTGGCGTCTGGCTTAGATCTTAAAGCTTGAACTACCCGTGGGTGTTCAAGTCCAAGATGATGCCTGTCAAGACGGTCGTGTCTCAAGCCCTACAACTCGTTTGGCTAGTCACCATCGATCTTATGACGCACTTCTATACTTCATTTAGAAGTTCTGCCACAACATGGAAAGTTCCTGAGGTTCACTTCCGGGGGCGAAGTCTTCCAGGGTAAGGTTCTTTCACTCAGCCTAGCCATTTTTACCTGCACATTCACAATGCATGATGTAGCGCTGGCTCCTTGCGACTCCGGGGCATCTGCATTCTGAATTATGTAGACGACTGGCTGATCCTAGCGCAGTTCCAGGAACTGGCAGTTCAGCACAGGGACATCGTCTTAGCTCATCTGTTTCTCTGGGGTTGAGGCTCAACGCCAAGAAAAGCGTCCTCTCTCCCACTCAGAACACTGTCTATCGGGGCATCGTATGGAGTTCAATCTCAATGCGGGCACAACTGTCTCCCGCTAGGATTGAGTCCATTTAGATCACCCTGAGCAAAGTCAGGCTAGGTCAAGGCAAGCTTCGCCAGTAGGTTTTAGGGCGCACTCTTCCAGAGGGCTCTCCTCCTCTAAAGCCTTGGCTAGAGGTCTCCCTCTGCAGTAAGTTTGTGGTGGGGCAGGTTGGTCCTCTCCGCGCACATTCATTAAACTTTTATAGTTTGGATGTTCTTGCCACTCTTGGCTCTTACGCCTTTGAGTTGACACCGAACAAGTTTGTGGTGCGGCAGGTTGGCACTCTCCGCACACACTAATCACATTTTATGGTTTAGATGCTTTGCTACTCCGGACTCTTATGTCCATGAGTCGACATCTCAGCCCATGCCTAAACAAGTTTGTGATGCGGCAGGCTGGTCCTCTCCGCTCACATTCATCAGTTTTTATGACAAGTTTGTGTTGCGATAGGGTTCTCTTCAGCACACATTCATCGAACTTTGTGGGTTAGATGCTTTGCTACTCCGGACTCTTATGCCCTTGAGTCAACATCTCAGCTCATGCCTGAACAAGTTTGTGATGCGGCAGGCTGGTCCTCTCCGCTCACATTCATCAGTTTTTATGACAAGTTTGTGTTGCGATAGGGTTCTCTTTGCACACATTCATCGAACTTTGTGGGTTAGATGCTTTGCTACTCTGGGCTCTTATGCCCTTGAGTCAACATCTCAGCTCATGCCTGAACAAGTTTGTGATGCGGCAGGCTGGTCCTCTCCGCTCACATTCATCAGTTTTTATGACAAGTTTGTGTTGCGATAGGGTTCTCTTCGCACACATTCATCGAACTTTATGGGTTAGATGCTTTGCTACTCTGGGCTCTTATGCCCTTGAGTCGACATCTCAGCTCATGCCTGAACAAGTTTGTGATGCGGCAGGCTGGTCCTCTCCGCTCACATTCATCAGTTTTTATGACAAGTTTGTGTTGCGATAGGGTTCTTTTCGCACACATTCATCGAACTTTGTGGGTTAGATGCTTTGCTACTCTGGGCTCTTATGCCCTTGAGTCGACATCTCAGCTCACGCCTGAACAGGTTTGTGATGCGGCAGACTGGTCCTCTCCGCACACATTCATCAAAAAATTAATGGTTTAGATGTTTATGCTACTCCGGGCTCTTATGCCCTTGAGTCGACATCTCAAGCTCATGTCTGAGACCTCTCGCGTTTTTGTGAGTACACTGCACAACCGTAGGGGTCCGGACAGCCCCAAGTCGCGGCTGGCGTGGGTATTGCGTTCCCCGTAGCGCTTAGCAGCGCAACATCGTAGTGAAGCCTTTTGTAAAGGGAACGTCTCGGGTTACATGTGTAACCCTTGTTCCCTGAAAAAGGCGGAACGAGATGTTGCGCTGCTTTGCCGCACTGGGACGTCCCAGGACTGCGCTTCAAAAAGTAGTATCTGACGACACCTGGTGATGTATCCATTTATAGCCTGGCCTCAGGTGCATCTAATGATTACATCAGCCGAGGCTATAAATTCCGGTCAATGTCCATTGACGTGTTCCACACATTATTCAGCTCGGCTCACAGCGAAAGCTGTTCCCCGTAGCGCTTAGCAGCGCAACATCTCGTTCCGCCTTTTTCAGGGAACAAGGGTTACACATGTAACCCGAGACGTTTTTTTGGTCATGGACAAATAAGGATGTCAAAGGTAATACAATTGTTGTTGGGTTTTTTTCAGGGTTATATTGGGGAGTAAATGGCTTTTAAACTGCACATTCATACTTCTTTTAAATGTAGTGCACAAGTCATATGGACTAATCATTTTCTTTTATTTATTTATTTTTTCTTGGTGCTTGATCACTAAATGTTTTCATTCAAAGGAGAAGTTCGGCCATTCTGCAAAACATCTCTTTTGTGTTCCAGTTTTTTTTTTTTTTTTTAAAGCAATGTGGGTTTGGAACAAAACAAGGGTGAGTAAATTATACATTATTTGTATTTTGGAGGGTGAACTATTCCTTTAAGTGAAAAAAAAAATGTATAACTGTAATTCAATTGAAGCACACACATATTTTGAATAATAATTGTCTCTTTTTCAGTATGCATGTTAGAGATATCATCTAACCAGATAACAAACAAAGAAATCAAATCAATGGCAAACAAAATCACAGTTGAAACACATTTGTCAGTTTGATAATGTAGCGATAAGGGAGAGATTAATTTCAGTGTGCAATCTCACAATCATTGTCATTTCCTCTGGCACTGTGGTCTCCTCAGAGAGCTCGTAACTATCTGCTGCATCTCCAGCGCAGCATCTTTACATATTTATTTAGCTGTCATGTGAATCCGCACAGATCATCAGGGCTGATAGTCAGAGCAGATGAGGCAGTAATTGTTCTCTCTGATAAGAGCTGTCTGCCATGATGCCTGTGATTTCCTGCAGTAGGGACAGAGTGGAGATGGTAAACATTTTAGACAACTGTGGCAGGGGGAAATTAAGTTTTTAATGTCATTTAAGATAATGTATATTGTAAAGTCCAGAGGTCTGAGACCCTTTTTTCATTTAAAGTTTAAAAAAAAAAAAATATATATATATATATATATATATATATATATATATATATATATATATATATATATATATATATATATATATATATATATTAAATAAATATAAATATATATAAATATATAATTTTATTTTATTTTTTTTTATGAATAAAAGGTGTAAAATGAAGAAGAAATATTTGAGAAATAACATTCTGCAATATTTCAAGGTAACAAATCAAATGTAAGCAGCCACATTAATTTCTTTGTACAAAACTTCAGATTTTACTGTTTCAATTGAAGCGCACAGGATGTTCTTTTTCTTTTCTTTTTTTTTTAAGTCATCCAGAAATAATATAGGTTATCAACATTTTGTGCAAACTTGTGGAGTTTCAAATCACTCAGATTGTTCTGCTGATAATATATATAATACAATACAAAAATGTACACTGGTCAGACTTTTGGACACCACTATGTGTGCAATTCATTTTTGATATTTAGATTGAATTAAATCAGAGTGAATTAAAAAGAAGTGTTTACAGCACAAACATAAAAATGTTTGATTCAGTATGAAATATAAATGCTGATTTCTTTTGACAAAATTGAATACATGAGAACCCTTGTTCCCAGCACAGAATAGCTCTGCCTCTTTTATGCTTTTTCTTGAACTTTGTGACATTTGGGGAAGAGTTGGCCCGGGTCATGTTTTACCGGCAGTGAAAAGGAGAACATTGGCATCACGAAGAACACGAGACATGGAAAATGTCCTTTTTTGATTCCGAGACAAGAGCAAACATCAAACCTTTCTCTTCTAAACAGGATGTTATTGCACTGACCTCTGATTCCATAACACTATTGACCTACAATCCTCTCCCACTTTTGTAACATGGCCATTTAAAGTATTTCAGAAATGCAACCGTAAGCGAGGATGTCACAGGGTCCCACAAATATCTGTCTTTAAAATGAACATATCTCAGTAGAAACAGAACTGTACTATTCTCCATAATGCTTGCACAGAGAGAGAGAGAGAGAGAGAGAGAGAGAGAGAGAGAGAGCATTCAGTTGCTCAATGATGCCATCTAGTGATTCAGCATGCACCCGTGCACATGTAGATGAAGAGAGAGAGAGAATAGCCTAATAGAAAGAAATGTGTGTATTACAATGATCAGTATTTGTATTTACTGTGTCCTTTTGTTCTTGGATTTATCCAACTTCAATTATAAAAATAGCATTAAAATATCAATTAATGACTTCAGTGGTAAGCAGATTTCTTCATTCAAAATAAACATCAGATTGCCGCAGTAAATGATGTCTGGAATGGAATGCAGCTGGGGACAGCAGACAGCAGTGTGTGTGTGTGTGTGTGTGTGTGTGTGTGTGTGTGTGTGTGTGTGTGTGTGTGTGTGTGTGTGTGTGTGTGTGTGGTTATCGGCTGACTACTGTTTGCAAATCTCTTTAATTATGCCATGAAGCAGCTACGGTAGATATAAATGACGTACTGTCACTGTTACAATCAGCAAAGCATGTGTTTTGGGTTTATGATCAATGTGCTAGGTGAATGCAGTTAAAGTAGCACACTTTCTTATATGTTATTGTTTTTAAAAAAAATTATCCAAATGGCATGATCAATGTAATCCCATACACACCAAAGCAAATATCTAATATCACAAGTCTCATACTACTATATTACAAAATACAATATGAATATACAATGTACAGTTGTGCAACTGGAGTGATCATATTAAATAGAGTAGATAGAGCCTGGCGTGTGTACTGAAATGCAATGCAATGTAATGATTGAAATAAATGCATTCAGATCAAGACATCACTTTTAAGCACATACTGTGATTCAGAGCTCTGTAGTTTCTTTCTAGCTGTGAAATCATAAGTGAAATCCAAATAACATTTTTTAATGTTTCCTTATGAATCCAAAATTCTAATTATAGCATATTTTGCCAGGCATGCAATCAGACAAGAACAGTTAAGTTTGCAATGCATCTGCATGAATTGACTGTGCAAATATGCCCTAAAATGTAGCATATAGACATCATGCCCTCTGGTAAGCACATACTGTACGTGTGCATATGTGTGTATTATAATCATTATTGCATTCATCTGAAAGTACTAATTAAAGTCACCTGCGGCAAGCGACAGCAAAAATATACATTATTCTAAGGATTATTGCTTTGTTCTCATTCATAAAACTGAATTCAGCCCAACAGCACACCCTGACCGAGAAACACAGATCTGCTAGAGTCGTCGTCTTTTGCATACAGTGAACATCTGAAAAGCTTCAACTGAGAGATACTGTTAAAGAGTATGTAATACTTTCTTGATTTAAATGCAGTTTTTAATTGGATAGAGTTCCATTATTTTTCAATACAGAAAGGGCAGTGAGGCACGCAAAGCTCTTGAATATTTTTGCAAAACGTGTTCGACAGCATAATGATTAAACGTGGCACTAAATTTGCCTCACAAAATGAAAAGCAAACTTCATGCAAGGCGTAATTTAATTGTTCCCCTTCACATTTTCCGCCTCCCATTGTTGGAAGCTTTGCATTCTCCAAGTCTCTGCAGTGGTGCTTGACGTGCCACTTTGTGACAAATTCACTGGAATCTACAAAACCTGTGACATACTGTGCTGTATATGAGACACACAGCACAAATATGCTTCATTCTATTGTAGCAAACATGCTTATTGTGTGGTTGTCATTTATGCGTCTTTATGTACCTTTCATTTGGAAACATGTGAGCAATAATGAAAATAAAATAACTCATTTGTTGTAAGAAATGTCTAATAATATATTAATTCCACTCCAAATAGAGTGGAAAAGGTATATTGTAGATATTTTAGTAACTACCTTATTATTTATTTATTTTTTTCTATATTAACAGCAGAGGATAATGGTTATATCTTAAAGAGTATCTGTATCAGTAAAAAAAAAATACATAAATTAGAGATGCAATTCAAGTCACTTGCCATTTTAGCCTGTGTAATTCAGGATTAGAGTGATTGATTTAACCTGTGAGTAATACAGATAAATACTGCCATCTGCTGGTGAGCGTGCATGTATTCATAAAATGAAAAATTAAAACCTGAATACAAATAATGTTCCAGGATATATACAAATACATAGTTCTTTAAACATCTGTAGTATGCTGTAAATTGCCACAGAAATAATTTTGACTTGTCCCTAAATTCATATAAAGCAAAAGAAAACCCAATGTACAGTAATACATTTACAATGGAAGTCAGTGTTCAAAAGCAGAAATGTGCAGTCTGTATTTTTGTTAAAGCACTTATATGAATTATTCTGTAAAGAAGTCCAAATGGTCCTTTTGGAGTGAAACTACTTTTTTAAGTGGAGGAACGTAGTATAGCCTACAGTAACTGTATAGTAATGGACTTACAATGATAGTCTATGGGCAGAGTTGGGGAGTAATGCATGTAACAGGATAATGTAAAAATACAAAATAAAATATAATAATGTTTAAAATACAAAATATAAGTAACTGTATTCCACTACAGTTACAATTTAAATAATTGGTAATTAGAATACAGTTACATTCAAAAAGTATTTTGATTACTGAAGAGATTACTTTGCATTTTATTGTCATTTGTTTCATTTAATATTTAGTCCTTTAGATGGAAAACATTTATACATATAAATGATGCGATGCAAAGTGCATTTGAACAACGGTGAAACACTTTCTTATGATGTGTTACATTCATACGAGCAGACAGAAAAGTTTGAAGCAGAAGAAATAGAAATAAAATGTGCAAATTGTCAGCTTTATGCTAAGCTAAAATGCTATTTCTAGCCATTTTACATGCACATGTAACAAGGCACGGTCATATTTTTTTTATCAAGAAAATTCACATTAGATAATATATATATATTTTTCTATTAAGCAAAAATCGTATTCTTGATAATAATTTTTGTATTCTGTAAAAATATCTAAAAGTCCTTAAAACAAGGTCAATCGAGAATGTATTTTTAACATGTGTATTTTCTCTTACTGTTTTTAGAGTTTTTATAGTCAAAACAAGTGAAAAAATCTACCCGTGCTGAAGAAGTAATCCAAAGTATTTAGAATACGTTACTGACCTTGAGTAATCTAACGGAATATGTTACATATTGTATTTTACAGCATGTAGCATGTAGAAAAAACTACTTTAATACAATTATTTTTATTTAAATCAGCATCGATGAAAGGCAGAACAACAATTATTTAGTATACTCTCCGGCCACGATACAGAATCACAAAGCAAAAATGGTCCTGAAAATACTCTAAAATTACATGTTTAATTTTCTTTTCTAAAACATTACAAGCGCACAAATAAATCTAACAAATAAATTATAATATTTGCTTCATGTTGGGGTAAAATACAACTGGTTGCATGTTCTTTAAAGGTGTCATGAGTTTTACCCAACGTCAGTATGCTTCTCTAGTGTTTTCACTTTTCAAACAACAACGCAACCACAACAGGAATGACAAACTGCTCCAAGTGATCAAGGTATCTGGACAACAACACTTTCTGAACTACTCTAAACTTCACAACTAAAAGTGCATTCTTATCCCTGTCTGCAGAGGCGCATTACAGATGCCCTGGCATTCTTAATATTTCATACTCTGATTACACTTCAAATCAACCTGTAAATCCTCTTAAGGCATGCATAATTTTGTAGTGTGTGTGTATGTGTGTGCGAGAGAGAGAATAAGAGAGAGAAAAATAAATATATAGAGAGGTTAGGTACTTATAAACCCTTAAGGCTTGCTTATCTTGCCAGCACATGCATCTTTGTGTCTCTTGTGCATGTCTGTTTCCTATTTTTTAAGGCAGCAAAGACAAAGTAAGCTGCACAAGATGCTGTGACAGTGAGAAGACATTCCCTGAACTGCCTGATGCAATTCACAGCTCTGAAAATATTCCTGCGCTATAACAAAAAAGCACAACGGAACCAACAAAACAACAACAAAACCACAAATAAATCATTTCAGTTAGATTATTCATATGCTCTGTCATATCACTGCACATTGAAACAATGTTGCCAATGCAAATTATCATGCGAAGACAGATGATGCACAACTGGAAGTGACTTTTTGTGCAACTGTAGCCAAAAAATGTCATGGTTACTGTTGTAACCTCTGTTCCCCTTCTGTCACTCACTCGACGTGTCACTCACACAAGGGGTCCCATCAAAAAACACCACGCACTGACCGTGTTACGTGAACTGTCGAGACAGGTGCAAGAAGGCTACTGCATGCTAGAGGCAACTGTGTCGGCTGCACGTAGCCCTCCCCAATGCCCCCAAAGAGATGTCACATACAGACCTTAGATTCCCCGCACCCCTGAGGGGGGGAACAGGCACTACATGACTAGCATGGGAGCAAGACCGGCAGCCGCGGCCTTTTCTCTCACTATGTCTCTCACATAGGACGTGAAGTGAATCTTAAAGCTATGAAACGCGTCGGGGGAGGTGGTCTTTCCCGGTCCTATTCTTTCAGGGGGAAGGTGGAGGCCACATCCTGCCCAGTCTAGGGGGAGGTAACATGTGGCAAATACACACGAGGGTTGAGAAGCCGTACGTGAGAAATGGCGAGGTGGTAGATCCAACAATCACGGCGACCAGGGCAGCGGGGATGCCAAAGGGAAATGCAGGTCCGCCGACAGGGGGACTGTACCGTGGGAAATACATCACAGGGAGTTTGCCTGAAAAGGGAACTAAGCCCGTGGAGCCCGACCCCAGTACAGAGCACCTGTGACTCGTAGTAGGTGTGGCCGTGAATTGCTCCGCTGAATTCGCCGGCCAGAAGGCTAGGGAGGAGAACATCCAGGGAGCGACACTTAGTGGCTAATCTGGGATAGAAGGCACACTGGGTCAACTTGGTGAAGGACGCTGTGTACAAGCGGAACACCCGGTCGGTTATGCCGCTTACCGAGTTCTACCGGCTCGGACCTGACAAAACACGGGACGAGACCGACTCAACCCTGAGATTGTAAAATCTGGCAAAGGTATTGAGTGTTGCCCAGCCCGCTGCTCTGCAGATGCCTGCTAAGGAGGTGCCATGGGCCAGTGCCCACGAGGATGCCACACTTCTTGGAGGATGTGCTCGAACCAGCAAGGGGGTGGGCATGGCCTGGATGTGATAAGCTAAGGAAATAGCATCAACGACCCAGCTAACCTCTGTTTGGAGACGACGTTCCCTTTCTGCCGTCCGCCAAAGCTGCTAAGAACATATAGGCATGCCATGGCTATGTTCTCGCACTGAGAACATAAACCATTCATAAAATGCTGCCTGTGTGTGATCGCAGCCCAGGCACGCGAGGCAGCTTTTATGACCGTCAGAAGTGGAGAGAAATCAACCGCATCTAGGAACTAAACAGGGGCGTATATTGCACAGCGTGCAGAGAGAGAGAATGCTAGCTGGAAATGCACCGTAGATCCAACAGCAGTGCTTATCGCCAGTAGAGGTGAGTGAAACAGTGGCGAACTCAGCTTGCTGTTGCACAACCGTTCGGCTCCGAAGAAAAATTCTGACTGGCACTCGTTGCCCGCTTCCCTTTATACCCATATGTCCGGGGCGGGGCATGCAAATTCTGTCTGCCAACTTGACATTGGCCTTTTCTCAGGTCCAGAGGTACGTTTGGCGTCCCAGGAAGACCCCTTGTATCACTTAATTCGACACAACGTCGAGTGAGTGACAGAAGGGGAACAAATGAGTGCTAAAAACATTAAGAACAGTTCACTGACCATCCACATACCTTTACATGCAAAAGGTACTGCAGAACAGGAATTAACATTGCTTAAATATTTTAAGTGGTTAGTTAAGACAGACATCACTATTTTTCTGCTTGATCCAAGTAGTAATATTCCTCTGCATTACAACTGGTAGAACTCACCTGCTACCTTGACTAACAGACTCCCCATGTGGCAATATAGAAAACTACACGAAACACACTGCAGCATATTGCTGAATATTTTCTTCTTTTTTTTCTTTCAGAAAGTAATTGCTATGGCTCCTTATGTTAAATCAATATACTACCATGCTGTTGATGACAGCAACATCACAAAATTATGATATTATTATAAAAAAAATATTAAAGAACAAAGAAAGACAGTGTTTCCTCATGTTTACCTACTAGAACTATGTTATTCATGTTCAATTAACATATGGTCATATGCAAGGCCGTAACCATGTCTTTGGGGACCAAACCATTTTGGGGGTGGGGGGGTCACGGGTGTTGAGGTCACAAATATAATGATCCTGTTTGGTCCTTTAATATAGTAAAGGAGCTGAATGCAATAATTTTCTGAATAAAGGCTTGAAATGCAATTAAGGCCCAACATTTTTAGGTTTTAAAAGATTCTTTCTTTTTTTTTCCACACAGTACAAGATTAACACCCTGTATTGCTAGCAATTTGCCTGTTTCAGTCATCTTTTCATCTTTTCATTCTTTTTTGTGCTGTCTCAAATGAAAGATTAATATAATTTGAATTTCTTTTCATCATTGATGCATCTGTAAAATTACAGATGCATCAATTAATTGACTGTGTCAGCTGGCTAGCAAAAATAATATACACAAAATTATTTTCTGCCCTCAAGTTGTCTCTCATTGTTTTTTCCTGCTAGTGGAATCTTAACACAATATTTTCTTCAATAATCCTAACACTGCTCTTTTCCATACAACAACTGTCAAGGTCCAAAGAAGAAAACAAATAATTATTAATATACCATAAAAGTAGTCCATACAACACATAGCTGTTGTATGGCCCCAGAAATCTTGGAATATAGTGCTCTTGTCATATGGACTACTGTTATGATGTCTTTATACTGAACCTATACTAGTGCTTTATAGTATTTAAATTTGCCCTTTATGAAGCTCGACAGCTCCTGCTCACTATAAACTGTTATTCTATGGAATAGAGCTGCTTAAAATATCTATTTTCATGTTCAATGGGAATTTTTTTTTTTCAATTTTTAGGTGCACTACTCCTTTAACTGATGCCTCATCTTCATCTCTTTTAGAAAAAGACTCATAGGAGATGCTGTACAAACTTCACAATTAATTAAAGGCATAAAGAAATTATTTAGGAAATCTTAATTGATTTGAAATGATTAATTAATAATATTTGCATTATAAATATATGACTGTCCTTGCCAAAACCAAAAAACTAAATTGCAGTCACAAGTCACAGGTCTTAACATGTTCTAGTTTTTGAGGGTGAAAATGCTCTACTTTGTGTTAGATCATCCCGCCTCATATGCATGCTGAAATAATTTACCTTTTAAAAACCATGATGTTAATCCTGAAACAACTTAATGACATTTAAACAGTACATAATGAACATTGACATTCTCCATTGTGCTTCAAAGTAGAAAATGATCGGTTTAATACAGGTTTTGTAGTCTGTACTGCACGTTTACATCTCCGCGCGATCCAGTCAAGCCTGGTTCATCTGTGCTGCGCGAGGACAGCGCGCGGTGCTCAGATGGGAAACGCTTTTAGTGCGATCGTCTTTTATTATCAAGTAAGAATAGGAATAGTCTTCATTTTAGCTAACCAGTGCGGCTATTTATAACATATCCTAACCCTAACCATACAGTATAACATGATTTAGAAAAACGTCTGTACTTTAAAACTCCTTCAAACACTCAACTCATCCGAATCATTTTCTGAACCGTTTCATTTAAACGAACAGTCTGAACGAACCGATTCGCTCAGATGAATCGTGCTCATTATCAAGTTCATGTCAGAAAAAGGCCGGACAGGTCGGGCAGATTTCGCAACGAAGTGGGCGGAAGAAAACACTCAACTGCAATAAGAGACAAAACAGAGCTTCATTTCTGAGAGCACCACAATTGTAACATTACTCAACACCGGGATTTTTAAAGTTTGTGCATGACTACTGAAGCAAAACAAAGTCATAGAACAAATTTAGGATTATTTGTAACAAATTGTGAGCATTAAGAGTACCATTGTCAAACATAGAAAATATGACAAATCAAAGCAGGATTTTAATTAAAGGCGGAAAGGTGGTAAATGAGGATTTTTCTGAGGTGTCAGATGTGTATATTGAAGATGGAGTTATTCATGCAGTGGGCTCAGATCTGCAGGTACCTGCTGGCACACGAGTCATTGATGCCACAGACAGATTGGTGCTACCAGGTGGAATAGATACTCACACCCACATGGAGTTGGCATTCATGGGCACTAAAGCTGTAGATGACTTTAATACCGGTACCAAGGTAAATACAATAGGTTCTGTACATCAGTTATAACTCCTGTGTCTGGTTAAATTTGAATTAATTATGGTCTTACAGTATAAGTATTCCTATAACAATTCAACAATAGTTTAAATCACGGTGTTGTCATTACTCACTTTCTGGATCCGCTTAAATACTCATGAGTGTTGAGTTATGTTATGCACTGATGTCATGCTTTGTAACGCATGTGGGAAAACTAGTGTGAAATGTTGCACTTCAGTATATTTAGCACTGTGGATGCATTGCATTTATACAAAAAGACAAATAATAAATTTTCAAACATGGAAATGTCTATAGTGAATATACAATTTATTTGTTATGCTCAGCTCTGAAATATTTAATTAGCCAGCAATTGTTCTTTGTGAGTGCGATTTAAAACATGAGTTTTTAAAAATCCTGATCAATTACTGATGACATGAGCAACTAAAAAAAGTCATGGGAATTACCTGGATATTAATTACTCGATGTCACTATTAACTAACAAGCTTCTCTGTTCACAGGCCGCAATTGCAGGAGGCACGACGATGATCCTGGACTTTGTCATTCCACAGAAGGGGTGTTCACTCCTAGAAGCCTATGAGCAGTGGAGAAGAACAGCCGACCCCAAAGTCTGCTGCGATTACTCCCTACACATGGCTGTCACCTGGTGGGATGACAGTGTATGCTCACACACAACCGTATACAGGGTTGGGGAGTAATGAAATACATGTAACGGGAATATGTATTTAAGATACAAAAAATATTGTTATTTAGAATATAGTTACATTCAAAAAACGTATTTTGATTACTGAAGAGATTACTTTGCATTTTATTGTCATTTGTTTCATTTAATATTTAGCGCTTTCAGATGGAAAACATATACATAAAAATGATGTGATCCAAAGTGCATTTGAGTAGCGGTGAAACATTTTCTCACATTCATACGAGCAGACAGAGAAGTTTGAAGTAAGTTTGGAGCAGAATAAATTGAAATAAAGCTTGTGTAAATTGTCTGCTTTACGCTAGGCTAAAATGCTATTTCTAGCCATTTTACATGCACATGCTACCAGGCACGATCATATTTTTTTCATCAAGAAAATTCACGTTGGATCATAATTTCTTTTTTCTGTTAAGACTTTTGATATTAGGGCCAAAATGATATTCTTGTTAATATTTTTTTTATTTTAGTAAACAATTATTTTGTATTTTTTTTATTTTGTTTTTCCATTTATTCTACATTATGATGAGATCACATTCTCGGTAGCCCCAATATTATTGGACACATTCAGTTGCCAAATAAATTAATTAGGGTTGTTAATTAATTGCAGTTGATTCACATGTGGCAATATATAAATAACACATGCATAAAATGGGACTTTCTCTAGGTCAAGAAGGAAATGGAGACTCTTGTTCATAAAAAAGGTGTTAACTCCTTTAAGATGTTCATGGCATACAAAGATGTCTTCATGCTGCGGGACCACGAACTGTACGCAGCTTTCTCACAGTGTAAAGACATTGGGGCGATTGCTCAAGTCCATGCAGAGAATGGAGACCTTATTGCAGAGGTGAGAGATTTTCTGAGTATGTAAAATCCCTTGTCTATGTGTTTTATGCCAGTTAGGCCCATTGTTATCAATATATTAACAGATCCTTTGAAACACTGAAGTGACGGAACAATTTAGAGCTGAACATTTTAGAGAGCAATAACGTGTCAAAAAGATCCATACAGGATGGCATGTTGACTGTCTATCGGACCATGACTGCAAATGGTAAATCATTAACTCCTTAATGACCCTGACAACGCTTAGGATTTAAAAAATGACACAGTTGCAGAATTAAGGCTTTGTCTTTCTAAATCTAAGTTACCTGACCATACTGTTAAATTTTAAACTGGAATTTGAATTGGAATGACGAAACATAAATTTACTGAATTGCAATTGAAACTAATTCAACACAGTCACACAACAGAAGAATTCCATTTGCCAAAAACGCATTTTATAACAATACATTATTGCATAATATCTTTTAACGAAGGATGCCTTTTTTCCTTTTATATTATTCCTTAACTGATTAGAAATGTTTCTCTAAACTAAATTCAATACTATCTTAACAATTAATGTAACTAAAAATAATCAGAAAATGCCCACCACAATGTAATTCTTTTTCAAAGCAGATTCCCAAAACAATATGTAGAGAATTTATTGGATCTCTTTTAGCACAGTGGTTAACAATTCTCTTCTTGCGTCAGCATGGGTTTGTGAAGAGTTTGTGAAATGATGCTCTATGTATTTCCCCCCCTGAGTTAAACCTCACTCTGGTTTGAGGAAAGTAAATCAGTGTGCGGATATTTCTTGTTAATCATTCTTTAAATGTAAAGCTGCTCAAGCCCTAAACAAACAGCTCATGTTGTGTAAGAACTTAATGTACATGTGCATTTAAACTATCCATGTGTCAATATCTTTAAGGTGAAATGGGTCTTTTTTTTTCGCTTGATTTTTCAAAAAATACTTTCTCTTATGCAAGTTATTACTGATTATAAGTTACAATACATAAGCAATTCGTTGGTGTAAACGATGGCTATTTAGTAGTTTCAAAACATTGCTGTGTTTGAACCAATGGCATAAGTTTGGGGCACAACTATTTGTTTGTCAAAACAATGGTTGGGAACGTGCATGAGGGGGTGGTTAGAGTATTTGGGTAACCTGTTTGGAAACAATCAACATTGTTGCAGTTTCAATTGGTGAAAATAACACTTTACCTTTGAAGTCAACATTAAATGTCATTTGCAATCCATTTTACTTTCATAATGTTATGATTTTCAGAGTGAAAAGGGATATTCATTGCAACAAATTTAGTTCAGGATGAGATTTGATCCATCTAAAATTAATTCGATCAAGAAAAGTGGTTGTTGCATACTAGAATATGGCCAGGTGGTTGGAGGGGAGGGGTTTAAAAAGTAAGAACGATTTGTGACCTCAAAGGAGGAGCAAGTTATTACATTTAAAAAAAACAAACAAAAAACATATATACATATATATTTATATACAAACTCGTTCTTCGATCAGGCTCAAAATGAAGTTTGAAACAACTGAGCAAAGACATGCTGTTTATGAACACCCAGACACCGGCCATGCTGCTGGGGGAGGCGTTTAGAAGTACATTTAAATGTGCAGACGCTCAAGACTACGTGTAAAGCATCAACAAATATGACACTAAAACGTTTTATCAATGATCTCATGCTTCACATGAGATCAGTAATCGAAGCTGTATTAACTACTCATTGATGATTTAAAGTAAGGTAAATGCAGTAGATAAAGTGTAATTTGTAATGTTTACCTTTTGCATTTATGGCACTAATGCACTTGTACTTTATATGCGACCATAATATGTGCAGTTTGCAATCTTTTATTGTTTATTATTGTCATTATTATATGATGAAACTGATACTACTGCAAATATGTGTATAAAAGGGTGTTAATGGGCAGATTACAGACAAAAGGCATATCTTGATGATAGGCATATCTTAATTTAGACAGATAGGTGAATAGGTTTCAGTTGTGAAGCAGCTTATCAAACAACAAAATGAATGGCCACTTCTTTTAAATTAGATTTGTTTCCTTTTTTAGACTAATTAACCACCCAAAAATTGCATGACATGATCTTGGAAAATGTCTCTATGCGAACGAATGTATGCATGTAGGTAAATTTGGAGCTCGGTAATTACTCTACACACTAGTGGGTTCATGTTGACTGATCTTAACTGACTGAAAAGGAATTAGTTGTTGCCTATAAAGTAGCTGGAGTATTTCTTTTGGCTAGATTTTGTTCTAAATGACATCACTCCTATTCATTCTTCGATTTCGTTGGAAGTGTGCAGTGGCCATAAGAAAGGGTAAATAAGGTCAATTTTGATTTTACGTTAACTTCAAAGTGTATAATTTCATAGTGTTTAATTTATTGACAGGATTATTAACTAACCAGTCCAATTCAGAAATTGCCCCGCCCCCCTCCACTCCACACTCCTCCCGGCGTTACCTCAGTCCGGGGTGCCACCTGAATGACATACACCCCGACCTGGGAGGAGACAGGAGGGGAAAAACAACAACAAAAACTAAATAGGCGAGGGAAAAGGCCAACACAGTGCGACAGAGAGAGAAAGAGGAGAGAGAGAAGAAGCTCACTCACCGGTTCTCTGATGTGCCATTGCGTGGTCCTCGAGCACTCCTCCACACTCTTCGGCGGACGACAGCCGCTCCTCCCCGGGCGTACCGGAGTCAAACCTCCGACCCCCAGTGGACAGAACGCCCCTCCGCTTTTCTGGCGGCACATGGGGACATTCCTCCGCCCCTGGCAGCGGCCCTACCGCTCCAGGCGATCGGGGAGTTACTTCCCTCCTCCCCTCGCGGGCTCCTCTGCCCCTGGCAGCGGCTGCATCACTCCAGACGGTCGGGGATTCATGTCCCCACACACCCCGCAGACGATGGCCGTTCCCCACATCCGGGCGGTCGGGCTACTCCATCACCTGGCAGATGGCAGCGGCGCTCCCATGGACGGCAGTGTCGAGGACTCTGCGACAGGCATCATTCCTGGGTTTCGGCACCAATGTGAGGGGATTCAGATGGGCAAGGAGGAGGCGAGAACTGGCTTGTCAATATAAATAATGTTTAATTAAACTCACACACACACACACACACACACACACACACACATATGACGGACATGCCCGTAATTCTCTCTCTCGAACCGTCGTCATTGGCCGCCTTTATCCCTCGCATTCCAGCCCGCCCCGCACCCCTCCGCTACACAGACACATTTCTCTTAACTACTAAAACATTTTTGCATGTGATGATTATGCTAGAGGACTAACCAGCTATTTTTATCACAACTGACCACATTTGTTTTAAGACAGTCAACTATTGCCAAATAAGCAGTAAAACTCAACAAAAAAGAACAATAAGGTTTGTCATCTGAGTCATTGAGCAGTCAGGGGTAGATTGAGCAATATTTTTTAAAATATATAGTGCATCTTTAGGCACATTATGATTTCAATGTTTAAAACCATTGAAATACAGTTTGCTGTCATAATATTGTTTTTAAAAAAGTCACAAGTTACCACAAATGAAATATGACTCCACTGGAGGGCACCGAATACATAAATGCTGTTTTAATGAGATTTAACAAGGAGCTGTGCAAGGTCAAGTGTGGCTATGCAATAGACGTGTTTTATAGGGAGGACTTCAGCAGCTGGATCACAACCAGAATTTATTTATAATAGTTACAGTGCTTGATGCCAGCATTTATTCAAATGTATCTTCATTTTCTTCTCAACAATTTTCTGCAAGTAGAAAAAAGAAAACATTCAAAATGCCTGCTTAAAAACTGTTGATACTTACAAATAAAGCCTATTCTACTACATTCATGCAAGCACAGTTACTTCCTTTAGGGCATTTAAATGTACTTATAATATATACAAATTACTAAATATAATCTTGATTCACCTTGTTACTAAACTGACTTACTGTTAGTATTGATTTGTATGTATGTGTGTTCACACAGGGTGCTAAGCGTATGCTCTCTCTGGGCATCACAGGTCCTGAGGGTCATGAGATGTGTCGTCCAGAGGAAGTGGAGGCAGAGGCCACACAGCGTGCCATCACTGTTGCCCATGCTGTTAACTGCCCGCTATATGTGGTGCATGTCATGAGTAAATCTGCGGCGAAGGTGGTTGCTAATGCACGGAGAAATGGTGGGTGAGCTGGAAAAAGACAAGACAAATTATTATTTGCAGCAGAAGAGGGTTTCAAAAACATGCAGACCAGGATTTTTTGCAGGCCTTTCCATGCTCATATCCCACAAACATTTCTTTAGTTTGTTGAACTGTGAGCTATGTTCAAACTTTGTGCAAAGATTTTTTTTAAATATTTAGCAAGTCTGAACGGCAAAAAATACATCGGTCAGACCGCTCTGATCAGGTTCAGATCTCAAGTGGCTTTTTGCTGTATGTCACTTTTTCACACTATGTAAGGACAATTTATAGATCACTCAGTGTTGCAGGAAACATGCTGAAAGTGGTGGTGGAAATTAGCTGTGTGGTGGTGGAATTCAGGTCTGTCTGAAAAGATTATTAATGGCATCTTCCCACGTGCATTCCGAAGTTTGACAGCCACATCATTTCATCAAGAGGCTACCACATGATGTCTGTCTGGACCACACACCGCTATGAACTATGCGCATGTCAGACACATCCATCTCTGCCACTACCTCATAAAGTAGTAGTCCAGTGCCGCAGCTACACATTACCATGTTATAAGCTAAAATCTCAATTCCATTTCCATCCATGTTGTTTTTGCGTACTGACGCAACGTTATTGCTATAGCAACCAATGCGGAAATGTAAAATGGGTCACATTTCATGTTATCTTTAAGATTCAGGATTTGTTGTTAAACATTAAAGCCAAGGTTTTGACCTTAAACATGACCATTTCCAAACCTCCATTTTATCAATATTGTTTTCAATCAGGTCGAGTGGTGTTTGGAGAGCCCATTGCAGCAGGACTGGGCAGAGATGGCACTCACTATTGGAATCAGGACTGGGCTCACGCTGCTGGGTTTGTTATGGGCCCTCCCTTGAGACCAGACCCAAGTACTCCTGGGTATCTCATGGACCTGCTCGCTAAGTACGTGCAAAGTTTTAAGATCAACAGCTCTAGATATGGTACATCCTCATTAATAAGTATCAAAGTAATAGTTCACCCAAAAATAAATCATATGTCATAATTTACTTATGTTGTTCCAAACCCGTATGACTGTTTCTCTTCTTCAGAATGCAAAAGGGGATGTTTTGCAGAATGGCCAAGCTTCTTTTATCTAGGAATATACAGTAGTGCTTGAGTCATGTAGTATGATCTAATTTTATTGAGCTTTTTAGAGCTTGACAGTACATGGTCACTTTTTTTCAAGTGGTTTGGATATTCTGCAAAAATCTACCTTTGAGTTCCATAGAAAAAAAGATGACTTGGGTTTCAAACAACAAGGGGGGTGAGTAAATGTAGTCAGAATGTTCATTTTTGGGTGAACTTTTCCTGTAAACTAGACTTTGTCTCTGTACAATTGTAGTGAGCAGAATAGCATCTCAGAATGCACAACATGTCGATTCTTGAGGCGGATTGGCAACAACAGTAGAAGACCACATTGCACACTTTATAAGGACCATAGTGTTCCTAATAAAGTGCTCAGTGTATTTTTAATTTTTTGTTTTAGAGCACTAACTTATAGACTGTACAGCATAAACTCAGACTGAATATGAATGTTTTGTCTTGCAGTGACGATCTAAGTGTAACAGGAACAGATAACTGCACATTCTCAATCTGCCAGAAAGCACTTGGAAAAGATGACTTCACCAAAATCCCAAACGGAGTCAACGGCGTTGAGGACAGAATGTCTGTTATATGGGAGAAGGGAGTGGTCAGTCTCTCTAAAAGAAATCATTCATTGCCACATTTTTTCACAACACACAATTAAATGCATTTACATTCACAACATTCAATATTTGTCACTTTATTATTGCTATGTGCCATTGTTAAAGGTGAAGTGTGTAACTTTTCTGATGTCAAAATATCATAATCCCAGTTCATTGTTCATTGACAACTGTAAGTAAGCCATTCGTGGGTTTATCTCCCTCAAAAGTGCAAATACTGAGCCTCCCAGGCACTATCAAAAATTGATTTTTAAATTTCAGCTCCACCCATTCTTTAGTAGCTCAACCTATAGTGTGAGTTTGTGCATGGCTACTTGTAGTAAACTGTCAACCGAGAGAATATGAACGTCCATGGCAGACTTGTTACACAGGAAACAAAACTTCACCAAAATTCGAAGTCTTACTAAAAGACAAAGAGACAGAGAACGGAGTAAAACCAGAGTGAACATATACAAGGTGGAGGACTTTGAGGGAATTTTTGGGATTCAATTCTTGCCATGTTGCTTATTAAGTTAGTTCATTACTGTCGAGCTTCAGATACATTTGTAAAGTACTCGGAATACTGCATATATCATAACACTTTCTAGTTACCAAGGACTATCCTAACTCTTGTGCTAGATCCCCACGCTCCATCTACCATTCAGTCGAGAAGGGTACAGCTGCATACAGAGCTCCAAAAATAGTTCCAAACCACCAGAAAAGAAATAGGGAGCCCCTTACCTAACCCTTTCCTTAACCCTAACCGTCTGTGGAGGAGTCACCCCCTTTTAGAGTCAGCGCATCCCCCTTTTGGAGTAACACCGCACCCTTGTGAAGAAACTATGCCCTAATTTGTAGATTCCTCCCCATTTGGAGATCTCCAGCCTGCAGCTATACCTACTTGGTTCAAACCGGCGATGTTATCGTTTATGTTACAGTGGTCTTGTTAATTATGATGTTAAACGTGTATCACTTTTTTCTTTAGTATTGCCTGTTACCTTAGGGAATCAGAGAGTGAGAAAGGGCATGAGTCTGAGCGGTGTTGGCAAAGGTTTATACTTTATTTTTGTAATTCCGTTTGGTGCCACTAGTAGCGCAGAAATTACACACTGTACCTTTAAAGCTGGAGTATGTGATTTCTGCGACACTAGTGACACCGAACGGAATTGCAAAAATAAACTTTGTTTTTAAACAGCTTTCTGAATATTTCCTTTGGCTGCAGTTGTTTAAACAGTCAGATAGTCACGTCCCGCCCCCAACTCACGCCATTGAGTGCACAGCCAGAGTGCGCGGAGGAAGGCAGGCATGTAGTTAGACAGGCAGGCCATCCAATCATTGCATTCAAGCCAAATGAACGGGCCTTTTACATGCCTGTAACTGACACAGATAATGGATTTTATTTTATTTTTGCATCAGAGCACTTGATTTATTGATTGCTGTCAGGATGTAATGGGACTTTTAACCAGTATAACAAAAAAATGCTTCTGATACATGATCACTAAGACCATGTCCACATTACTGTTTTCGGTTGAAAATGTATTGATTTTGCTACGCCTTTCATCCACACTAACTTTAGAATATGGTCTCTTTTTCCACAAACTTTGGAAAATTATAATGTTAGAAGACTGACAAAGAGTTTTCAACTGAAAATGTATTAGTGTGGACATGGCATAAAAATGATGGTTTGGGTTTATGGAGTAAAGGGACTGACCTTTTAGCCTCTTATTCAGGTATTTTCAGTACAGCAATCTCAAGAATAACTTTTTGTGTTTACTTTCCCTCAGCACAGCGGAAAAATGGACGAAAATCGATTTGTAGCTGTCACCAGTACTAACGCAGCAAAAATTTTCAACCTTTTTCCTCAAAAAGGGAGAATTGCCAAAGGCTCTGATGCAGATCTGGTCATATGGGACCCAAAGTCCACCAGGTAACTCACATCAGCCTAGAAAATGCCATGTGATCTCTGTTACATGCTCTGATGAATAATGAGTCATGTCTGGATGCACAGAAGTTAAATAACACACCAGAGAGCCAGACAGAATCCTCAAAATGTAACATAGAAATGATATTTCTCAAGTCCTGCTGCTTGATGAGAAGAAGTGTGCTATCACTTTTCTAAGCAATTGTACAGATGATTTTCACCAGTCAGATGATGATTGCTAAATTTATAGACCTATATTTTATATCATAGAGACCTGGGGGTATGATCTTTTGACATGGGACATATCTAAATCATTTTAATTGCTTTCATTATTCAGTGTTTTCATAGTGTTACTCCAAAAATGATTTCTGTTGTCCATCCTGTTTCTCACCCAGAGGGACTTTAGTTGCCTGATTGGACCTGACATAATTTGTTAAACCAGATCTCTTATGTTTGGTTTAAATGAATAGTTCACCCAAAAATGAAAATTCTCTTAGAATTTACTCACACTCATGCCATCCCAGATGTGTATCTTTCTTTCTTCTGCAGAACACAAATTATGATTTTTTTTTAGAAGAATATTTCTGCTCTGTAGGTCCATGCAATGCAAGTGAATGGGTGCCGACATTTTGAAGCTCCAAAAATCACATGAAAGCAGCATAAAAGTGATATGATTGGTGTGGGTGAGAAACAGATCAATATTTAAGGCTAGAAATTCTTCTCCCAGTCCAGTATGGGGTGTATGCATAAATAAGGTAAATCACCAAAAACACAAGAAGAATGTGAAAGTTAATGTGGAGATTGATTCAGCAGGGAGAATTTATAGTAAAAAATGACATATATTGATCTGTTTCTCACCCACACCTATCGTTTCCGAAGACATTGATTTAACCACTGCAATCTTACGGATTGCATTATGCTAACTTTTGGAGCTTCAGAATGTTGGCACCCATTCACTTGCATACTATGGACCAAAAGAGCTTAGAAAAAGAGCTAAAAATCTTCATGAGTTAAGCAGATGAAAGAAAGTCATACACATCTGGGGCGGCATGAGGGTGAGTCAATTATGAGATAATTTAGATTTTTAGGTGAACTATTCCTTTAAAGTAGCCTTCTCAGATTCACTGGGTTTCAAAAGTCCACTTCTAGAAAAAAATCTGGGACACACCAAATACTAAGAAATTTCAAAATGTATGTCCATTTTTCAATTCAGCTTTTACTTAAATTCTAATGCCGATAATACAATGTGTAATGACAAACAATAAATATAAATAGCCTATTCTTTTGAACCCCACTGTATGTCTACAGGTTCAGATACTTGAGATGAAAGGAAAATATGTTTCTGCAAGTGCAGGGTCATATAGGTTCTGTAGGTGCTGATGTTGCCACAATGAAGTACAATACCATGGATTGGCTGGAAAGACATGACCATAATTGGAAGAACTGTGTAGCGCTCTTCCTGCTCAAACATGTTGTTTGTAAAGTGCATGTATGAGAGGAGAATACGGAAACAGCAGACTGCTGCGGCTCTTATGTAATTGGGCCACGTTGCTCCTTTTTCCCTCTGAATCTGGGTTAGCTCCCTCTAGGCAAATAACCAAATGCTGGTGTACGTTACGAAGACCAATGTGGTGAATTTTAGCACAGAGCAGACCTGCCTTAATCTGAGCTGAGCTCTTGTGTAAGAGGCTCTCTCAAGATATGTCACGTGTCCTGCATTCTGAATTCTGTGTGCAGATTAGACAATTAGGGACAACTGGGTATATCTTCAGCGTGAAAAAGCAATAGAAAGCAGAAATGGTGTCCAAAATATCTCCTGCATTTTACATAAAATGTCTAAAGCTGATACTAATGCTGCCTTATATTTAATTGGAGTGAAACTGCATAATTATCCTTCCCTCAGCTGATTATAATAAAGCAAAATGCAACAAGAGGCATTTTGTAATGGCTTAAATCGTGTCTCATCTAATCACAATTTAGAGTCAGAACTATCTGTTTTATAACAGTGTTAGTTGTGACTAGATTTTTAAGAAAATGTGAGTGTTGCTTGCCTGTCTAAAACTCAGGTGCACGATGCTGGTATGTTGCTATGCAGTTGTTAAGGTATTCAGAGTGGTTGATTGGGTGTTGCTTAGTGGAAACAAAAGTCAAAGTCAAAAGAGCCAACTTTTAAGTCTCTGATATTCTGATCCATCAATATAGCTCGGGTCCCATTCTTTTTAATTTAAGTCATCTCGTTCCATCCAAACCCAGATATTTTCCTATTACAATAATAGGTTAGAAATAGGGTTTGGTTAAGGTGATAAACTTAAAATAAAAAAAACTGCAATAACATGATTCATTGGTTCATTTATTTTTCTTTATGGTAGTAAAATCTGTACCTTTTTGAATGAGACAACTCATACAATTTCGCCATCTCATGCTACATGAATGGACAGCTTCTACAGAAAAATCTATTTCAAGGGGAACGGAGTGTAAATGTTGATATCCTTTGGCTTCTGATAATTTTTGCTGATCATTAAATGGAATCCATAACTTTTACTGTCTTCCTGTAGGAGCTTTTACAATGACAGCTGTCATATTCATTTAAAAAACTCTTTGTTTTGCTGGTTTGTCTCAGTGGTGGAGACAGATGGCCAGTCGCAGCTCATTCTTTAAACTGTACTGATGCAGCCGCAGAGCAGCAAAAAAAAAAAAAAGGGCTGAATATGGGAAACTACAATTTTGGAGAAAAAAAAAAAAGCTCTGGTATGCTGCACCTCAATAAAATGGGTTCAAATGTTTCTCTGCTGAATTAAGAAACTGCGAGTGGTATTACATCATCTTGGAGAAATACAATCAAGTTTTATACATTACAATTAGGACTTGGTGAAATAGCTGAAAACGTGATATAGGTTTAGTTAAGAAATATATTTAAAAAATTTTTGCATTGATATTTATCTCAATAAATGTATGTATTTGCTCTGCAATGGCTTAAAATTGTGATTTTCTTTTTAGTCAGAGAAAGCATAATTTCCCTCAAGCATTTAAATGTTCAATGTAAAAAGTAATATACAGTGGAAATTGACTAATCACTGAATCAGACTTTTGAATCAATTGAATGAAATGGATAGTTTAAACTGATCCACAGACATTAATGTACCAACTTTAATGCAATATTTGCTACTTTTTTACGTTTATTTTAAATATGCTTTTAAAACATGTCTTGTCTAAACGCTTTCATATGTGTAAGTTGCGAGACATAGAAGGATTGAGAGTAGTCAAATGATACAGACTGGAGGAAATACTCAATGTATTAGGCATTAATTTCTCAATTAAAATACAATTCTCTACCTATATTTAATTGTACAAATATACCAAATGCAATTGATCAGTTGTGGAATTCTTCAGTCCATTTTCTTTTGTATAACAATGCTAAACTGTATATTTAACAGTTTTGTTTATTGGCGCAAATCAATAATCAGTAAGTCTAAATATATGTATGTTTCTTTTGCATTATGTGTTTCAATAATGCATCATCCTGTGTTGTTTTTAGGGTGATTTCAGCAAAGACACACCACCAGGCTGTGGACTATAACATCTTTGAGGGCATGCAGTGTCATGGGGTTCCAGTGGTCACTATCTCAAGGGGGAAGGTGGTTTATGAAAACGGGCAGCTGCTCGCAGAACCAGGCGAGGGACGGTTCATCCCACGCAAACCCTTTGCGGAATTTGTGTATAAGAGAATTAATCAGCGGGAAAAGGTAAGTGAGTTTTGGGGTTCCAATACAGCTTCCAATGAAAACAGCTAGTTTTAAGAGTTTTGTATTATGAATTATAAATAAAACTGCTAAATTATCAAATACAGAAGTCACTTATATTATACAGTTGCCTACTGGCTATCATTAATGATTTTGATGTATTTAGCGTTCTGTTTTTTCAGACATGATTTTATTTTTTTTCCATCACCCTACACATTGAACAACAGTCACCTCTGAGACAGTGAATACAAATATCTGACAGCTACATGCCACAGCTACTCTAGTTTGGCCTAGAATATAAAAATATGAAATATAAAATCGATATGGGTAACAGAGAAAAAATACATATTCACTACAAGAGCATTTTTGCCCCCACATTTTTGTAAATTCTGTGGTATTTTTATTCTGTCATAGAGTAATTTATGACCCTATCCTGCACTGAGAGAACTTTGTGTTGTATAAACCAGGATTAAGGATGTTTTGCTTGTATTTAGGTTGGGAAACCCAGTGCTGTGTGCAGAGAACCGTATGATGGAGAAATCATATCTCTAGCCTCAAAATCATCCTGAATCATAGAAGAGAAAACAGGAGGATGACCACATCTGAGTTTCTACCATTACTATTCTTACAATCCAAAAGGACTTTTGTTTTGTAAGGATGATTGTTAGTAATCAGTGTATTGTTTATTATGAATGTACAGTACACTCTTACAAGCATTTTACAACATGCTGTACAGAACCACTGAATAACCTTTATTCATAAGTGAATAATGAATGATCAGTTCTCCTATTTTCATGTTTTAATACAGAATAATGTAACAATACAGAAATATTGTTTGGTTGAATAAATAAAATATTATATAAAATAATAAATGTTAATTATCTTTATATAACATATGTTATGTGTTGAATATAAATATTAGATTCTACAGTATTACTATATATTTTAGCTTTACAAAAAAGTTGTACCCTTTTCTGACAATTGATTATTTTCAATTCATTTATTATAAGTATACTATACACATAGTCTATACAGTTTAAATATATAGTACTGTATATACTCTCATTGACCACTCTATAAGGTACACCTACATATGTATGCGATAATCTGATCAGCCAATCGTCTGGCAGCAGCATGCATAACATCATGCAGATACGGGTCAGGAGCTTCATTAAATGTTCACATCAACCATCAGAATGGAAATGTGAAAATTAGAATGCAGCCTCAGTTTTCTGTTCTTGGCTGACAGAAGTGGAACCCAACTTGGTCTTCTACTTTTGAAGCCCATCCACCTCAATGTTGGACATGGTGTGCATTCTGAGATGCTATTCTACTCACTACGTGTACAGAAGGGATATCTGAGTTAATGTAGCCTTTCTGCCAGCTCGGACCAGTCTGGCCATTCTCTGTTGACCTCTCTCATCAACAAGGCATTTCTGTCCACAGAACTGCCATTTACTGGATGTTTTTTGCTTTCGTCACCATTAAACTCTAGAGACTGTTGTGCGTGAAAATCCCAGGAGATCTGCATTTACAGAAATACTCTAACCAGCCCATCTGGCACCAACAATCATGCCAAGGTCCAAATCACTGAGATCACATTTTTCACCATTCTGATGGTTGATGTGAACATTAACACAAGCTCCTGACCCATATCTACATGATTTAATGCATTGCTATCAGATAATTGGCTGATTAGATAATCACACGAATAGGTAGGTATACAGGTGTACCTAATAAAGTGGTCACTGAGTGTATACGTCTATATTTCATGCAGTCAAACACCAAAAGCTTGAAATTGAAATGTAGTGTAGTTTTGTAGTACTGAACTCAAATGTGGTTCAATGTTTACATTAATGCATTTGGCAGACGCTTTTATCCAAAGTGACTTACAGAGCCCTTATTATAGGCACAATCCCCCCACAGCAACCCGGAGTTAAGTGCCTTGCTCAAGGACATAATGGTGGTGGCTGTGGGGAGCAAACCGACAACATTCTGCTTAACAATTTAGTGCTTTACACCACCACCACCACTAATGTAACTGTGCATACAGACCTTAGTAGTCTTAGTAGTGTGTAACAGCGGTGCACTCAAGGTAAGAATCTTTTTTTGACCACAACACTGTTACATTCCTGTAACATTTCAATTGTTGTGATGTACACTGTCCCAAACCTACTGTTATGGCTGATTATCAGACAGATGAGTTACAAACCTCAAGCATATTTAAACAGCTTCAACTTTTTCTGTGTGTTCATGGAAGAATAAGGGGCACCAGAAACTGGGCTGCAATAGAAACAAATAACAAAAAAAAACCATAATTTTTCTGATAAAATCTCTATTACTAACAGGTAAATCTTCAATGGTTTGTTTCAAGCCTTCCTAGTCACTAAGCTCAAGCATGTGCATTGATATTGTCACAGTGAACAAGTTCCTGTTTACAGTAAAATAAAGAATACCAACCTGCATGGCCAAAGTGTTTAGACTTCCTTGAATTTCCTCCGCTTTAGATTTGCATCGCTGTCTTAAAATCTTTGCATGTAGAAAGGCGGCTCTTTGCTCAGCAACATCTGAGAAAAACTGCTCAGACAGCATAACTCTGAACTGGACCAGCTGTGATGACAACAAGCTCAGAAGAAGCAGCACCACCAGGACGAGCGACAGAGGAACCAGAGATCTGGTGAGCCACAGTTCAGGTTCAGACAAACACTTCTTCTCAAACAGAGACACTGTGTATGAAAAGTTCGCCACTTTAGCGTTTTCATCAATGTGTAGACCTATAATTGATGTTGCTTCCTTGGAAAATAAAGGAGAAAGCCAGAGAGAAGAAAATTGTGAAATTAAGCCTTTAAAAATAAGGATCAAATCAATTGCTACCTTCATAAGGCAGCAGAATACAGTCAGTCCTGTTATGTAATGCAATGGTTATGTTCATAAACACTTCATTAGGGGCTGTTCAGACCAAATGCGTTCTTGCTAAAGATGTCAATTTGTGGAATTATAGTGATTTTTGCACTTGGGAAAACAATGTTTTTGGAGATTGATTTCAGAGGCTTATGTATAAATGTCAAATGTTTATTTATTTATTTATTTCATTAGAATGAATTGCTAGAAAGGATTAATCAAGATTTATACAAATTAAAATGTTAACATAACTATGAACACATAGGCTATAACTGTGCGATAAACAGTTAATTTAAGGTTGCGACAAGTATTATGCTGAACAATCTCAATATAACATTTCTAAACTGCTTCATTGACCTAACTTCACTTCCATCATACATTAGAGTTATTAGAAGTTATTAGAAGTGCAATCTGCTCTCACATCACAATCAAGTTGCATTGTGGGATATGAAGCTGCCTAAGGCATATATCAAACTCGCTCGCTCAGTCAAAATCGAGGGGTTGAGGGTCTGTCAACAGAAACTTCCCTCGCTCACTTAACAAAGTGGAAGAGACTTCCAAAATGGTGGCGGGGATTCCTCCAAGGGGAGTTAGCCAGTGGATGTTAACAGTGAAGTTGAACGCAGCCTAGTAAAATGATTGAAGTCCACCATCATCAAAGATGTATCAAATCTCTAAATGAATATATTAATAAAACATGTCTTGCTTCGATTCCTCGGTCCTCATTTCCTTTCCTTCCACTTTTTCTCTTTTCCTAAGAGGGTGGAGTTAGGAAGTGAGGAGAGGAAGCATGGAAAGGAAATGAGGATGCACAATTTCAGAAATGAGAAGCACCCAAATTCTCATCGGAACAATAATAAGTGTTTCTCAATCTGTGGCATTTTCAAATCGGGATGGGTGATTTTCAACTATCCAATGAAAGTAGGGAATCTCAATGTAGTAATCAGTGACACTTAATGTAAAAATTTTAATTTTTACCATTAAGCTACACAATTTTGTGTTTCAGAAAAAAGTTATAGAGAATTAATTTGGATTCAGTCCACTCCTTGTAAAAATAACACAGATGGAACGTAATAACAAGTTCTGTGAATGACCTGCTGGAAAATCCACCTTAAGCTGGTGCCTTTGAGACATGGTAGCTGGGTTCAAGCTGGTCCAAGCTGGTCATGAACTGGTCAAAGCTAGTCTTTAGCTGGTTCAAGCTGGGAGACCATCTTAGACTAGGCTACCAGCTGGTCATACCAGCTCAAGAATGACAAGCTGGTTTTTGGACCATCTCATAGCCAGCTTAGACCAGCAGAGGACCAATTGGACAAGCTACCATGTTCCAGAACACAGCTACCAGCTTAATCTGGATTTTCCTGCAGGGGGCCCATTATATATGTTAATAATACAGCATCTTTATTTTTTACCTGAACTTTTATCCCCATGGGAACACGAAGTGGCTCCAATTCCCTGAGCCGCTTGCTCAGAACTACAATAAGCCAGTAAATCAGGCTATCCAGACTGATGAACACCAGCCAGGTCAGACAGTGGGTAAATATAGGAATGCTGAACTTAAGCATGTCTTTGCACCATTGGCCCGTCATCCGGATGGACGGTGTCACTGTGTAACTTTCCAGTTCGATTTTAGTGAGTGGTAGCACACAAGGTTTTCCATCCTTCTTTTGCTGCTCATCAAACCATAGAAACTTTTTTGTGATGTATACGTTTCTGTACTTTTTGTCTACATGGAATCGTCTCAGGTATAGAGCAGTGAGAAGCACTAGCATGAGAAGACCTAATGTTGGAGACATTATCTGTCCTGCAGAAGACAAAGTGTTGGTCAGAGCTTGCACACTTTGTGCCGTCTGGTTTAAGATACGCTCAGCCTCGGCAAGGTGAATTTTAAAGTGTTCCGAATCAACCTTTGCCTTAAGCTTAAAATCTGTTTGGTACTTCACTAGTTCAAAATCAGTAAAGTATCTTTTAAGTTGCTTTCCCACCCACTTTAGCATGTTTATATATTTTATAAGGGGTTCAGTGTTAATATCCAGTAATTTTTCTTCTAAGTTGCAGAGGAGGCCTTTTGCAAGCAATCTTGCATTCTGTAATGTATTCTGGATGTTGAATAAAATGACTAAACTTGATCCAAATGTGAGAAGAAGGGTCCTCGCTTGTTTCAAGCTCATTGATACCAAAAGCAAAGCTACAAAACAGCGGATCTTTTCTGAGAAATACATGAATGGGATTATGAATATACAAAAGCTACTGGCAATGGGAATTGAGACTTCCTGAACACATTTGAAGGAAAAGTGGAGGATGAGGAAGAGGAAGGTGCTCAAAATGAGGCTGCTCGTAAAGCAGGTAAAGATGAGGAGGAGTCTTTCCTTCCAGCTTTTAGTGCTGTTGGTCGTGTAGAGGCCAAAAATGCTGGACCAGATGCATTGTAGCCTTTCTTTCAGCTGATCAAATTTTGTCATCATCTCATACCTGAAATAAAAAAATGATTTCAGCATTGTTGATCTGTATTTGCAATAAAATATTTGGACACTTAAGTCACTCAGTAATTTTCAGAATTTGTCATCTGGGACACTAACACATAGCACTGTGGATGCAATATCATTCCAGCACAGTAGTTCCCTGTCTGTCAATCACTGGATGTTTTGTTGATGTAGTGACACTAGGGGTTTGATCTTGAGAGCCCCAATCACCTTTGCTTTATTCAGAAAAGGGGAAAGGAAATTGGCGAGTGCAATTTGCATGCCACTCTCCACCCCGGACATATGGGTATGAAAGGAGATGGCGTGCATCACTCGTTCCGATTTTTTCTTCGGAGCCGAGCACATGTGTATGTGTGTTCGTCCTCTCACCTTGTTATCAGCTGGAGATACGGCATGCGCGGGGTTTGCGGGGGGGTGGGGGGGTGGGGGCAGGGGGAGCTGAAACGGGTAATTGCATTTTTTCAGCAAAAAAAATGAAAACGGGCTGAAACGGGTAATTGCATTTTTTCAACAAAAAAAATATTGCATTGTTTAAAAAAAGATATTATAAATATTTTAAATAACACAAAACAACTAAATGGTGGTAGGTAATACATCTGATTTTATATACTGCTTTAGTAAAAAAAAAAAATTCAGGGTGATGTGATAGGCTAACGTAAATCCAGTGATTCTCAGCTAGCATGTAATAGCGCAGTTATCTGGTCGGACTCGTTAGGGCAAAGGGAAACAACCCACGAAGAAACAGCAGAGAGTCCTGGCTATCAGCAGAAACTATATTTCCCCGTGCTGGACACTCTCATCAATGAGCTGGAAAGGAGGTTCTCCGGAGAGTCCATGGACGCGCATGTGCCGCAGATTTGACATGCGACGAAAATGGAATTGATCCACAAAAATACACTCCTCTGGCACTAAAAGTTAACCCCCTTCTTGTTGCAGCCGAGATGAAGCTTGTCAAAGCCTCTGCTAACGCACCAATTTCAATTGAGCATCTTAAAAAAGCTGTAAAAAAACAACCTACCCAAATCTCTATAAACTTTTACAGTTATCGCTCACTCTGCCGATTGGATCATCTACCTCTGAGAGAAGCTTCTCTGCGATGAGGAGGATAAGGAACTGGCTGCGGTTGACGATGGGAGCAGCCAGGTTTTCTTCTCTTGCGATCCTTCACATCGAAAGCTACATTACGGCCAAGCTCTCACCTGAGACCATTATTGACGCATATGCAGGACGCAAAAAACGAAAATTACTGTTGCACTAGTCTGGACAATGTCTAGGTCTGTAAGTTTTAATAACTGCTTAAGCTGGAGAAACTCAACACACTGCTTTCAATATGCTGTTCAATATGTTTCAACATTGGAGAGTAGGCTATTGTGTGACTGTTAATTTGTCTCAAAATGTTATAAATGTTTCATTAATATTTTAACAGTGCAAAAGTGGTCCACATTTCATTGATCCTAATTGTGCCCGAAGTTCCGAACGAAGATGCGATGCGAAGTCAAGTGGCTGTTTATGCGAAGTTCTACTGGTTTACAAATATGATTGTATTGTAGGCCTACTGTTTTTTCTTGGGTTAAAAATAAATATGTGTTTATTTAGCATGTTTGTTTTGTCCATATGTGCTAGTGCTGAGTTCCCCAATTGATAGGCCATGCAGGTCCCAGCTGCTACAATGATTTATTTTTTTTGCCCCCCCTGGCTCGAATGTCAAACTCCGCCTATGATCTACGGCGCATTACAGCAGTCACCCTCTCACGGACGAGTGTTGTGATTCCCCTGGCCACTTTCGGCGACTGAGTACACAGGTGTAAATAGAAAGAGTATATTTTCAAAAAGAGTAAATTTCCTTCTTAAAGAGCTCACATAAATGGCTTGCTTCTTTTTAAAGATGTCTTTTTGCCTTTGTGCTACTGGATGTGGCCAGGAGCTCTCCCCACCGGATGGCCACGAAATCTGCCTCGACTGTGTGGGTCGCAAGCACGCTGAGGCAGCTTTTGTAGAGGGGTCATGTTCTCATTGCAAGAACATGCCCATGAGAACATTGCAGTCACGGCTCTTTTCCTTCTTCGTGAAGCAGAGAGCCACCGCGGCTGCTTCTTGAACCAGTCTATCTTGGGATGGAACCCAAGCGGCGGGGTCAGTGAGCACCAAGGGTTATTTGGATGTAGATATGGGAGTGCTTCCGCCGGGTCAATCCCCATGGTCCTCCCACCTTCCAACACGCTCGTTCTGCCCGGTAGAGTTTGTGAGCGGGGAAGGTGGTATTAATCAGAATTAATAACTCGATCGTGACAATTTCAGAGGCTCCTGGGGCATTTGGCATCCTCGGCAGTGGAACTCCCCCTCGGGTTGATGCATATTAGACGGCTACAGCACTGGCTCAAGTCCCGAGGCGGGCATGGCGCCATGGTATCCAGCGCCGCCAAACTTTCAGCCCTTGTTCAGACCTGGCATTTCTATGGGTAGGGGTCCCCTTAGAGCAGGTCTCGAGGCGTGTCATGGTTACGACAGATGCCTTGAAATCGGGCTTGGGTGCCATTTGCAATGGGCAGGCAGTTTCAGGGCTCTGGACAGGGCCCCGCCTGCAGTGGCCCATCAACTGCCTAGAGTTTCTGGCAGTATCGCTGGCCCTGCGGAAGCTTCGGCCATCGATCCAGGTCAAGCATATGTTGATGCAGATAGACAACACAGCAACCGTGACGTCTGTAAACCGCCAAGGCAGTGTACGCTCACATCGCTTGTCGCAAGTCGCCTGTCTCCTCCTCCTTTGGAGTCAGCAAATGTTGGGCATCTTCAACTGTGTAGCGGACATGCTCTCATGACAGGTAACGCTCCGTGGAGAATGAAGACTCCACCCTCATGCAGTCCAAATTATTTGGGAGAGATTTGGGGAGGCACAGGTGGACCTATTTGGCTCCTGAGAGTCCTTTGGTACTCCCTGTCCGAGACTCCTCTTGGCATGGATGCCCTGGTGCTGGCCTCGTCCGGCCTTGTCATTGCTATGTCCAGAGGGACTATCTCGGCTCCTAAAAATAAATCTGAATGACTGATGCATGCATTTACTTTTATACCCGTATTTCTGAGGGTGGAGAGTGTCATGCAAATTCCACTCACCAATTTTCATTGGTCTTTTCTGAATAAAGCAAAGATGATTGGGGCTCTCAAGATTGAACCCCTAATTTCACTACATTTACACAATGTCTCGTTACCTCCATCAGGGAACAGAGGTTACATCAGTAACCAAGTTTGTTTTCAGTTACCAATGGCATTTTAGAAATGCCCTATTCACAGTCAGACACAATTAATTTAATCCATGAGAGAAAGTTTCCAATATTGATTACTCACCCAAAAATTAAAATTCTCACATAATTTACTCACCCTCATGCTATCACAGATGTGTATGACTTTCTTTCATCTGCAGAACACCAATGTAGATTTTTAGAATAATTTCTCAGCTCTTTTAATTCATACAATGTGAATCGGCGGCAAATGTTTGAAGCTCCAAAAATCTCATGCCATCATAAAAGACTCCATCCATCATAATAAGACTCTAGTGGTTAAATCAATGCCTTCAGAGCAATCTTCAGTCATTATCCACTGTAATATTTGACTTTTAAATTCTTTTTCATATATTTTTGGTGATTTGCATTCTTGATGCATATCGCCAACTACTGGGCAAGAAAAATAATTTCTAACATAATAAGGATTTAAATATTGATCTGTTTCTCACCCACATCATATCACTTCTGAAGATATGGATTAAATCACTGGAGTCATATGAATTACTTTTATGATGCCTTTATGTGCTTTTTGCAGCATCAAAATGTTGGCATCCATTCACTTGCATTGTATGGACCAACAGAGCATAACTATTCTTCTAAAACTCATAATTTCTTCTGCAGAAGAAAGTTACACACTTCTGGGATGCATGAGGGTGAGTAAATGATGAGATAATTTTTTTTTTTGTTGGGTGAACTGTCCCTTTAAGCAAGTAGTATTTGGCAGGTCATGTGATCATAACATGGCAGCCCCCATTAGGAGACCCTCTCCATGTTATGGCTGTCAAATTAATGTTTTACATTTTTACTTAGCATTTCAGTATATAAAACACTGAATTAATTTAATCTATTTTTTATTTTATTCACATTAGTTTAAAATGTAATGTTCTTTTTTAACAGCAAGGAGTGTTCTTTGCAATAACAACATTATGTATTCATTGCACCCTCTTGTGGACTACAGAAACAACATCAATTTAAAAATCTTCTGACTTTTATATTACTTTTATATTTTTATGTGAAATTTAGTAACATTTACGGTTACTAAATTTCAAATTTGGTTCCTCTGCCCTGTTGACAGCCCTACTCCAGGTCGAATAAAATAGCTTTTATAAGGTTACTGATTTGACTGGAGTCTTCATTTCATGTCTATGGTCATGATTTCATACATAAGTTTTGAAATTACTTTTCATTTCTTCAGGAGTAAAACATTTTAAATTTGGATGAAATTACTGAGTGCACCTTTTAGAAATGTATGCATGTCACTGCATTAGATAAATAAATATCAAACCAAGTAGCAAAAATGGCTCAGAAAGATTCATTAAGTATTAAGAAAAGCTTTAGTATCATCTAATGCAGTGACAAATTAAGTTTGGCATAAGTTGTAGTCTTCTCTACAGTTGGAGTCTATATTTGACTTTAGTGCTATGACTAAACAAAAGATTGAAGGGATACCAATTTGAACTATGCAGGTATTTTTTGTCAAGCTTACCTTGTTTTTCTCAGCAGTCCGATCAAGTCATGCATGTGTGTTGTGATAATCCAGCAATTGTCTTTTTAAAGTACAGCAGGAGGAAGTTGTTTTATTTCCCAGAGTTGTTCACTTCCTTTGTAGGCATCATCTCAGAGCTTACTCATCACAAAACAAAAACCACCTTATGATTAAAGTGTGTTTTCAGAACAATTTGGGGGAGACCGTAAAAACTGTTATGCAATTTTTTTCAATCAAATACAAGCTCAGGTTATGACACTTACTCAGCACATGCTCAGTACAGTTCTTTGCCTCAGAAAAAGTGACATTGTTTCATTCTGTGAGAAATTTTCAACATAAAACTAGTAAAGAGATATAAAAATTAGATTTTGGATGTCCAGTATTTTCTTCTGCTGTCTAAATTTTGATGCCTTTGAATTTAAACTCAAGTCTGTTTTATCTAGGTTGGTAAAATGTTTTACATGAATGTCAGATTCTAAACCTGTCTTTCCATACAATATTTTATCTTGGCTTTATGGTCAGGGGAAATTGTACCATCATCAAATAAAAAAAAAATTGAATGACATAATTAAAATATTAAATGTCTTTTTAAAAGATTAAAACATTATTTCATAAAATGATCAATTTGAAGACTGTTCTTGTTTATCAACTGATCACAATATTTTAGAAAAAAGGACCCAATTTCAAACAATTATAATGTAGATCCAACTTTTTCCAGACTTTTTCTTTAAAGCAGTTCAATGGAAAGGAGGAGGCGAGAACCGGCCTGGCGATATAAACAATATTTTAATGATTAACTTAAACAAGACTCAAACACACACACGCACGCAAGCGCACAAGCACACGCACACGCACACAACAGACATGTCCATAAACGATCTCTCTCTCCTGCACCATCCTCCGCAGTCGGCCTTTATCCCTCTCTGAGGCTTGATTAGCTTGATAAGGGACCAGGTGTGGTGTGTATAATCACAACCCGGCCCCGCCCTCTGCCCTGTCACAACATATATTCCCTTACAGCTAAAATAATTGGTATTATAAAGAAGAAAATGAGTCAGTTATATTAAAGTATTTCATCATTCGGAGATCACTACAGATAATGTTAAAGAGGTGTGTGAACTTGCAAAAATTATTTTAGACACTGTAATATGCTCTGCACTAATTGTAAATAAAATTATTACAGATCATAGTTTGGATGTGCTCTGTTCGACTGAAACCTGGCTTAAACTGGATGAATATGTTAGTTTATATGAATCTACTCCCCCAGGTTATTGTTAGAAACACGAGCCTCGTCTGAAGGGTCACGGAGGAGGTGTTGCTGCAATTTACAGTGATGTTTTTGATGTTACTCAAAAGTCTTTTGAACTAATAATGCTAATATGACATCATAAGATCTCTGTCGTCTTTTGCCCTAGCTACAGTATATAGATCACCCAGGCTCTTTTTGTAAATTTGAATGTAAATTTGCACATTTTCAATCAGATCTAGTAGTTACTGTGGATAGAGCTTTAATTGTTGGTGACTTCAACATTCACATAGATGATGAAAATTACACATTGGGATTAGCATCTATCGATATTCTCAACTCTCTTGGAGTCAGACAAAATGTAACAGAACCAACTCACTGCCATATTAATACGCTAGATTTAATTCTGTCATGTGGAGTTGATGTTGATACTGTAGAATTCTGCCGAGGGCAATGACAGCTCAGATCATTACCTCATCTCTTGTATGCTGTCATCCGCTAGTTTTACACAATCTATACCACACTATTCTTTACACCAATAAAGATAGCTTCACTAATTATCTTCAAGATTTATCTTATATACACAACTCATATCTCATAAGACTAGAAGAACTTGAAGTAATAACAGAAAATATAAATACAGTTTTGTCTAGCACTCTTGATAGTGTCAACCCCCTTTGATTAAAGAAAATTAAAGTAAAAAGCCCTGCACCATGGTACAATGATCGCAAGAGGAAGAATTTAAGATAAGGGATATTTTGCTGTGCATGGAAGGATAGTGTCTGAAGCTACAGACAGGCACTAAAATAATCATAACAATCCTAGGTGTTTATTTAGAACTGTGGCTAAATTGGTTAGGAATAAAGCCTCGACTGAACCAGATATTCCGTCGCAGTCACAGTACCTCAAAAATCAGTGCCTTATAAATTTCATCATGAGCAACTTCAATCCTTTGCTGTCATAGGTCATGAAGAGCTAACAAAACTTATCAAAACATCAAAAGCCACAACATGTATGTTAGCTCCAATACCAACTAAGATCTTAAAAGTAGTATTCCCTGTAATCTCAGAACCTTTTCTTAATATTATTAACTCCTCGCTATCCTTAGGACATGTCCCAAGAAATTTTAAAATGGCAGTTATCAAACCGCTTATTAAGAAGCCACAGCTTGATCCTGTTGAAATGGCTAATTATAGATCAATTTCAAATCTCCCATTTATGTCAGAAATATTAGAAAAGATAGTGTCCTCCCAACAATGCTAATTTCTACAGAGAAATATAGTATATATGAACAATTTCAGTCAAGATTTAGGTCCCATCACAGTACAGAGACTGCACTTATCAGAGTCACAAATGACTTGGTGTCCACTGTTATACCAACAATACCCAACTTTATATTTCTTCAAAACCTGATGAAATTTCACAATTCTCCATATTAGCAGAGCGTATCAATGAAATCAAAGATTGAATGTTCAGAAATTTCCCTCTACTCAATTCCGACAAAACAGAGGTACTAATAATTGGACAAAAAAACTCTAAAAATAAGCCAAAAGATAAAGCTAAAATATAATTTGTCTCTCAATAGATGTACTGTTACATCGTCTTCTACATTGAAGAACTTTAGTGTTATATTTTATACCAATCTGTCCATTGAAAATCAAAAATCCTTTTCTTATTTGGCTCCTAAACTATGGAATAGTCTTGCTAACACTGTTCGGGATGCAGACGTACTCACTCGGTTTAAGTCTAGACTACAGACTAATTTTTTTAACCAGGCATACACTTAATTTATCTATCAACTCACAATTAGGCTGCTTTATATAGGTCTGCCGGATACAGAAACATTTATCATGATCTATTACTCTGAAAATATTTTAATGGCATCTACCCTAATATTACTATATTTGTTTCCCTGTCTCAACCTCGGGATTCATATCCCAAGGTTATCAGAGCCGGCCAGATCCAGTTCCATTCCTGCTTGGTGTTAGACTCCACTCCTATGTGTCTCTGAGTGATGATGACTAAATGCAGCTGGTGCCAGCCAGACATCACTTCAGTCTATTATGATGGTCTTCAGGGGATAAACTGATGCAACTCCATCCATAAATCATGGGATACTTAATATGCCATTGCCTGAACCTTGAATTCAGGATAGACCTCACCGAAATTGCCTATCTGTTGAATTGCGATGCACCTCACTGATCTCTGCCTGCATCACCTTGGTCTAATGATGGACTGAATTCTTAAAATGGAATACATAGACTATAAATTAATTGCCAACAAAAGCCTTCATCAGCCAACTAACAAAGGACAATGCATCAGTGTGAACTTCTGCAGTTAATCCAGGATGAACCTCAAAGACATTTCTCATTAATCTTACAGTTCATACAACATCTTTGTTTAAACACTTGCCATTAACACTTAGTTTACTCGTTTTAAACCATGACTAGCTCTGCACATAAATAACTAATATGGGCATTATATATTTATGTTGTTTAGCCAGAGGGGAACTGGCCCCATCAGCATTTTTCTCCATTATCCAACATCTTATGGAATTTTGTGTTCCTTGCCACAGTCGCCTTCGGCTTGCACACTGGGGTTCTAAATACAATTTTATCCACAATTTGCTATCATATTTAATCAAGCTACACAATGATCACTAAGACTTTATAAATAATACAGTTTAATTTTCTGTTAATGCATGATTTTCTGTAAAGCTGCTTTGAAACGATGTATGTTGTGGAAAGCGGTATACTTATAAAAATGAATTGTTTTGACTTTACTATTAAAGAAAAGTCAATTTCAACACCGTAGATTTGTAGTCTGTGAGTTAAGGAAACTATAAATATTTACCTTACTGTGGGTGTCTATATTTTAATAATTTTTGGACAAATCTAAAAGCATCTCATTTAGAAAAAAACAAAAACGTATTATTTCTAGTCTTTCACTCATTTACCTACGGTGATATTTCCAGATGCCTGATTTAAAAAAATATATAAAAATTGTTATTAACGTTGACTTATCAAAATCCCATCATTGACCAGATTATATGTATATATTGGCTTTGACCACGGACTTTTGCTGCACTGAATAAATCGCTACCTTTATGATTCTGTGGCAACTGTGTTGTAAGTTAAGCCTAAATAATGTAAATATCAGGAAACAGACAACGTGACATTTTTTTAATTGGTTGCGAACACTCAATTTCCCAGTGTAATATCCATTTTTTATTTTTTAATTTGAAAAATAACTTACATAAATCTCTGTACTCAACCATACCTGACCAAGACATAGCCTTGGCATGAACCAAAAAAAGGGGAAAAAGAAGAAAGAAAATAATAATAAAGAGAAGGCATTTTAAAAAGAATAGAACATCCTTTTGACATCATATGAGACATTATTCCACTTCCGAAAGATCTGACTGTATACCTAGAGTTTGCTTAGAGATTTCCAAAATATATATTTTCTTTATCAGAATACATTTCGACAGATAACAGATGTACAGTACATGGAATTGATAGACAGACAGAAAGTCTGCTACAGAGGAGAAATTAAATAAAGTACGAAATAAATTTGAATAATCACTAAAAGTAGAATTTCTTAATTGGAAGAGGTATAAAGTCTCAATTTATATTTATTTCCATTCAGGCATTTAAACTATGAGTCATATACTTCTCAGATATAAGAAGCTCTTATTATTAATAAAAATAGAAAATAAAAAATAATTAGGTCTTGGCTTGTAAATAAACGAAAAAATATATTAAATGATTTCTACTTTCTCGAAAATCAAAGAAATAAAAACGGAAAGGTATATTGTGTGGCAATATCATCGTCCCATGTGCATCTCTCTACAAACAGCATCATGCTCGGAAAACTGCACAGCACAATACTGCAAAAGTCTGCGAGCTGTAGTCATCGCTGGTAAAAAGATCTTGTGAAATTTTGGGCTCTTTTGTCAGGAATACTGCAGCTCATGTTTCAGTAAAGATATAAAAATCCCTGGTCACATTTTCCCTTAAATTTTCAACAAAGCATGATTTTACAAGGTGGAATGTTCATTCAGAATTTTGCCCTTCGGGTCCATGTGCATTTTTCAGTAAATTCAATTCAGGGCAGGGGGTTGGGCAAAGGATCATCGTCGTTGACATGCACTGTACAAGAAATAGCATTTTTCTTTTTTCATCTTTATCAAAACATGCTACTGAGTTACTGTAAGATGTGCCCAAGCCATGTTGCCAAAAACCCTTTACAACATGCTTGCTAAACAGATGAACAATATACATACTAAAACTATAAGAGCTCTAAGAAATTAACACCCCTGAAAAACAAAACAAAACAAAGAATAGGAACAATATTGGTAGAAATCTGACAACGGAAGCAGTAAGTACAGAGTTAACCCTAGGACAAGTGAGAAGTCGAAAAACATGTACAATTTGCACATAATCTTTAGCTTCATAAGGCTTACTCCTTTACAATAATAAACCATAGACATTTATATATATTTTTAATCATTTTTCACTGTAAATAAACTAAGTTCTTCATTTATCTGCATGTCTGTAAAAAATACAGTAAAGAGACCAATGAATGGTCTGCAGGATACCAAAAAAAACAAGATTTGTTTTTCAAATCACACTGTCCCCATGAAAATCATGCACGTGTAATTAATAAAATAAAATTATAATTAAAATGGCTGATTAAGATTTTCTTTATCTTGTATAGTCTTTTTTCTTCTTCTTTTTTTTTTTTTGCAGTCTCAAGAAAATATTTTTTATTTATTTCCTCTTTTAGTCAGCTAAAGTTGTCCATGCGAAAAAATAAAATAAAAAATAAAATAAAATGTTTGTTTCATTCAGTATCAAGGGAAGTATATCAATTTGATCTTAAAAGTTCATCAAGATGATTTAAAACTACAGTGCATTGATCTAGCAGAATCATATTCTGGGGAGTGTGGTGCTAGATTATTAGAGCCGTTCACTTATTTCCCATGTTATATTTTAGGTTTAATGTGTACAATTCTGAGTCTGTTGGCATGGCTTGACCCAGGATATGGTAAGGAACACTGTTAGCCCATGTAGATACAAAAACAGTACATCAACATTTAAAATAAATGTGAATTCAATGGAAAACAAAAAGTCAAAGAGAATGTTTCCCCACTTCAAAAAGGGCTTCTTAGCAACTCGACTGGTTCTCAGTTCAAACTCTTCCTCCAATGGCTTCAAATAGGTTCAAAAAGCAGGAATTGTGAATTTCCTCAAGCTACGGAGCCCATTTCCAGCTTCCTTCACCCGTCTTGCCCCTACCCTTAGGGGGTGCTCTTTGCGCACAATGTGTGCAACATTTTTTACGAGCAAAAACAGGACTCCTTTTTTCACCCCTAAGAAACAAGCTCTGAACACACAACATCAAGCATGCAGTGTTATCGGGGAGATGGGACCTGTTGCAAATCTCAAACTCCTCCCAATGGTTGCTACAATAACGCTATATTTCAGGAAACTGCTACGAACGACCGAATGGCCCCGAACCGCTGTCAAGGGACGTCTGGGAAGTTCTTCTAGTCAAGGGGGCCAGGGATGCATCGACCAATGAAGAGGGAGGGAACAGCTTAAACCAGCCAATCACCATATTGGACAAGTCCAGATCATCTAAAAGTATCTGAGCGGCTCCCATGAAGGATTTGTGGTCCATACGTCCATAGTCTCCCCACACAATGATCTACAATAGGAAGAAAATACATTTCCCTCAATATAAATTCAAATTCATGAAAACAACAAGAACAACAAAAATGACTACAAACTGTGACAGACCAGGCAGATCAAACAGTATTTTCAGATTATTGCCATAAATCAAAAACTGATAGGTTGATTAACAAAATGGTATTTCCACCTATTGTCAGTTTCAAAATCTATCAACAGCCTTGTCAATGCATAGTGCACATTTTGTGGTTACAAACATTTTTATGAATTTTCCTTAAATGTTGTTTAAAATAAGTGTTCTTTGAAATTCAACAATTCTGGTTAATTACATTTTTGCTACTCAAAGTATCGTTTACTTTTTCCAAATTTGTTTTAACCAAATGCCACATTGAGAGTTGGTGAACAATTTGCAACAAAATTTTATTTAAATACACCGATCAGCCACAGAATGCTTTTCATCTTGCCACAGTTGTATATAGCGGTTATCCGAGTTACCATAGACTTTGTCAGTTATAAGCAGTCTGACCATTCTCTGTTGACCTCTCTCATCAACAAGACATTTCCATCCCATAACTGGCGCTCACTGGATGTTTTTTGTTTTTGGCACCATTCTGAGTAAATTCTAGAGATTGTTCTGGAGTGGTGGTGGCGTAGTGGGCTAAAGCACATAACTGTTAATCAGAAGGTTGCTGGTTCTATCACCACAGCCACCACCATTGTGTCCTTGAGCAAGGCACTTAACTCCAGATTTGGATAAAAGCCAAATGCATAAATGTAAATGTTGTGTGTGAAAATCCCAGGAGATCAACAGTTCCAGAAATACTCAAACCAGTCCATCTGACACCAATAATCATCCATGCGATTATCTAATCAGCCAATCATGTGGCAGCAGTGCAGTGCATAAAATCAAGCAGATATGGGTCAGGAGCTTCAGTTAATGTTCACATCAACCATAAGAATGGGGACATTTTTTTATCTCATTGATTTGAACCGTAGCATGATTGTTGGTGCCAGATGGGCTGGTTTGAGTATTTCTGTAACTGCTGATCTCTTGGGATTTTCAATCACAAGAGTCTCTAGAATTTACTCCGAATGGTGCCAGAAACAAAAAACATCAAGTGAGCGGCAGTTTGTGGATGGAAACGTCTTATTGATTAGATAGATCAACAAAGAATGGCCAGACTAGTTCGAACTGGGATACTCGGATAACCACTCTTTACAATTGTGGTGAGAAGAATGCTATTCTGAGATGCAGGCTGGTGCTGTTTTGGCGGCACGAGGGGGACCTACACAATATTAGGCAGGTTGTTTTAATGTTGTGGCTGATCGGAGTATACAAAGAGGCAATATTTGACAAAAGTTTTGTCATGGCAATCTTATTGTTGTTATTTATGTAACATTCAGATTAAAATAAAGTGTAGTGACATTTTTTTTATTTTGTTTTCATAGAAACCTACAGTAAAATAATTGTGTGAGATTCATGCTTAAAACAAGAAAAAACATTCGCCAATGGATTAAAAAACCCAAATAGTTTTCCCTTAGAATGAAGTTTTGATTTCTTACACCCATGGCAAATTTGAGTTTTTTCTTATTTTAAGCATACGCCCCACCACAAGGCTTAATATATTATATAATTTTGCTTTTCAAGTAAATGTATCTTGTTTTAAGTATATTTTGATATTTTTATCAAGAGTAATTGTTTTATTTGCAATTAACTTTTTGAATATAAGTAATGATTCCTATAAAACAATTCACACCAGGAGCAGACATTTACATGCTGATAAAGCAAGTCTTTTTTGGTGTCCCTTTTTTTCATTTGATCATTTGTTTTAACAGTTATTATTGTGTGCATTTCACAGTGACTTTTAACAAATATGTATAGCACAAATACATACACTATATGCATGGAAGTGGCATATAATCAGTATTGTTAGTAATTGATAACATGTTTTAATCGATAATATTATTTTTTACACTTAATTTTTTCTAATCACGCCTCGGACTGTGTATATTTGATAATACCGCCAGTATACTTGTCCAGCATGTGAACTGAATAAGTTTGAAAACTGCCTTGAATGTTTTATTTCTCTCGTCATCGCTACTCCAGCTTGAATAGAAATACATTTTCTTTTGTCAATCTGCTGGCTAGAGAACTCGTTTGTTATCTTTCGTATTGCAGTTTCATGGTTATTTCGCAAACTTGCCATTCTCATCCATGATGGGCGAAGGGCAAACCAGCTGAAAGATGCTTTGCACCATTTAAGAACTGGAGTAAAATTGCTTAGTGATAAGTGACACCTATTGTAAAGGTGTGAATGTTTTAACGGCAATCATTCACTTCACTATTAATGTGAAAAGGCCTTTTGGATATGATTACTTTAGCATCTCGTTGCCTCTGGTGTGCAAAGGCCTTAAGAAAATTGTTTTTGCAGGGTGTTAAAAACATGCACGTATGAGACAGTAACACCTTCATTTGTACACTTCTTTTGTAATATCATTAAATTGCATTATATCGGATATTGGCATCTGCCATTAAAAACCCCATATTGGAAACCACCAGAATTCTACCTGTAAAACCTTTCCTCCTGGGCTCTCTTCAAATGACAGCTGCTGCTGGTACAATGGGTCCAGTGTTTTTCGTGCTACTTTTGTTTTCTTTTTGGCTATGCAGGCACCATTGTCCAGTAGATACACCTTCACGTAGGGGGCTGGAGAAGAAGAGTAAGCAGATGGAGTTCAAACATAAGTCATGATTTTTCTAGTGTCTGAGAATCAACATCAAATCCAGTAACTGTACTAACCTGGCAGTGCCTTAGAACCGGGTTTTCCCACAAGGCCTCTGGCTCTGATGACCTCCACCTCCAGTGCTCCTTTCTTCTCCACCATCCCGATCTGAATGTCACCTAAAAATTCAAACAACAAGGATATATAAGCAACAGAGGTGGACTTTTACTGTAATAACTTGGATGTGTGGCATTCCAAGTTGAGTGCTGCTGGAGCCACTGGAGCTCTTGACACAAGTGTCAAGCAAGCGGAAGGAGACAAGCGTTATAGTCGGTTCTCACCCATTGGGGGTGTGGCTAACGTCTGTCTTCCAACAAGCTGGGCGGGGCCAAGTCCATCCAGGAAATCGCTGAACTGACTCTCAGAAGAGAGTCGTACACCAGGGAAGATGAGGCTGAGAAGGAGAAAATGTTGAATAGATAAATTCTACATCCAAAAACATACTTTTATCTTTGCAGATGCAAGTCCTTGGCCAATACATTGTTAAAGTGCTTTCTTGGGTTACTGTGGCAGTAACATACCTCAGTACTCAAGGGGGCGATACTGTTACCTTCAAAAGTATGTGCCATTAAACTGGAGGTGTTATTATTCATGTAAGTTGCTTTAAATATACTGACAATAACTTACTGAAAAAAAGCGGACAGTTCTCACTATAGCGCCCCTTATGTCAATGTTGAAAATGCAATGCAAACATGCGTTGTGTTATGAAAAGCAGTCTGAAACATTTTGGAACGTAACTGCGTGTATTTTAATGTTTATTCCTGAACAATGCATCGCCCCATAGACGTCTATTTTACAAACTGAGGGACAAGTTTAAATGATTTTCTGTGATAATCGACAGCATGCCACAGATTATTGGCCTATTTTTCCCAGAACTTTGTCAGATTACTGAAGTAAAATGGGTTGCCATTTCATGTTGTCTTTTGCAGCTATAATAAATAGGTAGGAAATGTCATGTTTGTCAGAATGGCTGTGTATGCATAGTGTGCACGTGTGTGTTACTCACTTCCCCTCTGAGCTGTAGCTATTCATGCTGCCGTCGTTTGATTCACGGCTGGCCTGCCGCGTCATTCGGCTACGCATTTCTACAGCCAGACCTGTTTCTGTGCTCCTCTGAACCGTGCTGCGCAACTTCTTTCCTCCAGCTTCTACAGAGGGAGACAGCAATTTTGTCAATAAGGATATTAAGCAATGTTCACTCTAAGCTGTGCACTTCTGATGTTGCTCATGTTGACAGAAAAAAAAATATGTGTTGAAAAAGCAAGAGACTTCTTGAACCAGAATTCAACATCGGCATCAAAATTCAACTGTCAAGTTCAGGTTTTCAAAGGTTGTGAGGAAATGTGTGCCATTGATTAAAAGAATAGTTCACCAAAAAGTTTTAATTCTCATAATTTTCTCACCCTCATGCCATCCCAGACGTGTTTGACTTTCTTCTGCAGAACACAAACAAAGTTTTTTAGAATAATTTTCCAGCTCTGCAGGTCCTAACAATGCAAGTGATTGGGTACCTACATTTTGAAACTCCAAAAAGCACATAAAGACAACAGAAAAGTAATCCATATCTACAGATGTGCTATGACAAATATTTAAGTTATTAAGTCAAATATTTAAGTCTCCAATTTCACATTCTTCTTTTGTTTTTGGTGATTTGCCTTCTTCATGCATTTTGCCCCCTACTGGGCAAGGAGGAGAATTTGTAGTAAAAAATACTTAAATGTTGATTTACCCCACACCTATCACACCTATCACTTCTGAAGATATGGATTTAACCAGTGGAGTCGTATGGATTATTTCTATGATGCCTTTGTGTTTTGGACCTTCAAAATGTTGGTACCCATTCACTTGCATTGTATGGACCTACAGAGCTGAGATAATCTTCAAAAAATCTTTGTGTTCAGCAGGACAAAGAATGTTAAACACATCTGGGATGGCATGAGGGTGAGTAAATGATGAGAGATTTGTAATTTTGGGTTAAACTTTCCCTATCTAGAAGATGAAAATAGGGATGGGCAGTATTGATTAATCCGATATTGATACTGGACCCGATAAATATTGATATTACAGGTTTTGACTCAACTTGTGGATTTAACTTGAAAACTATTTTTGTTTCATTAGATTAAGTGAAAAAAAAATAATCTTGCAAAAAATAATAATAATAATAATAATAATAATTTTCTTACTGTTTTCTCAAAACAAGAAAAATGTATTTGAGAGATAAAAATTACATAAGATATTTTGTCTTGTTTTCAGAGAAATCTAACAAAAAATTACAATTTTTAAGCTCAAAACAAGAAAGAAAAACTATCTTCCAATGGGGTCAGAGTAAAAAACTTGCTGAGGAAATGCTGAAAAACACAAAAAGTCTCAGATAGCGCTCAGTCACTGTGCTAAATTGTTATACATTTATTTAAATGACAAACTGTTAAAAGATTAAACATATTCTGTTGTTAGTAATTGTAAAAAATAAATAAATCATTTGATCATTTGCAGTATAAAAATATCTCATATATATATGACTTTTAATTAAAATGGTAAATGGCAAATATTTTGCATTTTGTCCTCAGAAATCACAAACACACACAGAAAAAAAAAATCTATTTAATAGAGAATAGATAACTCTATTCTCCAGAACTCCATATGGAGACACGTTTGTTAAATATTCCTCGCACTTAGCCACAAAGAACAAAACAGGAACAAAATCACTATGTGCCATCTTCACATTTATGTAAGATGCCTGTATGTGATGCTGTGAGTGACAATGACCTGTTTGCTATTTTTGCCACAAATATGCAAGAAACAGCTCTTTCTCCCTCTCTTCCATGGCACAATGTGCCCACTCAGAACAGGAGTGCAAAAAATTTATTAGACACGGTGTGTTTTTTCAGTTTCTGGCCTACAGACATGCCACAGTGTCTGTTCCATGAGACTCGGAGTGATTTGACGTGAGGCGTTACGCGGGTGCATTGAACCAGACAACAGCGTGACACGACACGTGTCAAAATCCGCTGAGCTGAAACAATTCACAACCGTGCTAAAGACAGAAGCAGTACATTCACTGTATGCTCAAACAGATGTCATTTTTTCAAAGTTAAAACACTTTTTTTAATTTTTGTTAAATGTGCAGAGGCTTTTTTTTTTTTTTTTAAGATATACACTACACAAAGTTTTAGAACTATGGTTGTGTTCCAAAACCAAGTATGCTGCCAATCTAGACAGTATTTTAAGGCATCATAGGACAGTTGAGTCAAATTTTGCAGGCATCTTACACATTGGGAGCACTATTTGTGTGATGTGCAGAGTAGCTGCGTGTGCAGAACGTTCCAAATCAGTCACTTACAAGGTTCACATTTCAGTCAGTAGTAAGGCACCTTACTAGATTTTGGAACAGAGCCTATATCTAGAGGTAAAGATAATGAGGAAGGTAAAGTAAGAGTTATTGAGAATGCAGTGCCCATTAACTATAAACGGGAGAGAGAGAGAGAAAGAGAGAAAGCTGCAGAAAGCACACATGTTTTGCATTACAGTTGCTGAGGTGAAACCATTCAGTTCCTGCTCAGACACACAAACCGACAGAAACTGTGATTTCCTTTTTATTCAATGAAACCCACCTCTGCCTTCAGCCTTGAGTCGTAGCTGCACACAAAAGAATGACGAAGGTATTGGCGGATGTGACTGCCCTTTTCTGAACTGACAGCAGAGTTGCATATAATAATCAAGAGCGCATTAGTGTCATTGTGTTGTTAAACAATGTTCAGCGCAAGTATATAAACAAGATGACCCTATGTAATGATGACACACACTGCTGTCATACACAGGGGCTTAAATCCTCGCTTAATGAGCACCCAACCATTTCTATAGTGGCTTTCGATAGCTCTGTTAAATGCAATTGGCTAAAGAAAGTTAATAGGACGTGCTGCCTTTGGCTCTCCCAAAACCTGTCAAAAACCTGTATGGGTCATATTTCAGCATAAAATCATCATGAATGAAGAAAGAAATTATAAGCCTTTTTTTAGGACCAATAATATTGTTTGGCATCGTGACACTACTTTCATAAATATTAAACACATTAACCCCCCAACACAGACACACACACAAATTCAAAAACAAAAATTAACAATAATAATAATACAAATAAAATTATGTTATATTATATTATTAATAATTTATTTTTAATATATTTATTATTAAACATTATTTTATATATTATTTAAATTGTGAAGTATTTGCATATTATGTTAGTATTTGTTGTACTGCCATTAAGCGGGTTAAGAAAAATATTGTAATGTATTGCAATACAATACAGTACTTTCCAATTTATGTTGTGTAGGAATATCTTTATAAAAATGTAAAATGTTTTATAAAAATATATGTATAACTGTAATGATAAGCATTACAACAAAACTCAAAAATTAAATGTATACATACATTATATTAATGAGAATTTGTTTGTTTTGCATGAGAATTTAGGGGGAAAATACATAATGTTCATGGAAATAAAATTATGGTCTAAAAAATGTATCCTAAAAAGGCTTCATTTTCTTTATGATTATTAGATTAGACTATTAAATGGATTGAGGAGATCAACCAAAATCCAAAAGAAATTTGATCTGTAAGATATTTTTGGTCACATGATATTTCCTATGATATTAAACTCCAAAGGCAAATGGTCTGCACTTATATAGCGCCTTTTAAACTTAGCGGTATTCAAAACGCTTTACACTGCGTCTCATTCACCCATTCACACACCAATGTTGGCAGAGCTGCCATGCAAGGCACTAGCCTGCCATTGGGAGCAACTTGGGGTTCAGTGTCTTGCCCAAGGACACTTCGGCATGAGGAATAGTTTGGGCCAGGAATCGAACCACCAACCCTGCTATTAGTGGCTGACACGCTCTACCGTCTGAGCCACAGCCGCCCGCTAAAGGAAGAGAAAGTAAACTGACAGCGTCTTCAAGGTCACAACACATGTTCATTCTTAGGTCCCACCAAACCATGTATCAAAACAATGCACTGCTAATCAGTACATTTTAATGTATGCACATAAATGACAGAAAAGAGAGTGCATTGTTATTGACTACACCATTTTAATTTATTCACGCACTAATAGAACTGAGATGAAATAAGCAAATAAAAAGCATGGGTGAGCTCTATTACAACAAATATTTGGCAAAATTATACAGCTAAACCCTTTAAAGTGAGCCAGACAGCATCTCTAATACATTACATACAGAACATGTCAACTTCTAGAGCTCCTAAATGAAAACTGACAGGTAATTTCTCAGTCTACGCAGGATGCATTCCTCTCTCCTTACCTCCATCTTCCTCATCGAAAGAATTCATGCAGGGAAAGTATACAGCCAGAGCTTCAAAAGAGGCCGACAGACTCATGCGGCTCTGTGAGCGCTGCATGCGCCCGCTGCTGCTGCCTGCACCCGTGCCTGCATTGGAGGTGGCATCTTGGCTTTGCCTGCCCATGTTTGATGCCAATCTCAGAGGCTATATGAAGAAGCCTGGTGGAGCCGCAAGGATACTGTGATGTTGAGACTGTGGATGCTGAGCTGAGATCACAGAGCCAAAGAACATCACTTATCTGCAGAGCAGACAGGACGCAAACTCTCTTCAGATGGTTTAGAAGACGGTTTGTTTTGGGATTTGTCTACTCTGTGTGGTTTAGAATGCTCTGGGTTGAGTAGTCTCCCTGTATTATGCAGCAGCATTCGCCTGGCGCAATGAAGCTGTCTGCTCTCCTCAAGCTCTCTCTTTTCTAACACATTCACTCACACAGGAGGAGGGGAATGGGAGGCGGAGCCCAGCCCCCTTTCTTGCAACCCCACTCAGCCAATCAGATCCCACGGTGTGGCTCAGTGTTTCAGATGCTCCTTTACATGCATGAGCTTTACCCAGAGATATTGCAAATGTGTGTTTGTTTGTGTGAGAGGCCATTAGGAACCTGAGCATCTCCTGCTCTGACTGTCCACATGCTAGTCAACCACAGTTCACGTGCAATAAACACACACAAGCACACCGTGCTAATTAAACGTAGATCTTTTAGCTCACATCAACCTCTTTCCTCACTATCTGCCTATGTAAATATTTACCACAGATGTCCGGCTATCCATGAAAAACATTCCAGCATAGTGTATTACAAATATTTGCATAGTCATAACATACAGATAGCAGCCATTTAAGCCATTTTCAACTGCCACTTTAGACATCAATACAAGTTTAAATGAGAAACAAGGCATTGTGTATCTACTGACAGCTAAAAAAAAACTATATTTTACTTTCACAGAAGAAATCTGCAATACCAGGCTGTTGTGGATGGTTGGGATGGCATTGTTTTGTGGTTGCTAGAGTGCTCCTATGATCTCAAATTGTTTTTCAAAGTATAAATGTAATGGAGAATATTTTGGAAATACTCTTTTTTTCAGTGGGGGAAAACCCAGGGTCCCTCCCTCAAAACAAGTCTATTGTATTTTTTCCCCCAGTTTTATCATCTGTCAGATGAAAATTGTAAGTCTGGTTGCTTTAAAATTAACATGCTAGTGTGTGCCAGGGCCATTTGTGTTCCTGCTGTCACTTCTGGGGATTCATCGTGCCTCCTTGGGGCTTCCTCTGTGACAACGGCCAAGTACTTCTGGTCCGCTGATTAGCCTTGGGTCAAAGAAGGCCAATTGGGGATTGAGGCAGGGTCAGTGTCAAAGGCAGAGTTTAGCTAGATACACATGCTACGTTCCATTGAAGTCAGATGTTGGTTATTCCAACTTGATATCTCCGATTTCCAAAAATAAAGGCATTCCATTGCCAGATGCTCAGAAGATGACGTTAAAACCTACAAAACTGCAATGCTCCTGATAGCTAAGCAGGGGCTTCAACTGTCTCCAGAGATGTCTCCTAGCAACCCAATTGATAAACAGTGCTAGCATTTGTGCTACAGGTGTACAATCATCAAAAGAGAGTTTAATTTACCGTGTTTTGCACACCTGTCTATGCAAACGTTTGTTACATTTTTTTTTATATCTTGTAATATAGGAACTTTTTGAACTCATTGATCGATATCATTTAATAAATGTGAATGTTTAACACTAACATTGTACATCTCTCTGGGTGCCGGTAAATTTGAATGACGTCACGCACCTGGATCTTGGTGGAAAATAATATGGACACAGAACAAATATGTTAAGACACAAGATGGACAAAGTGGTGCCCATAGGAACAACTTTCCATGGTTCGACATCATGGACGGTGTTGGGACATCATTCTGCTGTTAGTGGAGAGACAACTCAGGATACCGTGGTAACAGTAAATTATCTTGCTAGCAAGAAAATTCTCTAACTTTAATATAAACTTGATATTCTAGATAAATAGATAGCATGTGTTTGTTCAAATCCTTAACCCTAAATGGGAGCCAAAGTAATAGTGAAGTTTGCCTTAACATAGTTTGCCTTAACTGGTCATGTGATCTCAAAACGGTGGCCAATATGAAGGGGATTAGCCTAATGTAGAATAAAACTGCTTTTTCTTGACCACTAATATGACTGGAGACTTCATCTCATGTAATCGCCATACAAGCTAGAACCGCCACTGCTGAAGTCTATCTAGCAGACATGAGAACATAACTCAGTGTTCTGCTGCTCCAGAACCTGCCAAAAAGCATCCTGATGCCCTGCCAAACAAAAGCTTTTCAGAGGTGATATCTGAACATCCTCATGATAGAATACAGCGAACGACACCTGTTCAAAGCAAACCGGCAAAAGACACAACTCAAGAGAATTACAGCACAAAGTCTGAACTAGTCTGCACTGGTCTAAACTAGTAAATAACTGTGAAACTCTAAACAGGACTGACAGACAGAGAATTTATGAATGTTCTTTAAACTCCCAACATGTACAAGGAAAACTTGTCGGGTGAACCGCTCCAGTACCATTCCATCAAACATCCTCGGCATAGCGGTGAGGGCTCTCTGATGGCACGTCTTCCTCCAGTCCTGGGATTCGGCACCACAGTAACAGTTCATGGATGGGCAAGGAAAAGGTGGGAACCGGCTGAACAATAAACGTAAAGTTTTAATGAGAAACTCAACTTAAAACAAACATAAACAAACACATATGCAACGTGGCCACGTGTGTCTCTCTCTCTCCAGAACTGGTGTCGCCGACTGCCTTTTATCTCACTCTCCCACTAATCAGCTGATTCAGTGCCCTATCACGGCCCAGCCACGCTCTCCTCCTCATCACAGTTGGGTTGCCTCTCATTCAAGGATTGAGAAGAATAAAACACTACATTATTTCTAAAAAAAACTAACCAAGGAAACAGGCTCAAACAAAATGTACCTTGAAGCATCAAAACTGACCAACATCTGTTGTCAACCTTCAGTTTCATCAGAGTGTCTTGACTTGCCCAACAGTCCCCCAGAATACAGAATACCAGAAATTCCATGCTGGTCTAGGAAAAAACTTAATAGCTGAAGCTAGTTAACCAGCAAGGTATGTTGGATGAAGTCGGTTGACCATGGAAGTCTTGCTGGTAAAACCTGGTCCATGTGCTGGTGACCACACATGCTGATCTTTTTAGCAAGGTAACACAAACTGAAGTCTACCATTGCAGAAAGAATAAAAATATATAAAACATATATAAGATCTTTTTAATTTCTAAATTGTTCCTCCTAGACAGCAATGAGATTCAATAAATGGCAAATAGAGACTTTTTCCTTAGTCTTATTCTTCACAGATGTGACATGTGTCTCCTCTAGAATTGTTTTTTTAGGAGCAATCTCAACAATGTTTCAAACTGTGCTCTGATTGCCAAGATCCCAAAGCCTGCAATCAAAAGTCTGAATTCTTAATATGAACTCAAAACTTTCTCATTACAATTCTTCCAAGAACAAATTATCTGAGCAATTCGATCCACCTTAATTTTACAGTGCAATACTCTTACTGTATGTCAACAGCTGTCTCATTTGTGTTACTCCAAAACAAAGACAAAGATTCAGCAGATTCCTGCAATTTACGAGATTCAGCAGATGCCTGACAACAAGCAAATAATGGCAAATAAATAAACTCAAGAAAAAAAAGAAACATTCTCTCACTTTCAACTGCTTTAATTTTCAGCTAACTTAACATGTGTAAATATTTGCATAAACATAAAAAGTTTCAACAACTAAGACATAAACTGAAAAATTTCACAGACATGTGACAAACAGAAATGGAATAATGTGTCCCTGAAAAAAGGGGGGGTTAAAATCAAAAGTAACAGTCAGTATCTGGTGTGGCCACCAGCTCCATTAAGTACTGCAGTGCATCTCCTCCTCATGGACTGCACCAGATTTGCCAGATCTTGCTGTGAGATGTTACCCCACTCTTCCACCAAGGCACTTGCAAGTTCCCAGACATTTCTGGGGGAAATGGCCCTAGCTCCATCCCGCCGATCCAACAGGTCCCAGACATGCTCAATGGGATTGAGATCCCGGCTCTTCTCTGGTCATGGCAGAACACTGATATTCTTGTCTTGCAGGAAATCAAGCACAGAACGAGCAGTATGGCTGGTGGCATTGTCATGCTGGAGGGTCATGTCAGGATGAGCCTGTGGGAAGGGTACCACATGAGAGGGAGGAGGATGTCTTCCCTGTAACGCACAGTGTTAAGATTGCCTCCAATGAAAACAAGCTCAGTCCGATGATGCTGTGACAGAAACTGGACACAAACCAGACCATGACGGACCCCCCCACCTCCAAATCGATCCCGCTCCAGAATACAGGGCTCGGTGTAACGCTCATTCCTTTGACGATAAACGAGAGTCCAACCATGTCATGACCATGACTTGTCAGTGAATTCTGGTCCAGCAAAGGTGGGTTTGTGCCCAGAGGCAATGTTGTTTCCGGTGATGTCTGGTAGGGACCTGCCTTACAACAGGTCTACAAGCCCTCAGTCCAGCTTCTCTCAGCCTATTGTGGACAATCTGAGCACTGATTGTGCATTCTTGGTTTAACTCGGGCTGTTGTTGTTGTTGCCATCCTGTACCTGTCCTGCAGTTGTGATATTCAGATGTACCGATCCTGTGCAGGTATTTCTACACATGGTCTGCCACTGCGAGGACGATCAGCTGTCCTTCCTGTCTCCCTGTAGTGCTGTCTTAGTCATCTCACAGTACGGACATTGCAATTTATTGCCCTGGCCACATCTGCAGTCCCCATGCCTCCATGCAGCATGCCTAGGGCATGTTCATGCAGATGAGCAGGGACTCAACTTTTTTGAGTCAGTAGACAGGTCTCTTTAGTGTCCTACATTTTTCTAACTGTGACCTTAATTGCCTAATGTCTGTACACTGTTAGTGTCTCAACAACCGTTCCAAAGGTGCATGTTCATTAATATTTTATGGTTCATTGGACAAGCATGGGAAACATTGTTTAAACCCTTTACAATAAAGATCTGTAAAGTTATTTGGATTTTTACAAAAGAATCTTTAAAATACAGTGTCTTGAAAAAGGGACGTTTCTTTTTTTGCTGAATTTATAAGCCAAATATTGTCAACAAACCAAAACCCCAACCAGAAGCTTTCAAGAAAGAGGAAGTGGAGATTAGCAGCTCTCAGAAATGAAGGTTAGATAAAATAAATTATGAATTAATGTATTCTCAATACATTTGCAATCATCCACTTAAAGCTGAAACCCCTTCAGGAATTAGAACAGCAAAAATATAAGATCATATGTTTGGACAGCATGTACAGTTACTTTGTACATCAAGCATTTTATTATATGCATTTCAAATGAAAAATCACCTCCATGATGCTATTTTAAAATGTATTTATTTTAGCATTCATTGGGTAATAAAAAAAAAGTATTTTTTTATAGTAATCAAAATAGGCTGGGATATGGTTCTGTCTGTGCGTGCTCAGGTAGAGAGTGGACAAACAATGCACTCTAAGCCGTTGGATGATGCAGCTGGTGGAATGGTCCTAAACCATTTGTCAAATTGATTTAGCATGTTGTATACTGCACAATATCGCAATGGCACGGGATGTTTCTTTACCTTATTTCAGTGTTTTAAGTGCTCAATTCGTGTCACAGCACGGCAGCGATTCTAAGTCTTATAAGGTGCCAGACGGCACGGAGTCCTGTTTACTAAATGATCAAGTGAAGGGGAGAGAACCACCACTGAGTTATGAGTTCCACATCCAGAACTGTCTTATGGACCACATGCACAGTCTAAACTAAAAAATGAGACACAGATACTGGAAATCATCTTGTACAAGCAAGTGCTCCAAGCACTCATTCAGGTGTTCTTGAAAACGTTTCCTGTGCGTATAAGCAAAATACATGCAGTTATTAGTGAACTAATAACCTGTCCAAGGTAATCTGAAGTAAATAGTAAATGTTAATCAGTTCATTTATGGAGGATATAATTTCATTCACACTGCTCCTATAGGTAGAGCATGACATTAGCAAAGCCAAGGTGAAGGGTTCAATTTCCAGGGAACATTCAAATTAACAAATGCACAGCTTGAATGCACTGTAAGTCACATGGAATACAAGTTAAATGTATACATTTAATTAAATTGACATGTACACCGGCAACCAAAAGTTTGGAATAATAAATATATTTCGCTATTTTGGAAGGAAATTGGTACTTTAATTCACCAAAGTGGCATTCAACTGATCACAAAGTATAGTCAGGACATTACTGATGTAAAAAACAACATCACTATTTAAAAAACATAATTGTTTATCAAATCTAGACAGGCCCCATTTCCAGCAGCCATCACTCCAACACCTTATCCTTGAGTAATCATGCTAAATTGCTAATTTAGTACAAGAAAATAATTTGCCATTATATCAAAGACAGTTTAAAGCTATTTGGTTCATTATACGTTGTCTTTGTGTATGTTTTTTAGGTGCCACAGTATGCAATATACTGGCATGTCTTAAGGTCAATATTAGGTCAAAAATAGAACAAAATAAAGAAGCAGCTTTCTCTAGAAACTCGTCAATCAATCATCACTTGTCAACAGTCAATTATTGTTTTGAGGAAGGAAGGCTATACAATGCTTGAAATTGCCAGAAAAACTGAAGATTTCATACAAAGGTGTACACTACAGTCTTCAAAGACAAAGCACAACTGGCTCTAACAAGGACAGAAAGAGATGTGGAAGGCCAGATGTACAACTAAACAAGAGGATAAATACATCAGAGTCTCTAGTTTGAGAAATAGATGCCTCACATGTCCTCAGCTGACAGCTTCATTGAATTCTACTCGCTCAACACCAGTTTCATTTACAACAGTAAAGAGAAGACTCAGGGGTGCAGGACTTATTATAAGAATTGCAAAAAAAAAGCCCCTTTTTATGAGCAAAATCTGTACATTACTCCAAACTTTTGGCCGCCAGTGTATGTCTATAGGAGTTGCAGTCATACCAGAGCACAGGTAGCTGAATCATGATGGGTTAATGGAATAGTTGACAAATTTTCTTACATGGGTAAACTATTTCTTTATGGTCTAAAACGCCAAAGAGTAAATTCCCAAGAGGACTTGAAGTCATTGATTACACATTTAACAGCTTTCATAGCATGTATTGCAATATTCTAGGAAGTGTGGTTAAAAATTATTTAACCACTTTGTAAATAACAAAACCACTTGGCTTGATTGGTTTATGATCTAGCACTTTTAAACAAACACCACAAGACTTTTCATTACATTTCTATTACTATTAAGGATTTTGTTAATTTCTATTACTTTAACAAGCTTGCAATTAACATTTTTAAATTTCCTGATATTTCCAGGTTTTCCATGACCATGGGAATGCTGAGATATGGAGCATCTTTGTTGGTTACAATTTTTTTTTTTTACAAAAATCTCTGCTCAAAAAATTGCATAATTTCTTCTTTTTTTCTACAATGATGAATGGTCACCAGATCAAACGTAATCATAATTCAGATTAATATAGGTTGTCAATATTGGTGTCAAACAAGAAATTGAAAACAATGTCCCTGTCCATTCGGGGACAGACAGCACATGCCTGGAATAGGATAACATCGAATTTTATGGAAATTTAAAGAACGACACAAGAGAAACAGAAAGACGTAATGTCTGATTATGTTTTGACCACCTTAGTCTAGTGTGTGCAACTGTGCGTGTGTGTATAAATGGTTCTTTTGAGAGGTGAGTAGTTTGTTTACATCCTCCAATAACTGTCTTCATCCTGGACTTTGTCATCACATAATCCACACAACACCAGATCTGCATATATCTAAGAGAATGAATGTCTGTTGTGAGGAAACCACAACATCACTGACCAAGTGTATATTCCAGAGAGTAATATATAATAACTGTGGCGAAGATATGTCCAGGTCATATTTCACTCAAAATCAAAATACATTTTATTTTGCATTATGAAAATAAATCTGGTTCAGCTGGTTTTAGGAGCAGAATTTTCACATTCACATTACCATAATGTGAAAAAGATAATCTTCTACTCATTACTGTATTATCCTCCAGTCCAGACACAATATGTACTGTAATGTTAACAAGAATAAAAATGTGCTTAATTTGAATTAAATTAAATTAAAAACTGAACATATTTCACCCAATAAATTTCATTTTACATAAGAAAACAAAGCATTTGTATGAACCATTACATTTTTTATTTATTGCATTTTGACATTCTTGTGATGAAAATGAAGTACATTTTCCCACCACATTACCATAGTGTAATATACAGTACTGTGCAACTATTTTAGGCACTTGTTGCATATTGAGGATGTATTCAAATATAATTAATGTATGATGTACATACATCATGTATGTACATCATACAAATTCCAGTAAACATAAAAAAAGCTAAATCTTTATTTGGTGTGACCAACTTAGCCTTTAAAACAGCACCAATTCGCATAAACACCGTTTTTCTTGGTTGTTGGCAGAAAGGATGTTCCAAGCTTCTCGGAGAATTCACCACAGTTCTTTTATCTTTTATCTAATTATCTGTCTCAAACCAGCCCCTCTGGCACCAACAATCATGCCACGGTCTGTCTCTTTATGTCAGACTGATACAATGTTCAGTGGGGGCACTGTGGGGGCAATGCCAACTCTTGCAGAGTGCCCTGTTCTTCTATTCTAATGTTTTCTATTTGCAAAAATAATGTTTGGGAGTCTAAAATATATTTTTCCTATTGACACACTGAAGCTGAAGATAAAAATAACCATCTTAAGACATATGTTTTTGTGAAACTTCTTAAGTCTCCTAAAACGTTTGCACAGTACTGTAGATACTATATATATAACTTTGACAAGATATATAGATATATAGTTTAACAAAAACAAATCATTTGTGTCCTGACAGAATGGTGTTCCTTACTGTATGCAGTTCTCTCAGGACACAAATGATTTGTTTTTCTTAGAATTTGCTTAATATATATCTACAGTGCATTTAGAAAATATTTAGACCCCTTCTTTTTTCACATTTTAGATGCAAGCTTATGCTAAAATGCTTTAAATTATTTTATTTTTTTTACACATCAATACCCATACTCCATACCCCATAAAGACTAAGCAAAAAAAATATTTTTGATAACTTTGCACATTTATTAAAAAGAAAATACTGAAATGTCACATTGACACAAGTATTCATACCCTTAACTCTTTACTTAGTTGAATCACCTTTGGCAGCAATTAAAGTATTTTTGGTATGTTGCGACAAGCTTTGCACACCTGGATTTGGGGATTTTCTGCCATTATTCTCTCAAGCTCTGTCAGGTTGGATGGGGACCATCAGTGGACAGCCATTTTCAGGTCTCTTCACATATGTTCGATTGGGCTCAAGTCCGGGCTCTGGATGGGCCACTCAAGGACATTTACAGAGTTGTCCATAAGCCACTCTTTCGTCTTATCTTGGCTGTGTGCTTAGGCTCATTATCCTGTTGGAAGGTGAACATTCGGTCCAGTCTGAGGTCCTGAGCACTCTGGATCAGGTTTTTATTAAGGATATCTCAGAATTCTGCTGCATTCAGCTTTCCTTCAACATTTAGCTAGTCCCCCAGTCCCTGCTGCTGAAACACTCCCCCACAGCATAATGCTACCGCCCATGCTTCACCATTGGGATGGTATTGCACAGGTGAGGAGTAGTGGTTGGTTTCCTCCAGACATGATGCTTGGAATTAAGGCCAAACAGTTCAATCTGCATTTCATCAGATCAGAGGATCTTGTTTCTGACAGTCTGAGAGTCCTTTAGGTGTTTTTTTTTTTTATAAATTTAACTGAGGAGAATCTTCCGTCTGGCCACTCAGCCACAAAGCCCAGATTGGTGGAGTGATAGTTGTTCTTCTGCAAGTTTCTCTTATCTCCACACATGACATCTGGAGCTCAACCAGAGTGACCATCGGGTTCTTGGTCACCTCTCTTACCAAGGCCCTTCTCTAGGAAGTCATGGTTGTTCAAAAACTTCTTCCATTTAAGAATTATTAGGACACTGTGCTCGTGGGAACCTTCAATACAGCCAAAATCTGTGCCTCGACACAGTCCTGTCTCTGAGCTCTGCAGGCAGTTCCTTTGACCTCATGGCTTGGTTTTTGCTCTGACATGCATTTTCAGCTGTGAGACCTTATATAGACAGGTGTGTGCCTTTCCAAATCATGCCCAGTCAATTGAATTTTCCACAGGTGAACATCAATCAAAGTGTAGAAACATCTCAAATATGATCCAGAGAAATGGGATACACCTGAGCTAAATTTCAAGTGTCATAGCAAAGGGTATAAATACTTAAGTCAATGTGATATTTCAGTTTTTACACACACACACACACACACACACACACACACACACACACACACACACACACACACACACACACACACACACACACACACATATGTTGGTCTACCTATCATTATGGGGACTTTCCATAGACATAATTACTTTTATACTGTATAAACTATAGATTCTATCCTCTAAACCTAACACAACCCCTAAACCTAATCATCACAGAAAAACTTCTGCATTTTTACATTTTCAATAAAACATTGTTTAGTATGATTTTTAAGCGATTTGAATTATGGGGACACTAGAAATGTCCTCATAAATCACATTTATAGCATAATACCCTTGTAATTACTAATTTGTAACTTACAAAATTGTCCTCGTAAACCACAAAAACACACACACACACACACACACACACACACACACACACACACAATGTTGTGGCTGATCAGTGTATATATATATATATATATATATATATATATATATATATATATATATATATCACAAATATATATAATTGTCTGTCAGCTATGAAGTGTTAAATCTCACACTGTTAGTGTGTTTCTTAACATGTCTACCACATACGACCACTTCCTCCGAATGTGTGGCGAGCATGTGGACAGATTGAGTGAGACAGAGTGCGAGAGAAAGAGAACCGAACTAAATAAACACTCTCAACCTTTACCCTCAAACCTTTACCTATTGTATGAACACAATAATAACAAAGCCATGATCATGGTTGTGATGTTTGAGTTTGAGTCTGGAGTTTCAGAGTGAACAAATCAGATTTCTGATGCTCTACATGAAAATAATATCATCAACACATTGTCATAAAGGTGGATGATATGACCAAAATCGTATACCACTGTATGAGCAGTTTAACATCACTGTAACTTTATATTAAAGCAAAAGACATACATTTTTTTTTCTTTGACATAAATTGCAAAAAGTGTCTAAATGTATTTTTATTCACCCTATATATTAAATAACCATGTAGTAATGCCTATATTTGGATAACCCAGTGAACTTAAACATAGAAAAAAAAATTATGTTACAGCCTTATTCCAAAATGGATTAAATTCATTATTTTCCTCAAAATTCCACAAAAAATACCCCATAATGACAACGTGAAAGAAGTTTGTTTGAAATCTTTGCAAATTTATTAAAAAAATAAATAAAAAAAACACATGTACATAAGTATTCACAGCCTTTGCCATGACACTCAAAATTGAGCTCAGGCACATCCTGTTTCCACTGATCATCCTTGAGATGTTTCTACAGCTTGATTGGAGTCCACCTGTAGTAAATTCAGTTGATTTGACTTGATTTGTAAAGGAACACCTCTCTATATAAGGTCCCACAGTTAACAGTGCATGTCAGAGTACAAACCAAGCCATGAAGTCCAAGGAATTGTCTGTAGACCTCCAAGACAGGATTATATAGAGGCACAGATCTGGGGAAAGGTACAGAAACATTTCTGCAGTATTGAAGGTTCCAATGAGCACAGTGGCCTCCATCATCCATAAATGGAAGAAGTTTGGAACCACCAGGACTCTTCCTTGAGCTGGCCGATCGGCCAAACTGGGCAATGGGGGGAGAAGGGCCTTAGTCAGGGAGGTGACCAAGAACCTGATGATCACTCTGATAGAGCTCCAGTGTTTCTCTGTTGAGAGAGTAGAAACTTCTAGAAGAACAACCATCTCTGCACCACTCCACCAATCAGGTGGAGTATGGTATGTATGGTAGAGCGGTCAGACGGAAGCCACTCCTCAGTAAAAGGCACATGACAGCCCACCTGGAGTTTGCCAAAAGGCACCTGAAGGACTCTCGGGGCATGAGAAATAAAATTCTCTGGTCTGATGAAACAAACTTTGGCCTGAATGGCAAGCATCATGTCTGGAGGAAACCAGGCACCACTCATCACCTGGCCAATACCATCCCTACAGTGAAGCATGGTGGTGGCAGCATCATGCTGTGGGGAAGTTTTTCAGTGGCCGGAACTGGGAGACTGGGAAAGATGAATGCAGAAATGTACAGAGACATCTTTGATGAAAACCTTGAGTGGCCAAGCCAGAGCCCAGACTTGAAACCGATTTAACATCTCTGGAGAGATCTGAAAATGGCTGTGCACCGACATTCCCCATCCAACCTGATGGAGCTTGACAGGTCCTGCAAAGAAGAATGGGAGAAACTGCCCAAAAATAGGTGTACCAAGCTTGTAGCATCATACACAAAAAGACTTGAGGCTGTAATTGGTGGCAAAGGTTCTTCAATAAAGTATTGAGCAAAGGCTGTGAATACTTATGTACATGTGTTTTTTTTTTTTATAAATTTGCAAAGATTTCAAACAAACTTCTTTCACCTTGTCATTATGGGGTATTGTTTGTAGAATTGAGGAAAATAATGAATTTAATACATTTTGGAATAAGGATGTAACATAAAATTTTGAAAAAGTGAAGCGCTGTGAATACTTTCTGGATGCGCTATATATTGGGAAAAGCACAAATAAAAATTATTTGACTTGATTTGACTTTTTTTGTTACAACGTTTTTTCTACTTTGGCAATTAAATCTCAATTTTCTCACTTCTTAATTTTCTTAATTCTGATTCAAGAAATTGGCTAGCATCGTCCAATCACTGACAACCATGTTAAAATAAAATTTAGCATCAAAAATTCTGAATCTATGTGCTTATTACCATTGCCCTATGTCTGCCAAACATGTTGAGTGGTGCAAACACCATCTGCAGCCTCAAACTGAACTTTTGACCGGATGTTAGGAGTGAACGCATTTGGCAGCATAGGAAAGCTATAGGATGCTCCTTTGCCCCTAATTAGTGGATTACTTAACCTATAGTGTGTCTGCATGACATCACTGCACTGGTTTCATAACTGTTTGAAAGGCACGTTATTTTCATCCTAACTCCATATAAAGCCTCTAGAAAAAAATGCAGTGTTTCCCAACTAGTGTGCCGAGAAAGAATGTCAGGTGTGCTGTGGAAAATTATCAAATTCCACAAAATTAAAAAATGCATGAAAAAAAAAATCATAATTTCTGGGATCCAAACTCCTCAACTTTCGGAGAAATTCACAGTTTTGAAACCATAATTGGTGACTTTTGTGATTGTGAGGAGCAATGATTAATGTGCAAATGTGACTGATATTTATACGTGTTAAGGGTCTTTCACATGACTCGCATCAGTGCTGCAGAACACACTGAAGTCTATGAAGTGGTGTCACTTTACACCAAAGTATTTTTCACACACACATTTTTACTTCACCAATAATGTCTTTGAGAGTATTAAGCAACAAGAAATAAATATTAACTCGTCGTTATGAATATCAGAGACCCCAGTTATTGAACTCATTTAAATTCAACAAGAAAACACTTAGACCTAAACATAAATTAGTCCTTTTATTACTTTCTGCTATCAAAGCAACTGCAAGCTTTTTTTCTCTCTTCCAAATACATGTTTTCAATGTTTATTGTGCAGGCCTCCCGCTTTTTTACGTCAAACTCTTAAAATCGCCCCTCTGTGACGCTTTCTGCAACTCTTGTCATGTGGAGGGCGATGTGGCGCTTGATGCTGTGTTCAGCCTCCAGAACCAAATTAAAACTGCTACGAGAAGTCGTCTGTCCGAGGCAAAGACGCAAAATCTAATGACAATGAATTGAAATTTAAAAGACTGCACACTGACATTTTATAAAGGATAGTTCCGACTCTAAAAAATTAAAAAATAAAAAAAAATAGTTAATATACAAACAACTGTGATCACATATAATCTGTTGAATACCAAATTAACGTGCAAAGTTGAAACATTGCTTTCAACCATGAACAACGTAACCTCTGCTTCACATTGTGCCCAAACAATACCCTTAAATAAAAAAGTTTTCCATGCCATTTTTGGAACCTGTTGTGCTCTGTATTTTCACATTACTAAATGTTTTCCTCTATTGTTTAAATAGCGTAAAGAATTCCAGAATGTATATAGCATTATCATATAGCAAACTATTTACTGTTTGACACTTTCCTTCCATTTCATGGTATATACAGTCACACCTCCAAACCCCTACAAGGTCATGGTGACAACTGTGGAAATGAAGGAGAGCTGAAGATAGTATGGTTTTCCCCAAGTTAAGACACAAGAGCTTAATAACTTGAGTGTCAGATGAGGAACAATATCACTGGACTATTTCTCATGAAACTCTTTTAGAAATAAGGAAGTCCATCAGTGGGTGAGAGCAGAAGGCTGTGAGTCTTTGCATGCATGAGTCCAACTCAAGGCTATCAGACAGATGTGACTGCAAGCAGAATATACTGTACGTCAAGTGTTTTGACAATGTATCCAAATGTTCTGATACCGAAATGTCTTTGAAATAGTTCATCAGCACCATATCTAAACTCAGAATGTAGGGTTTTGGAGAAAATGAAGATTACCAAAAAAGATCTGGAGAAAACTGGACCAGCTTATCAACTGCCACACATACTCACAAAGCCCCACTGGGACCAATTTCATCCTCAACAAGACAAAAAACGGTGCTGAGATCTGGCCTCAGAATAAGATGAATTACCACTTCATCACTACATATTTCTGTTCACCTTCAGGAATGACGGAACGCAACCAGAGTCACATTCCAGTTTCTGACAGATGTTTATGTGAATATTGTTTAGTGAGGGGGTGAGCTGTGTCCGTGGAAAAATGGATCAGAGGAATATCTTCAGATAGCACAGATCACCATGGCTACAGAGAATGTGACACACTCTGGTATAGTTCTGATTTCACAGAGGAAGATAAAGTAGATGTGCTACTATCTACAGCCACATTTAAACTTATTTGACTTAGCAATGGCTCAACTTAAGGACTACAAAAATAACCTTAAAAAAAAAAAAAAAAAAAAACAGTTAACACATTAATCAAATTTGTCAGAATAAGAGCACCTGCACCGATTTCAATAAAAAGTGTTCACACCAAACTGTTAAATAACCTATTTCAGATAACTCTGCCCCTAAATGGTACATAAAAACAAAACAAATTGTGGTTGGTCACTACTTGTCAGTCAGTGTCTTCCTATCTAAGTTGGCAGATAAGTAAGGAATAGCGTACCGTAAGCCAGTTGTTATCCCAAAATAATCACAGACAGGGTGATCAGGACACCGACTGTACATTATCCCTGTACATAAGCGGACTGTACAGAACATTATCCTGCTTATTGCACACCAATTAACCAAATAAATAAATATATAGACATAAAATATTGAATTGCATTGAAATTCTGTAATCCACCTCCACAGCTAAATTCCTGTAACTGCTGATCAGTCTCTAGAATTTACTCCGAATGGTGCCAAAAACAAAAAAACATCCAGTGAGCACCAGTTCTGTGGATGGAAATGCCTTATTGATTAGATGGATCAACAGAGAATGGCCAAATTGGTTCAGACTGACAAAGTCTATGGTAACTCAGATAACTACTCTGTACAATTGTGGTGAGAAGAATATAATCTCAGAATGCTATTCTGAGATGCAGGTTGGTGCTGTTTTGGAGGCAGGAGGGTGACCTACACAATATTAGGCAGGTGATTTTAATGTTGTGGCTGATCGGTGTATATATATATATATATATATATATATATATATATATATATATATATATGACATGACAATGTATTATTCTAGTGTACTATAGTAACAATAATTTCGTTTTTACTAACATTTACATTAATTACATGAAGAAGAAAAAAATTACTCACTACAAAAGAGGACAATTTTGGTACGCATGATTGACTACTCTATAGGTTCCATCGCTGCTTTCGCAATACAATGTGACAAATGCAGCGTTTTGTGATTCTACAGCGCTACTTTCTGGAAAATGTAGCTCACTACTGGAAAAGCAACACTACTGTGAAAGTAGCTTAACTACTGAAAATGGCAATTAAGTAAACAACTTTGCTACATTTAGTTAATTTCTTCCCAACACTGATGATGGGTCTGAATCTTTTAGCGAGGCAAATGTAAAAAGTGTGGCAGGAAGGGGCTGCTTAAATATTCATTATCCATGCAGACTGTTTTTCCATCAAATGACAGGTTTTACATGGTGTTCTGCCAAGCTGTGAATTACAGGTCAGTCTGAAAAGCTCTGAACGTGTTAAGGAAGCCATTGTATGTGACCTTTGCTGGGAAGCACTCCAAAAATCTCAGGCAATGTTGAAACGCTTCAGTCTGCACACTTTGTCTGTTCAGGCTCACATTTATTTTTTGTAAACACGCTTGCGAGAAACTCAACTTAGCAAGGCAATATCTCAACTCACTGCCAGAGGTCTAACAGCTTCCAGTGTTACATAAAAGTACAATGTCTTCTAAATTGTGTTATGTATCTGTTCCCAATCTGTTATGTGTCTGTTCTAGCATTGTCACGATACCACAATTTCAAGTGTCGATAACAATACTAGGGTACTGAACTAAGTTGGAAGTCTGTCAAACCCAAGTATGTAACCACATATTCAGGATTAGGGGCATAAAATGCAATAATTTAATAATGAACCATTGAAAAACCCACATCTTTTGACCCCAAGTCTCTAAATATGGGAATAGGAGGTTTCAGTCCTAGTATTACCGAGACTGTAGAAAGTCTGGTAGTGTTACATGTTTTATATAACTAGTACCGACATAGGCCAGGTCCACACTTATACATTTTAGTTTAAATGTGCATTAATTTTGTTATGATTACAGCTCTCATCTGGATGAGATTTTAAAAAATGCTCCCCCAAAAAACTATGATATTAGGAAACTGGAGATGAAGTTTCCCCTTAAATGGATTCATGTGGACGTGGCCTTAGTACAAAAGAAACGGTTCCTTTTGACATCTCTAGTCAGTTTGGCGGCAAGGAACCTAAACAAACAGGCCACCAAGATGGTTTGTGAACATACTTCTCCATCCCTTGCAAAGATGTATTACCCACCATCTGTCAGGACAGTGAGTGGTGTTCACTCCTTTGATGTTCCTTCTGCACTCCCTTAAGCAATGTCTATGAAAACGGATTGAGGAAAGGTTTTAAGAGCCTGTCAAAGATGCTATTCATGTGCTCAGAATATTTTTCCAGGCTGCCCATCTCCAAAAACACATTGTTGAGTTAATGAATGGCACAAGATGTATCCTCATATAAAATATGTGAAATAGACAGACAGTATGGAGGACATCATGGAAAATGTTCTATAAAAAGGACTATAAGAGGCCAGGGATAAAAAAAAGAGAAGTGTTTCTTTGGGAGATTTTTTTGAAATGGTGGTGTGTGTTTGGCAAAACAAATTTTAAGAAGAAACTATTTGTTTGAAAGTGCTAAAGAAGCAGTAACTTAGTCCCAAGTAACTTTTCAACATTGGGCAGAACAGTTCTGAGCATGATGAGTAATGGTTCCACTAGCATTTCCACTTGCGCATGGTTTGGTACGGTTAAATTACAAACCTTTCCTGGCCCGGAATTCTCAGCACATTTAGCTAACTATACTCAGTGCCAACCAGCCTGGATCTGAACAGAATGGCAAAACAGGCTCCAAAACCACAGCTATGCTGCTTTGTTGAGCTGGTAAGCATTTTCAAGTAAACAGGGCAATGTTTTCATAACCATAGTGTTTCAACTTTCTAGAAATCAAACTTTGAATGGTTTGCTAGCTATCCAAATTAAGATGGGCAACATAATCACACAGGAAATCGACATGCTGCATCCAAATATTCATGTACCCTAAAATCTACCAAATTCTGTATAATTGACAAACGCCATTCCCCCATAAGACCTTTTGCATAATTTCAAATGTGTTCACCTGTGGTGCTACTAATAGCGCACTGCACAAGTAATGTCCAAGACACAGGTTCTGATCCCATGGAAACAAGGAGGTAATTGTGTTCACATAAATAATGGTCAGGCGATTCGAAGGTCACATTTTTGCTCTCAAATTACGTTTTTACTCCACTGATGGTTAGGTTTAGGGTTTAGGTTAGGGGGTAGGAATAAAACAATATGCTAAAATATACAACTCGCTTTTGGTGCCACCCTGTGGACATTTCACTTAGAAACTGCTCAACAACACTTCCAGCTTCGGCCACTGGAGGCAGTGGTTCAAATTTCGATACAGGCCAATTTCAGCAGCATAATTTTTCAACTCGTCACAGAATACATGAGATATAATAGGAGCAGTTATTATTACATAACAGCATTTTTAAATAAATAAAAAATGGAGGAAGTGCTTGCAGGCATTTTTATGCTCTTTTTTTGACTCCGCTTCCCACAGACACACCCTCTTCTTGCACACCTTGCTGATGCAATTTCATTGGCTGTTTGTTGGTGACAGTCAGCAAACCTGATGACTTATCAGCAAGGTTACAACAATTTCAAGTTTGCACACTAGAAGAGAATCGTTGATGACCACGTACTGCAAGTTGGCTTAGATTTCTCATTTGGAAGACTGCAGTAAACTCACACGTGTCTCCTGTAGAATTTCAGAAGAGATCTCATCAATGTCTCAACAGTGCGCAGATTTGCCAAGATCCCAAATTATACAAAGAAAAGTCTTTCTCGTCCAATTCTTTCAAGACCAAGTTATTGAAGATATGCTATCCATAATATTTTTAAATCTCTATAAACTTACTGTTTGACAAAAAAGTATTTCTCCTAACACATCATCTCAAGTGTTTCAAGTGAGATACCAAAAAATGTCTCAAACTGTGCTCGGATTTGCCAAGATACTGCAATCAAAAGTCAGAGATCTCAATAACCTGAGCTATGATATCCACATGAATTTTATATATCTGTACTGTACAATGATGTATACTAATAATTGCCTAATTTTTGCCCTACTTCATTCTCCAAAGGAGAATCTTAGGAGAAACAAATTAGACAAAGTTGATATTGAATCATATTAAATTAAAAATACAACTGTGAACTCCATAAAGTCTCCTGAGCTATGAAAAAGAAACCTACGTGTAATAAAGTTTTTAGAGATTCAGTTTTGCCTGGGTGGGCATTTAAATTCTGCAGAGAGCTATGAACATCAGACATTTTCATCGGTGCTTGCAAGTGTCATCACTGTAGCATTTTGCTGACACAGATTTCAAGGCAGGGGCATCTCAGGAGAAAGTACATGTGAGATGGTTCGGCGTGGAGCGTTGGGTATAATTAAACGAGAATTCTGGTCTTCTAAATACCATGAGGAACAATCGAGCACCATAAATCAGAGCGATGATTCAGCTTGGTCATGAATAAATGTGCCAGGCTTAAGCCTCATGAAGCTCTCTCCTGCAGAACTTGCCAAGAAAGATTAATTAGAGAGGTCTGCAGGACCCCAGCGGTTTCATATGAGCATGGCTGGACATTCGCAGCACTGGGTTATGCTAAAAACCCTTCAATATGGAGGTAAAATAAAATCCACAAGAACAAATGTATAAAACATTTATAGTTCTGGTTTTGGATGCTGATTGGCAAATCATTAAATACAATATGAAATCTTTAATAAAATGAAAAGAAAACTCTTCTTTTCCTGAAAATCAACCCAAAATATAATGTTAAAAATAAACAAACTTAGCAAAACTTAGCTAAAATTATATATAAGGGACATTGTTTGGTTTATTTGGCTAGTTACATTTATTACTTGCAATTAGCATTGCTTTTACCTCCTGCTGTCCGCAACCCTATCAGAACAGACCTGCAACCCATTTTAGAGGCACAACCCACCAAAAACATTGCAAAATAGCACTGTCTCACAATTTTTATTGAATAATTAATATCTCACCTGAACGTATTATTGAAATAGGGGCAACAATTTGCAACAATCATAAAAATAGCACAGAATTTAAATTAAAAATGCACACACACACACACACACACACACACACACACACACACACACACACACACACACACACACACACACACACACACACACACACACACACACACACACACACACACACACACACACACACACACACACACACACACACACACACACACACACACCTTCTATAGTGTGCATAGTGGGGCGGCTGTGGCTCAGGTGGTAGATTGGGTTGGCTGCTAATTGGAGGGTTGGTGGTTCTATTCCCGGCCCACATGAGTCCACATGCCGAAGTGTCCTTGGGCAAGACACTGAACCCCAAGTTTTTCCCAATGGCTGGCTACCGTCTTGCCTGGCAGCTCTGCCATCATTGGTGTGTGAATGTGTGTATGAATGGGTGAGTGAGAAGCAGTGTAAAGTGCTTTGAATATCGCTAAGGTTAAAAAGGCTCTATATACTTATATATTCATATATAATATTCATATATATATTCATATTCATATGTATTTGTATATTTGAGTGCATGTTAAAAACTAGACGCAGTGGAGAGCACTCTGAGGATATCTTCTGCATTCCAGTGTGTCTGTGTATTTCAATCACACAAAATCATCGCTTTTGCACAGCAATAACCCAGAATCACCTCTTTTTGAAACATGTATCTGTGCAATATGCCCTCACTAAGACTAAATAAGCGCAACAAAGTGGAGCATAAAGCAGCCGGAGAGTTGGAATTGGCTTTAAGACTGAACGCGCCAGCATCTAAAAGCTCTACCTTAAATATTGATACGCTCTATGATTTACATCTCGTGAGGGTGTGTATGTGAGTGTGTGTATGGGGTTGTTAAGAGCAGCACATCCTGGCCAGACCTGATTTCCTGTGCTCGGTGATGCCGTGCCATCTTATTGAATATGATATTAAGCAGACTGCTCACTAAGCGCAGAATATAACAGCACACCGGACCTTGCTGCGAATATCCGTTTCCTGCATGTTTCGTTTAAATTGTCCATGTTGACTTTGTTTTTGATTGATCTCAAAGAGTAAGAAAATCTGGTTTGTCTCAAGCATTTTTTAATATCTATGGAATATGAATATAAAGTAATGCGCCATATTATAGACTAAAATAGTCACTATCAGGATTGGGAAGGTTACTTTTAAAAAGTATTCCACTACAGATTACAGAATACATGCTGTAAAATGTCATTTGTAACGTAATCTGTTCGATTACTTAAAATCAGTAATGTAATCTAAATACTTTGGATTACTTCTCCAGCACAGGAAGATGTTTTAACTTGTTTTGACTATAAAAAGTAAATAAAGTAAGAAAATACACTTTTACGATTTTTGCAGTATCTCTTTTCCCTAATATCAAAGGTCTTACTGGAGAAAAAATATACGCTTCAATGTGCATTTTTGTCATAGAATTCAGTATAAAATATAATTGCAGCTGCCGTCTGGTAACAGATGCATGTCAAGGCAAGAAATAGCATTTTAGCTTAGCATAAAGCTAAATGTTTACATGACCATTTATAAACAATTTTTGCTGCTTCAAACTTTAAAAAACCCCAGAGTGAACACAACAACCTCCTTTTCTGATCATATATGGATTCGGTTCAAAGAATGAAGCCAAAAATATATTATTTATATATTTCTATACGATGTTAAAGGCTACATTGTTTAGCATTTCTTGTAAAACTCTAACCGCATAAAAATACATTTACAATGCATGTAATCATATACTAATTGGATTTATGCTTCATCTGTCAAAGCATTTCTAACTGTTTTTTGTTAAACTGTAAAAAAACACTGTGGCAGGGCGGAGGGCGGGTCTTGATCCTACACACCCGGTCCCGTATTAGGCTAATTATGCCTCCGTGAGGGATAAAGGTCGACTGCAGGGGATCGTGCGGGAGAGAGAGATCGTTTATGGACATGTCAGTCATGTGTGTGTTTATGTTGTCTTTTAAGTTATCATTAAACCATTATTTATATCGTCAAGCCGGTTCTCGCCTCCTTCTTTCCATTGATCCCTTTACAAACACGATGTAGCTCCACTATTAACAGCCCCCAAGGGAAAGATCCGCAATGTCATCATATCCACCTTTTCACTCAAAACAGTGTGAAAGCACCCGTATGAATGAAACAAAGTGTTTAACAGCTGTTTAAAAGCTCCTCGGATCACACCATTTATATGGATAAATGTTTTCCAACTCAACAGACTAAATATTCAATGAAACAAATGACAATAAAAGGCAAAGTAATCTCTTCAGTAATTAAAATACATTTGAAATGTATTCTGATTACCAACTATTTAAATTGTAACTGTAGTGGACTTATATTTAGTATTTTAAATAGGTAATCCCATTACATGTATTCTGTTACTCCCCAACCCTGGTCACTATGTACAGACAGTCCAAACCATTTCCATAAAAGGTGAGGTGCATCATTTCTGTGCCATAAACAGCAACAAAGTTAATTGCCAAATAATGAGATTTTTACAGTTTTTTAAGAAAATCTGTGAAGTTTAAAAGATTTGTTCACCCGTTGTATTGCCTGCCAGTCAAAAAATCTTAATAATGATAATTTTGAAAAGCAATAGCACACTTCTACTCAACAAACCACATAATTTGATGTATCATTCATTTTAACAAAGATGATGCAGGAAGAGCTACATGCCTAAGTTTAATACATATGGTTAGGAGTTTGTTTTCAATCTTTGAGAGTAAACCATCCAATGGCTTATTTATAATCATCTCTACACATTAAACTGGGATAGAAAAAAGTATTTTAACATCCAAACTATTACACACATCAGCTTTCAAGTAATTACAAAAAATACTAGGTTTAAAGAAACTAATTTCTAACACAAAGGTCAGTTGTATGTGTGTTTGTCTTTTTTTGTCTTTTTGAAGACTTTTTTGAAGACTTTTGGAAGTGGTACAGCCCCTGGCAACCAGATGAAATTATTTAAACACTCTGCTGATCACCTGCCAGGTGCAGACAGAGCACGTGCCATCTGAAAGGGTATGTTTATTTTTTTAGCCATGTGATTTACCTGCATGCCACCATTTACACTGATTAGAGGTGATTAGAAGCTGAGCATGGGTAACAGGCAGCAGGAAATCAACTCACCACAGTATAAACAATGTGTAATTGCTCTGAAGTGCCCTCACGGTTATACAGTAATGCTTCACAATTACAGAAATCCCCATGTAAATTACAGACAGGCGCCAGATGGGAGAGAATGTAAGGCTTTGCCAAGATGTTGTGAATTTAACTGTAAAGAATAATCAGTAATCTGTAAAAATTAATGAGGAGGTGTCTTATGAGTGCTCTGTACTGGAAAAAAAAAATGTTTTTTTTTTTTTTGGAATATAAGAAGTACTAGTTTATAACCTTAGAGAAACTACTGTGGCGGTATGGTATTTAGATGGTAAAACTATGGTACTTTGATACTGTACTGTATATGTTATGGTATTGAATGACTGTCATATATATGTTCCATGGTATTTACATAGTCGTCCGAAGTATTACGCATCACAAGGTAATATTTTCCAAAGAAACATGGTATTAATATGTTTATGTCCAATGAAATTACTGTGATATACTGTATGTCCGTCAAAATCTTGTAACTACTATGGTGCTATGTCCAAAAAAGATATATATTATCATGAAACAAACCACAAATTTACCACACTACATAAAAGACATGATATTATTATGGTATCATATCCAAAAAAGCAAAGTAATACCATGGAACTCTGATATGGAAATTAATAGTAATCATACTCATGTTGGTACTGTATTAACATGGTCATCCAAATTATTAGGCATTACAAAGTATAATTTTCCAAAGAAAGGTGATATGATCATATTATATGTCCAAAAATCAGTACATTATCATGGTATATGACAGAAAAAATGTTATTAACATGTTGCATATAAAAATCGTGATATTACAACAGTACCATGTACGTAAAAGGTAAAGTCATGAAATAAACCATGATTTTACCATGCTACACACCCAAAAAACAAACAAACATGATATTACTATGACATTATGTCCAAAAGAATCATGATAAAAACCATTGGACTTTAATCAACCATGTTGTTCGGTGGCTGGATGATCTTCGATGCCTGGAACTAACGGAAATTAAAGCGATTAGATCTCTGAAAAAGCTAATATAATTGGACGCATGAACCGCAGCGGTGAAGCAAATAATTGTATGTTTGAGTGGTAGAGCTCTAAAATAGACAATAGTTCACTCCCATTATAATGAATGAAGCTGCACAAGTGATTTACTTTTACATTTCATCATTTAGCAGATGCTTTTATCCAAAACGGCCAGCAAAAGAGGAACATAACAAGCAATTTGTCACACAAGTCAACAATATCTGCAATATCGAACTGCTAAGTTCACAGAGTAGCTGGAGTTGCATAGAAGCTAGTGCAGAAGAAAGAGACAACAAAAGTATTTTTATAATTAAAAAAAGAAATCCTTACCTTGTCCGCAGGTCATGCAGACAGCTTTATTGTATGGCTTCATTAATTTTAATAAAAGCGATCAATATCCCCGATGTGGCAGGGCGGAGGGCGGAGGGCGGGGCCGGGTCGTGATCCTACACACCCGGTCCCGTATTAGGCTAATCACGCCTCCGTGAGGGATAAAGGTCGACTGCAGAGGATCATGCGAGAGAGAGAGATCGTTAGCGGACATGTCCGTCAGTGTGTGTTTATGTTGTCTTTTAAGTTTATCATTAAACCATTATTTATATCGTCAAGCCGGTTCTCGCCTCCTCCTTTCCATTGATCACTTTAAACTGGCTTGACGATATAAATAATGGTTTAATGATAAACTTAAAAGACAACATAAACACACACATGACGGACATGTCCGCTAACAATCTCTCTCCCCGGCCCGCCCTCCGCCCTGCCACACCCGATCTTTCAGCTGAGGAAATAATTGTGAGCATCTAAACTATGATACAGTTTTATCGCCTGTCTTGCGTAGACGCTCAGTTACATCAACATGTCTGGATAAGTCACCTCGGGTAAACAATTGATGTTCTTTGAGAAAATGTGTTGACTCGTATGTAGCGTTACAATTCCTTTGTTATTGTTTAAGCCCTTGAAATGGTTTATACCATGAATGATAATCATATTCATATACCGTGATATTTACAATATATGGTGATCCGAGGTACTTCCAAGAATACTGTGCTTTACCTTGGTCCAAAAACCATGGAATTAATTTGGCATTTTTGTGTATACAGTTTATAAAATGAGAACTCAGTAAGAACATGTTAGTGCAACAGTTTGAATCATTTAAACGTGTAGCAGTTGGAGATTAATTAATGGCACACTTATCTGGAAAAAACAACAACTGAAAATAGTTGGTGAATTAGTGTCATTTCAGAAAAACAACAAAAGAAAGAAAGAGAGGTGTGAAATAGAAGAGAATAAAGGGTCTCAATTATCCATAAAAAAGCAACTGGTGGTCCTTGCTTCAGCACCGACCCAATTTAGACTTCAAAGGAACAGGCTGCAAAAGTAGTTAGACATAAGTTGTTCAAGGTAAAAAGCACTTTCTTTGAGAAAGAGTTGAGAACAACATGCAGACGAAAGCAAACGAAAACGAAATAATGTATGCTGAGTTAGAGACAAACATTTGGACAGACAAATAAACAGTGATCATCGAACTCCTACCTGTCTGGCTGAGCTGGGAGGCGCTGCGACTCTTTCGACTCAACCCCACGGCTGCCGCCATCTTTGCTCCGATGCTGGAACGGCGTTTTTTGTCAACAGTTCCCACTAGACTCACGGCCGTGTCTGATTGGCTCCCATCTGTCTTCTCTAGACTGCACATGTCCCCGCCAATGCTGGTGCTCTTGGTCATATTGCCACCGGCCTCCGTCCCCATTTGCCTGTTTTTCATTTTGGATGTAAATTCACTGTCAGTGGTGGCCCGTGGAGGAGACATGAAGAGAGGAGGAGGGACAGTGTTGAGGAATAGCAGAGGATGGATGGATGATGGAGGAGAGAAAGAAGAGAGTTAGGTGAGTGGAGGGAGAGGGGAAGCTAAGATTCAGGTCAGAATAAGGTCAAAGGTGAAAGGGTTTAGGCCTCCAATCAGTTCACACTACAGCTTTTGGTGGGGACCAGAGTCTGTTTGATGTCTGAATTCAGTTTGTTTGGTTGGTGTGAAAACTGTTTTCTGAACTTTTTGGACTGGTGAACCACTTTCAAGTCCGTTTACTGAAAAAAATTATTCTCTCAAATAGTATTGTTGTCTTGTTTTCTAGTAAAAAATATCCACAGAAAATTCCTTAAAACAAGAAAAATTTACTTGCGAAGTTACACAAGATTTGAAGAAATTTTTCAAGAGAAATCTTGAATTTATGTATATTTACACAATTGTTTTTTTTTATTTTTATATTTTTTAAGCAAAAACCACCAAATTCTGTTTAAAAAAAAAATGAAAACTCAAATTTTTATATCTTATTCAAGTTTGTTCTCAAGTGAATTTATCTTGTTTTAGAAATGTTTAAATATTTTTTTACTGCAAAATAAGACAAAAATAATAATTAACATATTAACTCCAGTACAGTTTGCAATTGGTATGCATGTAATCAGTCCAAACTTGTGGAAGTTAACCACTATTGATGACGCCTGTTAGAGTAAATACTGTGCAGAGTAAGTTATTGTATGCAAGGAATAACCGGATGATCTCCAACCTACCTATGAGCTACTGTACAACTCGCTATACCAAAATTCGCAGCATACAACAAGAACGCAGTTCACTATAGACCTCATGCCACAATCCAATGTGATCTACTTGCCACACAGCAAGAATCAGTTACTACTAAGCAGGCATAACACTTTTGTTTTTTTACATTTTCCATGCTGATTTTCAGGGGAAATGTGGAATTAAATAGAATGGATTCGAACATAGTGAAAAAAATAAATAAATAGAGCTAAGATTGCTATTGTATTTTGGTAGCTGAAAGCATAACCAAATTAGCAGTGTTTGGTGTAATGTGAATTCTAAATAATTTAATCAAAAAGTAAAGTAACACTTTACATTTTAAATTCTTGTAATCAGATTACAGATGTTAATAACTTTCAATTACATAAAAATTATATTACTTGGGTTATACAAATTTCTAAAATTATATTATTTACATAGAATATACTTAAAACTGAAGTGTGTAATCTCTGCGCAACTAGCGCCGCTGAATGCAGTTTCAAAAATACATTTTGTTTGCAAACAGCTTTCCGAATAGGCCCCACATATACTGATCAATCAAACAAACAGTCCTGCCCCAAACTCACACCATTGGTTAAGTCAATGTTGTTGTGTTTGGCTGGACGGGTCACTCAAAACAAACTTTCGTTTGAAACGTTATAGTTCCACAGAGACATAGTGTTTCCAGTTTGAAAATGTTTACCTAAAAATGAATTACTTATAGTTGTCTCTGCATATTAAGCTGGGATAAGAGAAGTATTTTAACACCGAAAAAGTTACACACGTCAGCTTTAAACATGATCCATGTGCGCCCCCGACAAGCCATTATTAGGGTAGAAATGCTTAGTTTGCTTGCAACAATGAACGAGGAGGATATATAGTTTTCAGTTTTTAATTTGTTGACCAGAAAGGCAAAAACTAAATCATAAATAAATAGAAATCTGTATAAATTAATAGTAGGGTTTTTTAGAAAGTATATTGGAATTATTGATGTGATTACATTTTCCATTATATAATCAGTAAAGTCATCTGATTACAGTTTTATTAAAGCAATTAGTTATTTGTCATGGATTATTTTAGTAATTTACCCAACGTTGCAAATTAAAATATATATATATATGTATGAAGAAATATGCAAGGAACAGCGGATGTGTTGTACTTTGTGCATGATGGGCAAATTCTGTGGAAATCTGAAATGCTTTCTGTGGAATTCAGTAAGTGCAGATTTCGTGAGGCCCTGCTTTCAAGCAGACCACATTTAGTGTATCATTTTGAGTCACAGCTTTAAGTCACTTCCCATGACATGATCCTAAAACAGCGCAAAGATAACTTGCATCCCTCACAAAAACCCCCTGTATCAGTAGATCACATTCTGTATTTCAAAGTTACGTTACATTGAGGTTTACAGTAAAATGCACGCTGCTCTGTATTCCATTCAGGCAGGCCTTTTCTTTTTTTCGCGTGACAAAAATGAAGACACATAAATAGACTGAATTAGCCAGTCATATGATTGTGAGCAGAGCGTGAAACAAAGAGACAAATGACTTCCCGTGCAATGGCTCCTAATGAAATCTTAATAATTATAAATGTTTTTAAATGATATACTGTATGTGCAGCCGAAGAGATGTCTGCTCTTCTTTATCAAAGCAATTGAGGACAAAAGTTCAACAGAAGTACATGACGGAAATCACTGAGCTGTGACAACATGTTCTTCAATTACTACAATTAGCCTTTTCAAGATGCAACCCAGTCATGTAGCCCATTCTGCTTCAATAGACATTCTACATCAAGCTGTCTATGATCCAGTATTCTCAGATCCTGAAACATTTGGACTGATATATCATGCGAGGCAATCAAGGATTTGGACCAATGGGAAAGAAAACCCACAAATGAGATCTCTTGAGTATCTCATAGTAAAAAGATGAAATGGAGAGCAAGAGAGATTTTCTGAGATTTCAGATTGCTCTACAGAGATTCAGAAGCAGTGATCTCAAATTGTGCTCAAATAAGTTCTCAATATGAAAACATTTCTATTCGAATTCTTCCTAATGATCTGAACTATGCTATCCACAATAATTAAAAATCTTTACTCTTGTCTCAATTGTTTCTATTTTTATTTCTCTCCTCAATTTCATTTATCTGAAACTAATTATTTTAAATGTAATTATTTAGAAGTCACATTACACCAAACACTGCTAATTTGATGCTATATGTATTTATTATAACTTGGAATATGCCTAAAAGTAACTTTTTTTGCTAAATAAAATCATAAAAATACGATACAATACTATTCAGAATCATCAATATTAAAAACAAAAATGGCTGTCCACACTGAATAATGATTCAGATCAAAGATCTAGCAAACATATAGTATTATTATTATTTTCCAGTTACATGTTGGAAATTGTTTTTTTTTAAATCGCAAAATTCAGTGAATTAAAAGCGAGACCAGCACATGCAGATGTTTCAGCACATGATGTCATGGCAAGATAAAAACAATTTGGAAATCTATTGAAAACTTTAATGAAAAACTAAAATAGATATGGCAGTAGAACAGTAGAATGACACATGCCATTCAGACATTCAGCCTGCTAAACACACAACAACATACAGAGGTGTGTGTGTGTGTGTGTGTGTGTGTGTGTGTGTGTGTGTGTGTGTGTGTGTGTGTGTGTGTGTGTGTGTGTGTGTGTGTGTGTGTGTGTGTGTGTGTGTGGACGAGTTTGGGTGTTTTACAAGGAATTTTTTAGGTAAAATAAAATACACAGTCTGGCTTGGAGACTAATGGGCAAGATAACTACTTTTCCATAGATTTGTTTAAAACCTCTCTTTTTTTATAAATCGATAAATATGTAAGAATCTGGACTTTTATGTGAATGACTCCTAGAATGAGATGAGTTCTTTGTCTGTTTAAACTAGTCTTTCCTAATAATTGTCCAGTGTTGCAACATTCTTACTGAAGATTGTTTGGGACAATTCAGAGAACTAAAACTTCTTGAACTGCCTTACATTCAAAAGAATGCGCTTACCACAACTATACATTCAAGCCGTTAAGATGCCCTAGGATTTGCACAACCAGCTGCAAGACACAGATTTCCTGCTGCACAAACTCTATTTTAGAGCTATTGGTTTCTGCTGAGACACTGTGACTATCAACCTGATAACAACATCAGCTCTAATCATTTCATTTAGAAGGTCATATAGGCAACAGTCTCAGAGAGACCATGCACCACTGATAGACACCAGATCATCATTGCTTTGTCCAAGTGGACATCTCTCTACCAAAGGCCAAAGTGTCCATCAAAATCTCTTGCTCTTCAGTCACTACAGTAGGTCTTGGCGGATAAGACAATCTCCCTAGCAAATACTTGGACTGTTGCAGTGTCTCTCCAGGTCTGTTTTTGCTCACCCACTGCTGAACAGATTGTCCTCTCTATGCAGATTTTGCTAAGTGCATTTTTCATCTAGGCCACGATGTTCCTTTAGAGCAAACAAAACCTTCACACAGTCTTTTGTGTGCACTCGTCGGCTGTGCCATGGCTCGAGTCCATATTCTTACTGTTTAACCCTATAACAGCTCAAATTTGGACCGTTGAAGCGCTACAACTGGAATAAGCATAAAAATCCACTCTTGATGAAACAATGCACTTTTTCTTCTAATTGGCAGCCGTTTTTCCAAAATGAAAATTGATTTAGGCTAAGCTAAGCACTGAGTAACATAAGTTCACTCAAAAAGGGAGATACGAAAAGCAGCATAAGGAGTCTCAGTCACCATTCCCTTTCAGTGTATGGATAAAAGCTGCAATGAAAGTGAATGGTGACTGAAACTTACATACTGCCAAACATATCCTTTTGTGTTCTACAGAAGGTAGAAAGTCATACAGGCTGTGAATCATAACAGCATTTTCCTTTTCGTGTGAACTTTCCCTTTAACAATAAATACACTGACGTGAACTTCAAATTCACTAGTTCAAATTTGTACGCGGGATGGAACTTTCACAGCGTTTGAAGTGTATAACCTGCTTCAAAACATAACGACATAACATTGATGAAAGAGGCAAAAGATGCAATGACAAAAAGACTCATCATTAGTGTCGTCTAATGTATATAGAGGAGGTGAAGCAGAAAATCTGTTTCTATGGAAACAGCACCCTGGGTTATTGCTGTTTCAGTTTCATTGTGAGTAAAAATTATTATGGCCAATTTAGGACACTGAATTCAATTACATCATATCACCTCTATTAATACACTTTTCATGACAAATACTGAAGGGCTCTGATGGCCTAAATAAACCGCTTACATTATCACCTGAGCTGAGTGCAAATACAGTATTTTTTCTACAATGTGTATGTTAAATTTAGAAATCGAGAATCAAGGTGGAAATTTGATGGAAGGGAGGTGTTGACATATTTTGTCTTGCTTTATGAAAAGAGGATATTTTACAGCCAGCCTGCTGTAATCGTAAAACAAACCCAAATCCAAAGCAGATCCCACTTCTTACATGACTGCTTATCAAATATATAAATAAAAGGACATGACATACTGATCTGAGTTGAGCCTAGCTTTTATGTGAGAATAAAGAGACCACGATATGAAAGATTTGAAACTACCCAAGCATAGTAAAGAACAATGGCTGTAATCATACAACAATACTTGTACCACAGAATGACACAACTGACCAGGAACTGTTTGAATAGTCTATATTGCTTCCTGAACACAGCTGGCAAATCAAGTCTGCTGTGTGCTTTGTGTGAGGGGTGTTGTTGGCACGTGGTTGCTGTCTATGGGGAACGTTTCAAATCAGTCACTTCAAGGTTCCATGTCAGTTGCCTTTGTAAGCAGCAGAAAGCAAGGTAGCTCTTTAGGTTTTGGAATAGAGCCGTTATGTTGTCTGCTGTGCTTCAGTGAGGACTGACCTTTAAATGAAAAGTGACACAGCGCTAAAACTGCTTCAGGCAATGTTAATGAAATTTAGTTTCATCACCAACTTAGAGATCCGATCAGAAATGGCACATGCTGAAAGACTCAGAATTGAGAACAGCATTTAATTTATCTCTTGCTGCACTTACTTTAAAGGAAACTGCCTAAAACATCATGTACATGAGAAATTTGTCTCAAAAAGCTAATTCCAACTCTCTCTACACTTGTGAAAATAGGATGTTAATGATTTGACATAGAGCAGAGTCACAATTACCATATGATTACATTATCAGCTACTTGAGTTGCACATTAGTGATGGTGATAGTTAAACCTAGTGCGACCTTAGGTAAATTTTTGTCTTGTACATTTTTGTATTTTTCGATCATTTTGCAAAAGGTGTGTATTTTTGGGGGAATTTGTATATTTCAACCTCAGTTCCTATAATACATCTATAGCACTGTGTACACAAAATAGTTACATTCAGAACCTTAAGGACAAAAATGTCCCCATTGAAACCCATTAAAATTGCAATATTTGATCCCAGTGCCATTAAAGCATAAAATCATGAATTCTATGATATTATGCTTTCATTACGGAGGAAATAAAAAAAAATATATATATATATATATATATATATATATATATATATATATATATATTCCACCAGATAGAATCAATTTTCTCATGTTTAGCCTATGGAGCAAATACATGCTTTTTTCCTATTTTCTGGTATTATAGAGGACAGCAAGCCAATTGAATATGGACGTCAGAGTGTGTTTTGCATGTGTGTACTGAGAAATTTGCATGTATGTGAAAAAACAACAGTGGCATTATGTAAAAAAACTGGCATTTAAAGGGTTAAAATCCTGAAATAATATTTGGTAGTTATGATCAGGACTGCTGTTGGTTAAAAAAATTGAAAGTGGAAAATAATATTAATTTATAATATTATTATGATTGCGTTGTATATATATTAGGGCTGTCGAGTTAACGCGTTAATAACGCGCGATTAATTATACAAAAAATAACGCGTTAAAATTATTAACGCATTTAATCGCAGTACCACCTGTATACTCCAGAGGGCAGTAAGTGAAATTTCAGCTGTGTGAGCAACACACAGTTAATACAGTGAAGAAAACAACACAGATATGCGTTACTAAGGGTTCAAATGCAAACTAAGGGATCTCAATATGTGTTTAAAGATTTGAGTATTAAACTATATTTAACTTGGCACAGTGACCTAAACATTTTATTTTTATGACGCAATGCACCCGAGACACTACACAAGCATGTCTGACGCAAGTCGTATGGTAGGGTGACCACGGGACAGTCCTGAAATTGGAAGCTTTGTCCCGCAAGTCATAAGCAGTGTCCGCATTTCAATTTTGTCAGTATAATTTTTTATCTTTATTATTATTTTGGCATCATTTTATTTCATTGTCCTTTTATTACAAAATCACTATAAAAAAAATAGTTAATAAGAAAACACTGAACATGCGCAGCGCAGCCTTTTTGTCTTGGAAAAAAATGGGTCTATCCGGAGCTCTCGAGAAGAAAAAGTGTCTTTGTTCGTATAATAAAGAATTGGAGAAAATATATACATGGTTAAAACCAGTTACAGGTGACCCTAAAAAAGGAGAGTGCAGGGTAGGCCACCGAAGTTTCACGGACAGCTCTGCTGAAGCATTTCAGTGTCCCAAACATGACAGCTCTGATATCTTTGAGCATTCCTGTCACCAACGCGTTTGTGGAGAGGATGTTTTCACTGATGACCGCTGCGTGGACAGAGACAAGGAACTGAGCATCTGTGGAACTCATCAAAAGTGAACTCCTGGTGAAAGTGAACACCTACACCTGCCAGGAGTTCTACAGTCATAATGAATGAGAAGGCCCAACTCGAAGCAGCCAGATCAGACAAAAAAATGTAATTCAAGATGCAAAATCTGGTAAGAACGCATTTCATCTTTCTAGTCTTTAATAATGAAATTGATGTGCTTATTTGGAAATGTGCTTTTTAACGATTAGATTATTATTTTCACTTCATTATATTTACATTGAGTAGGTCTGAGCTGTTAAAATTAGTTTGTATGGTAGACCTTATGCCAAACTGAATGATGTTCACAGCACCGTCATTAACATTTAACATCACTGCAAGAATACATCTAATATAAAATCAATATTTATTCACCAAGTACAATAATAGTAAGTTATCTCTCCCTCGTGTCCCACATTGTCCCACAAAATCAGGCCTGCTGACCTGCAACAGAGCAATAGCCAGGTGGTCACCCTATGTATACCCCTGGCTTGTTTCTTAAAAAAAATGTAAATAAAAATGTCTGATGCTGGTGTACATTGACAGGGTCTTAAACAAGCCCAATCTCCAACTGACTGACAAATTCACTTGTGTAATGGATTGCTGTGAACTGTATGCCAATGATTGACTTATGATCAATAATATATTAGTAAACAATACATTGTATTCTAAAGCTGCTCTTCTGCCACAAGAATGTAATGCATTTTAATTATCTGAATATTTTTATTTATTTATATATATATATATATATATATATATATATATATATATATATATATATATATATATATAATTTTGTTATATTTAAAGATAACTATGTATAATTATTTCATCATTATGTATTGAATTATTGTTATATGAGGGGCTTTCTCAGCAAATATTTGTATATGCAATTAATCACGATTAATTAATTGGGACACCATGTAATTAATTTGATTAAAAAAATGTATCGATTGACAGCCCTAATATATATATATATATATATATATATATATATATATATATATATATATATACTGTATATACATGCATATACTGTATACATTATATACTGTTCCTTGAATAAACTCCTAAAACTGCCTAAACTACTGAAGCTCCAAATATCACCTGAGAGTGAAACACCCAAAAGAGTTGAAATTGCCTGACTATTAATACAAATAATGTAATTAAAAAGTGTCAATGAAACTCACATGGTTTGGTGATCAATCAGAATCCTCAATGAGTCTATGTGCCTTTTATGGTCATATGAGTTAACCTCTTTATGGCTTTATTTTTCTTCTTAATCCCGTCAGCTATTTTCATACGTGCATTTTAGTCATAAGATTGCATAACTAGCCCACAAAAAACTGCCACCAGAACACATGCATCTTACATATTACACAATTCATCTAATGAGGAAAGCCATGCCAATGGCTCACATTGTCAATGCAACCGCCACTGACATCACTTCCTGTTTTTCAAACCATGTATTTGCCGGTTCAACATGCATTGGAAAACACGGATAAAGATAAAGAAGTGATTGAATCGTCACATGACAGTATGACAGTGATAAAGCAAACACCTTTTGTCAATTCAGCCTAACCTGTTCACTGTACACAATCTGTGTCCATCCATTCACATGTTCATTTAGTGCTGGGTATTATGATCAACAATATGCTTCAATGGTCTGTGTACGCTTTCAGTCACTTATTAACAAAGAAAATCACGTTCCTATCTCCCTCATCACAATACCGATCAGAGTCTATATGCATCGCTTGGAGGCTGAGCTGACAAAAGCAGTATCAACATTGTGAGATAGATATGGAGATAAATGGATGGTGAGATAAATGGATGGGTGAATCTCAGTGGAACCTGTTAAGAACATGGCCAACATATGTTTTAGTGCAAAAGCAAGTGTGTGTGAATGGAGGCCTTTACAAGGGTAAAGGGACATCAGAAAGTCTGGGGACACTGAGATTTAGACTTTAACATTTCATGAAGTATTCTTGATCAAAGCCAAATAGAGCCCCCAAACTGTAAGTGTTGAATTATATAATCACACAAACAGCAACACAGTAAAATGAAAAGACATTAAACTTACAGTGCAAGCATGAGAGAATTTGCACAGGACTCTAATCCATTTATCTTGAGCTACATACCATGGTGTACCATGTAGTGTATCCATACACTCAATCCACTGGTCTTGCTTTGACAGGTCTTCCTTAATTTTCCAATTTTCATGTAAATATGGCCATCAAGTTTCAAAATTATTTCTGGATTTTTCAAGCAAATTCTGAGAAATATTTCTTCCAAAAAGCAATGGAATACAATATTATTCGGGCTGTTATTAAGGAGGTATCCTTGACTCAGTTACCCAATTTCTAAACCAAATGTAATTTTTTATTTATGTAGCATGTAACATTTCACAAATTTCTACATTTTACTCCCATGGTATAAGATACAGCTGGTTGCCATGGGGACTGCATTTTACCTGAGATCCATCTCTGAGACTGTCCTCTGGGCCACACCCTCTTCGGACTCCTCCTCTTCCTGTCTGTCTACACTATCTGTGCGTCTCCTCACTTTTCCTGCCCTCCCACCACCTCTCTTCCCCTCTCTCTTCTCCTCTATCCATCCTTCTTCCTGCTCTTCCTGTAATGCCTCCCCAATAAACTCCTCCCCCTCCCTGGAGAGACTCCACCCCTGCATTGCTTCACTGCGGGCGTGGCCAGCAGAAGTAGAAGCAGATGATGGAAGCAGCATGCAGAACAGAAACAGAATAAAGTGAAAACAGTGTTAAAGATGAATATATAAAGAATATAGGAATGAAAGCACAACAAAATAATGCAATGCAAACAGTACAAACCAGACAGAAGCCAGACAGTACACAGGCAGAACAGAACAGAAAAAAAAAATGTGTTTCAAACAAGGCAGAACAAAAATATAAACTACACAAGCATATTATATGGAATGTATGTGCTTGCTTGTGATGATTTACCAGCATTTCAGTAAAAATAACCTTACATGTTTGCTGGCGCAGAGTGAGTGTTTTCAACTTATTCTCTATGAGAGCTGAGTGGCAGGTTTGCACAAGGGATTCTGGTATTTACAGCAATGTAAGTGGTAAGAGCGTCAACAAGATTGGATCAATGCTGGGTGGCAGCCAATCACTATTGAGTGAAGGAAAGCCAAGGTTTTCACACCTGTCATAAAAGTTTCTAAATCTGTTGTCGATGATGCTGGAGTTTCTGGTGGATTCAGCTCACATCACATTGTTACATATTACTATACTTAATTCAGATTTGAAATGCATTTTGCATGCTTTCATTGTGGCTAGGGTCAGGGGCTGGGTTATGATGTTCGGGGCCCAAGCAACAGTCTGACCGGGGGCTCCTTTTGCCGTTGGAGTTCCTCCTTGAGCGTTTCGCCGTCTGACTAGAGTGGGGCAATATGGTTTCAAAAATGACATCTCTATATTTTTCAGCCTGATAACGATATTCGATATACATCTTGATAATTGTGCATTTGCTCAGAAATGACATAAAAGTGCTTTTAAATCATAATTTGTAATTAATCCTAACAGTTATTATAGTCAAGAAGATTGCAAATGAAACAAAACTTTTGTTAATGATGATGATGGCAGGATTTCCATAGTTTTCCACTAAATGAACACAAAGAAGAATTATATTTAATTTACCAAAATACTTTTTTGTGAATGAACAGGGTGTGCAAAAACACCAACTTCAGTCACTTTTGTTTTGGATTCCAAGTATATTATTATAACATGACAATCAATTACTAGTATTATTCTGAGGATTTATTTTATACAATAGTAATATACACTCACCTAAAGGATTATTAGGAACACCATACTAATACTGTGTTTGACCCCCTTTTGCCTTCAGAACTGACTTAATTATACGTGGCATTGATTCAACAAGGTGCTGAAAGCATTCTTTAGAAATGTTGGCCCATATTGATAGGACAGCATCTTGCAGTTGATGGAGATTTGTGGGATGCACATCCAGGGCACGAAGCTCCCGTTCCACCACATCCCAAAGATGCTCTATTGGGTTGAGATCTGGTGACTGTGGGGGCGATTTTAGTACAGTGAACTCATTGTCATGTTCAAGAAACCAATTTGAAATGATTCGAGCTTTGTGACATGGTGCATTATCCTGCTGGAAGTAGCCATCAGAGGATGGGTACATGGTGGCCATAAAGGGATGGACATGGTCAGAAACAATGCTCAGGTAGGCCGTGGCATTTAAACAATGCCCAATTGGCACTAAGGGGCCTAAAGTGTGCCAAGAAAACATCCCCCACACCATTACACCACCACCACCAGCCTGCACAGTGGTAACAAGGCATGATGGATCCATGTTCTCATTCTGTTTACGCCAAATTCTGACTCTACCATCTGAATGTCTCAACAGAAATCGAGACTCATCAGACCAGGCAACATTTTTCCAGTCTTCAACTGTCCAATTTTGGTGAGCTCTTGCAAATTGTAGCCTCTTTTTCCTATTTGTAGTGGAGACGAGTGGTACCCGGTGGGGTCTTCTGCTGTTCTAGCCCATCCGCCTCAAGGTTGTGCGTGTTGTGGCTTCAGAAATGCTTTGCTGCATACCTCGGTTGTAAAGAGTGGTTATTTCAGGCAAAGTTGCTCTTCTATCAGCTTGAATCAGTCGGCCCATTCTCCTCTGACCTCTAGCATCAACAAGGCATTTTCGCCCACAGGACTGCCGCATACTGGATGTTTTTCCCTTTTCACACCATTCTTTGTAAACCCTAGAAATGGTTGTGCGTGAAAATTCCAGTAACTGAGCAGATTGTGAAATACTCAGACCGGCACGTCTGGCACCAACAACCATGCCACGCTCAAAATTGCTTAAATCACCTTTCTTTCCCATTCTGACATTCAGTTTGGAGTTCAGGAGATTGTCTTGACCAGGACCACACCCCTAAATGCATTGAAGCAACTGCCATGTGATTGGTTGATTAGATAATTGCATTAATGAGAAATTGAACAGGTGTTCCTAATAATCCTTTAGGTGAGTGTATTTGTGTCGTATTGACTTCACCTTCATCTGAAGCTTTTATTTTGGCAGAATACTGAAAGTATGGGGATGTGTCTATGGGTGGGCATTGCCCATTCTGAGGGTTTGTCTGCCCAAATTAAATGATCGGATGGATGGCCAAGCCAACGCTGTTAAGTGTGACAGTTTGATCGTTTGGTTTAATCTCAGGCTTTGGAAGCATAGGGTTAGGGAACTATCTTCAAATAACCTAAACAGAACACACATAGTTCAGAGATTTACGGGGGAGTGGCGACCACATTCTACAACCAAATTTACTCCCGAAAAGGTTCAGGTAATGCCAAAAGAATTTTCATCAAATCTGCAAAGTGTGAACAGAACCAAATACTATAACTAGTTCAGATAATGCAGTTGAAGTATAAGAATATTTAGGTATGTGACCAAATATTAAAATGTAACCGCCACTCTCTTCTCCAGTTGCAATGCAAGGGCTTGGGGGCAATAATACTGTGCGTCTTCAATCGTTATCATCAGGTTTCTTCAAATACAGCAAACACCAAACAGGTTAAACTGTTGGCAAATGTTTCTTGTTTACAACCATGAGATTCCGTAATGTTGTTGTGGTTATCACTGTCAATCATTGTGATTTCAGGAGTGACTCCTCTTTTCCATTCACACAAAAACTGGGGGAATTCACTCATGCAAATTAAAGGAATGTTCTGGGGTCAATGCAAGTTAAGGTCTATCGAAAGCATTTGTGGTGTAATGCTGATTACCACAAAGAAATTTCTTCTTTAGTGCCTTACTGTAACCTTGATGTTTGCTCTCTTTTTTCTTTTCTTTTTTCAATTGCAAATACTACTTACATAATCTCAGTAACCACCCTGCTATTGGACACGTCACTTTTCATTAAATGAATCATGGCTGACGGTGAATAGTGAATTTCCACAATTGCATCAGTAACTGAAAACTATTGAGTTTGAATGATGCTGCATCCATGCCTCTATGTGTCAGTGTAAGTCCAACACGATAGAAACAAAAACTGACTGAGTGCACTATCGATTGAGTTTAACTTGGAATAAATCCAGAACATTCCTTTAATCCACTCCCAAAAAGACTGCAGAGTGAACTCGATAAAGGGACTGACCTATATCACACAGGTTTGACAGTGATTCTTAACTGAGCATTTCTGAATTAAGAAAAGGCTGTCTCACCTGATCTTGTGACTGCCTCGTGGCCGTTCTGATTGGACAGAGATGTAGCTCATGCTGCTGAATCGAGATGCACTACTAGTTCTCGACACAGCGGACATGTCACTGACATCACTGTCCGAAGATTTGGCCGAGAGGTTTTCTCCCCGCTGAGGATCCCTGCCGGAACGCTTTAGAACAGAAAACACACTTCTGTTAGATTCTAATGTACAACAAAACACTTTATATCAAACTTTGAAAAAAACAGTCAAACAGGGGTTAAAGGTGAAGTGTGTAATGTTTCTTTTTTTATGTTAAAATGCTTCTATTCCAGTTTACTGTACAGAGTCAACTAAGGCCACATCCACACTAAACCACATACGTTAAAAATAGCCGTCTTCGGTGTTGTTTTCCAAAGTATGTGTCTATGGAGAGTTTTTTCGAAAGTCGCCGTTTTTGGTGGAGGAAAAACATTACAGTGTGGATGAGAGGCATAAACGTAGAAAAATCAGTGTTTTTCACCAAAACTTATTAGTGTGGACATGGCCAAAGAAAGCCATTTGTAGATTGAAAAAGCATTGATCTGTTTGTTTGAGCGCTCCAATATGTCAATTTCTGGCTTAACTGTTGATGGAAGTTTGGGGTGGGACTCTCTGTTTTTCAACCAATGGTAGATAGGAGCGGGCGGAAAGAGTGTTTAGGGGTGGGAGTAAATGTACACACAATGATATTAACTCACCAACATTTTATTTGACATATTGTTCATTTGTAAAATAACATTTTGTACCTATATTATTAGTTTGCTGACAATTCCATTTTTTTTTTCACTGCATTTCATTGCACAATTGAATTGTCCAGTGTCCAGCACATGTACCCAAATGAAGCTGCATGTGTACACTTTTCAATAATTTCTTAAAACATGTTTGGAAACAATTATGCATAATTTTTGCACAAATGTTGGGCGGTTGTGGCTCAGGTGGTAGAGCGGGTTGGCCACTAATTGCAGGGTTGGCGGTTTGGCCCATTTGACTCCACATGCCGAAGTGTCCTTGGGCAAGACACTGAACCCCAAGTTGCTCCCAATGGCAGGCTAGCGCCTTGTATGGCTGCTCTGCTGTCATTGGTGTGTGAGAGTGTGTGTGAATGGGTGAATGAGACACTGTTAATACATGTACAACTCATTTTAGTCTAAGGTGTTCCCAAGTACTCGACAGAAATGGGGTGAGCTATTGTAATAGCTTATTAACTTAGTTGTTTGTAGATGCTAATGACTTAGTATGATGATCATAAACATGATGTCCTTAACAGTGTCTTTCCACTGGCCCATCGGACAGAGCAACACATACACCTTTATCTTCTTTTAATAGAATCCTGCAGAATTGATGGGTTGGGGCAGTACAAAGCCTTTCATACCACATGCTTAAAAGGATATATCCGTGTGATTTAGCCGGATATGGCATTGAACCTTATTCTCAGGACATTGGTCAGTGTAGAGAAATACGACTGTATATCTTGAGGCTGGAATCCAGACTAGAATATATATGTCATAAAATTGTCAGAAATGCAGGACGTGGGTCACTAAACAAACAATGCTTAACTTTATTCAACAGTCAGGTTCGGTCAAGCAATGAAATGTGCATGTTTTTTTTTTTACCTGTTAGTGAATCTATGTGTTACGTGCTATGTACAACGTGTATGTTAAGTATGTTGAAGTTATAGCTTCCCAAGTTACTAGCTTCATATTTTAAAGTTGTTAAATTACATTCATGATATTAAGTTAAATTAATTTAAATATGGTGTCTATCCTGACTGAGGTCTGTTGCTTATTTAAAAAAAGAACGAGTCAGCCATGGCTACTTGCCTTGGAGTGATAGTCCTGTTCCAGTCTGGAGTCAGAGCCAGTTCCCGTTTTACACTTGTTCAACTTCAGTTTCATCTGCCGCGTTCGTTCCTCGACATCCATAGCACCTACAGACCACAGCAGATATCAGTGAGTGTGTGTGTGTGTTTAGATATTTCTTCATAAATTGGTTCATAATGTTGAGTTTGGTGAGGCTGGATGGAAACTGATCTGCTGAGCTGTTCGGTATCGAAGCATTAGAATAATATGGAATGGTAAATAAAAGAAACCATTTACCATCAACACAACTTCCGCTCAGCCAATAATGGAACACTGACAGAGATCAGTAACTTACATTTCTTGTAAGGTATTTGATACAAAAATGAAGTAATAGGCAATTGTGTTACACATATATGTAATCACAGCAAAGGTCTTTAAGTATTCTCAGGAAAGATTGAAATATTACAGCATCACTTTTTTCTACCAACTGAGAATGAGACATTTGTCTGTTTAAAATTGAGTCGTCCATCAAAATGAAATGTATGCACTTATTAAATATCAGTCAGAAAAATCAGCATTATTAAAAGAGCTGGCACGTACAGTAAATTCCTCCCCGCACACATGGGCATAAATGATGCAGCCAAGAGCAGATATTACCATAGTCCAAATATAAGTCAAAACAATAAACAAAGTATACAGGAAGCCATTGCCATTTATAATAATCAAGAGTCAAAACATGATCTTATTTTAGGTATACCGGAATACCAATTTTAAAAGAGTAGTTCAACCTGAAATTTGAGTCACACAATCACGACACACATTTCACAGTGTCTAAATGGTTAAACATCATTCATTCTTACTAAATAATATCTGAAGAAGTAATTAACACATTCAGCTAATTACAATTATTAGTGTTCTCAGGCTCATAGAATAATTTGAAATAATTGCAGCGCTATCGTACATGGTGTTTGATGTTTTCATACTTAAGAGGGGTACAAGTGCATCTTAAAAACTGCCACATTCAAAAAGTTCACAAATTAAAAATTGTTTCACTATTGCAATCTAAACATTTTACAACACACATCTATTTTGATATTATAATTTTTTCAGATGGCCATGGTGAAGAAATGAGAACACTTAGTAAAAGAGGGTTAAAGTGATTGCAAATAAAATGCAATATTAGCATGATGTGCTTGTGGCAGGGCGGAGGGCGTGGCCGGGTCGTGATTATACACACCTGGTCCCTTATCAGGCTAATTAAGCCTCCGAGAGGGATAAAGGCTGACTGCGGACGGTGGTGCAGGAGAGAGAGATCGTTTACGGACATGTCCGTCATGTGTGTCTGTGTCTGTTTGTCTTTTGTTTCAGTTTTATATTAAACTATTATTTATATTGACAAGCCGGTTCTTGCCTCCTCCTTTCCATTGAACTAAGCCACAGTCAAGAACTGCATGACATCATCAAACAAATGCAGATGCACATTAGCCAATTGTCCACAATTAAGCTCATAGAATGCATTGCATGCCACTGTTGCCGTGTTTTCAAAATGAGGAAAAAAGAAACAGTGCTGGGAAGGAGGGCTCATGAGTTTGGCTTCACAGTAGAAGTCAATTTGCAATGAAGAAATTAGTTGAATAAAAACAATAATTAAGAGGGCAGAGAAAAAAAAGAAGTAATGGGTTTAAAAAGCCAGCGAAGATAAGAGAGCTGTGATCAACAGAAAGAAATGGGCTATGTTCAGAATAACATATTATTCGTAGGCTACTACTCTTACTACTACTGTACTATTTAAAATACTCCTGCAGTATGCAAATGTTCTGTATGCATTGAATACTCAGATGACCTCCTGCTTTTGCCAAAATGTGTAGCATACAGCGGAACACACTGCATTGGGTTCTGTATTGAATTCAATGTGCTATTTTTAGGTTATTCTGAGCATAAATATAGGGTTCGGTTTTCAAGCACGATCCCATCATTTACAATTCTATGGTTTTTACACTCACTATTCATTACAAAATTAGAAATGTGTACTGTGCAATGTTTGACTCTCATAATATAAATGTCTAAGTTATATTTTATCCCAATATTAAAGGTAAAAAAATAAGAAATGGTATTTTGCAGGAAGAAAATGAAGCCTCTTTAAAGGACCATTAAGATGTTTTTATTTTAATGACATTTAAGCACATTTCCACCGATTATTATTATTTATTTAATATGACCTGGACAGCATGAGATTCACTCTGATATGTACTGCTTATGAGAACAGTGCAGCCTGCTCTTCTGGAAAATCCTGCTAAAATAGCTTCTAATGGTTTCTAGCTGGTTATTTATGGTCATTAGTTGGTCCAAGCTGGTCTAAATGGGCGAACAGATGGACTGCCAATCGGCATTGTTTTGCCCAAGTAGAGCATCTTTGTCAAGCTGGTTATCGATGGAAGATCACCATAGACCAGCAACAAACCTAATAGCATGTTCCATAAACCAGTTTGATGTTCTTAAAAGAATAGAACACACAAAATTAAAATTCTGTCATTATTTACTCACCCTCAAGTCATTTCAAACCTATTTGATATACTTAAAAAATGACAAATATTTAACCAAAATGTAATTATTACTGAAAATTGCTCTCAAACCTTATTTGCACTATCGCATGTTCAAACTTGCAATGTCGAATTTGGTAACAAGAAATGCAACAACCAATGGCGTTTGGTATTACTGATATCAAGCCTGCTGCATCTCATTAGAACTCATATATATTTAAATTCTAATGAGATTTAAGAGCTATATGGGAGGGAAAAACTTGAATTTGGTTCCTCACATAAAATTAGTGTTTGGTTCCTCACATAATCAATGATCTGCTATCATATGGGTTTACATTACAAAATGGACAGACAGAGGAGAGGGGTGTGAGAGGAGGTGTGTTTAGGGGGTGGGGGTTCAGAAACGAGGGGCCGTGTGATAACATTAGTTAACAATATTAGTTCATGTGAACTATCAAGGAACAATATTTTGACAGCATTTATTAACCTTGGTTAATGTTAATTTCAACATATACTAATCCATTTTTTAAATCAAATGTTTTAACAAAATCACATTTGATGTGAACGGCCCCTTAAGACTGTTAGCATGCTAAAACCCTCTCCAATAATTTTTTCATCATTTAAAGGAACAGCACTACAAAAATGTAAGTTATAAAAATTATTATCTCACGATATACTCCTCATCAACTAGTTAGTTGTTGGACTAGTTGAAAAGTTGACCATCGTAATCCCTCCCTAATTTCCACTGTTCACAGATACCCCAAAATTCTTTAGTGTCTTATGTAATGTCGCAGGCATCTCAGGGTGCTGTTTGCCACTAATTAGGCTCCATCCTCTACTGCATATTTAATTCTTTATCTGCGTCTTCACAAAAAACACAATCTGCTGATGTTGCTTGTTTTTTCTCACTTTTTCCTTGTTTTCTTGAGTAACAACGAGCCGTGTTTTGATCCACCACAACATTAATCACATACCTACACTGCGCGCATGATCTTGTGTACCCAAGCACATTTCTCAAGCATTAATCACCCTCAAGATGATGCCATTTCACAATGACGCCTGCAAGGATGGGGCGTTCATTAGCTAGACCAGATATGGTACCTAATTAATACACACACTTAAACAGACGCACAAATGACTATCTCAATAGAAAGCTATTGTGAATCCAGATCCTCAGAACTGTTAAAGAAACAGTTTGCCCAGTTCATCAAGCTCTATCCTCCACTATGCCGCATTTAAATCTTAAAGTGATACAGCTAATAATAACCCGTGCATTCTGATTGGCATATATTTAGTAAAATCAACCAATCAGATTAGAACTGGCAATTTCAGCCAGCTCCACCCTCCTCATTTCCTTAATCTGTCGTCACTCGAAAACCTTCATTCAACTTAATGATCCAGAGTGTAGGAGAGCAGCATGATTCAGAGGAAGAGAGGACAGAGCAGACAGGGTCGAGGTCAGATTGGTCAGAGGTCACTCTAATGGATCCTCACAAACCTGTCTGAGGTGAGATGTGATTCTCCTCCTGATGGCCGTTTGACGAGTGACCAGCACTGACCTCTGAATTCTGCTGATCTTCCCATGTCACCTCTAACACGCGATCATTAACACAGAGACACAGGCAGCGTTAACTTACAACTCATGTCATGACTCAAACCTTGATCAGTCTGAAAAACTCTGATCCAAATACCCTCTTAGTTTCACTTAAACAAAAGTGTTTTTGAACACTTAAAATTTGGTGCACTTAAAAATATCTGTATGTAATTGCATTAGATAACAACATTTTAAAACAAATGGCATTTATTTGCTAGAAAGATAGCAAAAGCCTGTTTAACCCTGTTTAAACTTGAGGGGATCTGACATCATGCACCATTTAAATCACATTGACAACATTTGGTTAAAAGCAATTGCAAAATATACTTTATAATCTAATGCAATGACATTCATTCAAGTATGGTGAAAATATTTTGGTGGCCGCGGTGTGTTTCATGCATTATTTTTTCCTTAAATGCAACTAAAGTTGAATAATTTGGCCTTATTTATAATAAATCATAATGATGTTGAAATAGATGGAATATATGTATCCGAGAATTCAAATCTAAGGCATTTCAACGCTGTGAGAGTGAACAGCTCCTTTCAACATATAATTGAGCCCCATCTGCTGGACATACTCTGTAACCGTCAGTGGTATGGAAAGATATTCATGCCAATATGTTTGTTTCTTATATTATAATATGAAATTATTTACCAATATCTAAACAAATCCACTCTGTAGAGCAAGAGTAGAGACAAAAATAGTTTTAACTTCTATAGAACTATTTTATATAATAAACAGAAAGATGCAGAATATCTATCCGCACATTCAGCGTGAATCTAGACCTTTCCATGTCCCTCATTATTCTCTGCAAATCACACATCAAACAAATGACTATTCATCACACAAGAGAGAGACACACAACGACAGGAGAGGAGTGAAGAGGGAGAGACTGACCTAAAAACAGTAACACACTGAGACAGAAAGACAGATTCATTCATGCAGAACACATGCAAGATCTGCATCAATCCTTCATTGTCAAAATCTATTTTAACAAAAGAAGAGATAGTTTTAAAATGTTAACATGGCTGGGTGAAATAGCAATTTGATTTCCCTTTGTGCCTTTGCCTGAAATGGGCATCAATGAAACTGCTTCTCTCATCTAAATCTTGTCGTTACAAGTCAAGTTACATTTTTTAAAGTGATTGAATTGGTTCAGAAGACTTGGAATGCATGTTTCTATGTCTATAGACACTCATTGTGGGGTGGCACAATGGCCCAGTGTGTAGCACTGTCACTTCACAGCCTCACAACAAGAAGGTCCTGGGTGTGAGTGGAGTTATGCATGTTTCCTATGGATGCTCTTGTTTCACCCACAGTCCAAAAACATGCAGGAGCCTCAAAATTGCCTGTAGGTGAGTGAGAGTGTATGTCTGTGTATCTAAGCCCTGTGGTGGACTGACCACCTGTCCTTTGTGTTTCCCCACCTTCAGCTAGAGACAGATGGGATAGGCTCCAGCACTACCTGTGACCCTGCATAGGATAAGTGGCTATAGAAGATGGATTGATCGATTACTCGCTGTTGTTGTTTTTATGTGTTAGAGTGCTCAACTTAACTATGACTTAAAATGCCCATGCCTAGCCCTCATAGTAATGTTGTGAAATGTGCTCTTAGGAACACTAATACAGAGGTATATGAAGAACCACACAACAAACAGGGCAAACACGTGCATGGCCACACTTGCCTTTCCTTCCATTGACCACTGGGCCATTAGGCCTCGTCTCAAACTCTTTAACAAAACAACAAGAGCAATAGAATAAAAAAATAATTTTACAAATTGAAAGTTTGAATAAAACCTCCAGTGCACTGGATTTGAGTGTCATGTCACTCCAAATAAAAAGCAAGAATTGATTCTAGGAAGGTGGCAGACACCAACAGAACAGGTCTTGTGACAAATACGACGGATGTGACAGATGGGAGCGGAGGAAGTGCGAACGCTTGGATACTAAAATCTGAGTGTATTTGTGTGAGTTTGCATTTGTCCAATGTACAACCAATTCAGTAATTTTGATAGACCACTAATTTAGTAAAAATCTATACAAGAATTATTTTGAAGCCCCAATTCAGCAGAACAGAACAACATTTCTTGAAAATAAACTCACAATTGGACATGATCTAAATTCTGAAGCCATGTCCACACTAACACGTTTTGTTTGAAAACGCATTTGGCACGTTTATGGCTCTCATCCACACACCGAGACTCGCAAACGCTCTCCGTAACTTATTGGAAAACGATGATGTTTAGAAACTTAAAATGAAGTTTTCCATCTTAAACGGATTAGTGTGGACGTTGCTTTTCTGAAATCATAGCGAAATCATAAAATAGTGAAATCAGTTAAAACAAAACAAATGTACAAGTCACTGTAATTTGCTTTTTCGGGGGTGGGGGGAAAGCACATTTGGAGGACTGTTTATCACAACACTGTCATGAATAAAGGGAGACAGAAGGGGGATAAAACTACCTGTATACAGTACAACACATTCACATAGAAACATGGAGAGTTTGCAATGGATCTGGCATCAAAACCTCTCAATTCCTTCATCTGGGCACTTAAACACTAGAGATTTGACAGATAGGAAATAGTTAAGATGTGTAAGCCGTGTCAGTTTGAAAACAAGGAAATCAATTGAATTTCTGAAAACACAGCTTTCGGAAAGTGGACCCGCCTCTCTAAAATTCTCATTGGTTAATGGATGTCTATGAGCACTGCAAATTTTCTCAACTTTTGGTAATATGATGGAGCATCACTTTTGTAAGCCCTTGTTTTTTTTTCTCTACATCCTTGCTACACCCCATCCCCTTTGAAATTAATGGATTCACTGTGTTCTCTGACACAGCAGAAAATCTCAATTTTCTATAGGCGCCCTTGGTCTGATATCAGAAGTTGATTTTTGACCCATTCTTGGATGAAAACCTCAGCTCAAAACCATTGCAGAAACGTTTAAGTCTATCAGAACCATATTGTCTGACAAATTAAACCTTTACAGACATGTTACACACCTGGACATGGCTCAAGTTCTTCATCTCCGTCTTCTGAGAGAAGAATGAGAGAGGGAACCAGGTTGACATGTTAAATCGACGCACACACAAATATAACAACAGGAAGTGACTGCAGCACAAACTGTGTCATATTCAGCCGTTGGGGTAACGGAATGGTGCAATGTTGTGATGATGCACAAGAATCCCTGATGAACTGTATCAATTCCTGACTTTACAAACGGCAGAACTTGTTCTGCTTTCGTAAATCATGTAAAGGAATAGTTCACGCAGAAATCTAAATTCTATAATCATTTATTCTGCATTCCAAACATGTATGATCTTCTTTCCTCTGTGAAACGCCAAAGTTTAGCAGAATGTCTGAGCTGTTTTCTTCCATATAATGAAAGTGGATGGAGACCAGGGGCTGTTGGTCTACAAAAATGACAATAAAGCACCATAAAAGCTCTTTACGTCTTGTGTGCTACATTTCAAGTCTTCTGAAACCCTGCGATAGCTTTGTGCCAGGAACAGACTAAACTTTTATTCATTATTCACTGAAAATCTTGCCTTGAAAATGTAGTTTGACAGCTGTGGTCACCATTCACTTTTATTGGACATTCTGCTAGATAACTCCTTTTTTTTATTACACACAAAATAAATAAATAAATCTAAATGGGTCTAAAACAACAAAGTGGTAGAGAATAAAAACTGAATTTTCATTTTGGGGATGAACTATCCCTTTAACATTGTGTATTTACTGAAATTACCATTTTTGTTGCCTCTTTCTCAATAAACACCAGTTCAATTTCTAATCACATCAATCTTATCTATGAAAATAATACAACTCAGCATGACCGATCGAGCCAACATGGAGACAAAAAGTAGCAATAGAGGGGGGAAAAAAATTCAATAAACGTACTTCTTTCAATTGTCCCTTTTGGAGGCAGTTGTGGTAGCTGTCGTCCTCTCCTGCCGTTCACAGGGGTCCCGGTGGGGCTGGTCTGGGCTGATCCACCATGGGGATGTGGCCTAACACAGGAAAAAAATATCAAATTATTATTGCTGTTGTATGTACTTTATTCTTATAAAGTAAGACATTACCCAGAATATTCAGGTCCAGCGCTAACAAGAGAGTATTGTAATAGGACATCAATATAAAAGCAATAAATGAGATTGTACTAAATATAAAACAAGTTCAAACAAATTTGAAATTAAGTCTATAAATTATATCATATATTTCTATAACATTTTATTTAATAAAAATAGGGAAATGAGAGCATTAAAAAGCTTAAAAGTATAGAAAATAAGAGTGGTCTTTCATATACTGTATATGATATTTCATATGTTTCCCATAATCATGCATAGCCATTTTATTACTGCTGGAGATTAGAATAAACATCATATGGTTTTTCCACCAGCATTTTGCATAAATTGAGTCAAAACATGTATTTATAGGAATAGTTTACAATAAAAAAAATTAAATAAAATATTATTATTATTAATATATTATTATTTACTCGCTCTCATTTAGTCCCAAAACAATATGCAGCTAGAGACAACACATTAACCATATTTGACAAAATGCTTGATGCTTTGGCACAGGACATGACGTTATGTCTTCAGTAGTGATGCTGCAAGAGAAGCATGCTGATTTTCTCCCACATCACCGAAAATAAACAAAACATATTAGGATTAAAAACCAAACGAGGTAAAAATAAATTAGTTCAATATTTGATCACAATAAATGTATAAACAGTAATGGAGATTCCAGATCATTATACTCACTGAAAGTATAACTGATGTGTTTTACTATAAATCAAACAATTATAAAGCAATTAAAGGGATAGTTCATCCAAAATATTTAATTAATTCACTCATCCTCGTGTTTTTCCAAATCTGTTCGACATTCTTTCTTTCGTGTAACACAAAAAGAAGGTGATGGGTAGAATATTAGTCTCAGTCACCATTCACTTTAGTTGCATTTTTTTATACAATAAAAGTCAATGGTGATTGAAACTTAAATTCTGTCTAACATCTCCTTTTGTGTTCCATGGAAGAAAGAAAGACAAAGTGGTTTGAAACAACATGAGGGCCTACCAAAGGGGCCCTTGACTGCCCGGGGGTGCCCTGGGCTTTAAGGGTGTGCGATCTAGTTTGGTGATCCCTTTTGCCCCCCCTAAATTATGACAGACTTTTCATTTTGGTGTGAACTTTCACTTTAACAGATCACATCTGGTATATCTACAGGAATGAGATGGAATAAATATAACAGCACTATTGCAGAGAGTTAAAAAAAATGAATAAAAAAAAGAATCAAGCAGGTGGGTTGGATAAATGGATGGTCTTTGTTATACATGGAGAAGGACACTTTTCAATTAGTCTGGGTTGTTTTGCGGGGTGAGCGGCTGATTTGGTCTGGGTCACCTCGATAAGGCAGGGGAGGATGGCGCGGAGTGTCCACACGGCAAAGAGGGCATCGATGATCTCATGTTGGGCCCGTCGGGTGGCCGCTCTGTAGAGCGAGAACGACTGTACATGGGACGCTCCATTGCTGCGCGCTGATCTGCCGAACGGGACCTGTGGTGATACTCGTGTCTGTCTGGTGCGCCGTAATTCCTGGAGAAACGTTATGGAAGGGGAAACAGGTCTCTGTTTAGTGTGAATGAGGTCGGTTGGATCAATGGACCCTCAGAACGCAGCACAGCATTCTAGGATACGCGCTGAGAAATTATGGCATCCAATTGGTCAAAGTTAAGTCAAGCCGTCAGAGTCTATCTTTGGCACTTGGGAGCAAAATGTGAAGAACCAATGCATGAATCTAGACCAATGCTTCTATATCGGCTGTAATGTATTTATCATTCTCAATATATTTAATAGTTTAAACAAATACCAAAGTTATCATAATAGACTGATGAAATCCAACATCTTGTTTGAAAATACAGCACAGGAATCAGTACAAAAATATACACAAGAAATGGTTTTGTCAATAAATAGATTCTAAATTTAACTCATGATAAAAACAGTGTGAATGATGTGATAAAAAAAAAATAGGTGAAAAGAACTGTAATTTAAAACATCAATCTCTAGACATCTGCATTCTGTTATATTTGTAATGCTGCATTAAGCTTTTTGGTGAGGAAAAAAAAAAACATTCAGTCTGAACAGCCCCTTAGAACTCTTGAAGACTTTTTGGAAATACTTGTGCAAAAAATAAATGGAAAATACTACAGCTGCTTAAGAAGTAGGTGGTCACTCATGAGCACTATTTGACACAGTAAAACCTAGTCCACAAGACAACACAGTGACACAAGTAGAATGCACATGATTTGTATGAGAAGTTGCCCAGCAAAGACATGATTCTCTGTTAATTCAGAAAACTCATGTGCTTTTTTTAATACTCACTGCCTTTGATAATCAGTCTGTGACACAAAGATCAAACTGACAGATTCTGAGGGGAATACAGTTCCTACAATGCAAAAAAAAAAAAAAAGTCGCTGATAGAAAAAAAAATAACACATTATGAATAGCTAGAAATCAGTTGAAAAAAGACATATGGAACAGTTTTGATTTAATATAAGCAAGTTATTCCTTGACATAAACATGCTATTTGTTTATATTTGTAATTTTCATTTAAGTCAATTAGCATAATCAGAATGGATCGGAACATGACACAGGCCGGATTCGAACCACATCCCTGCACACCCAATGTAGTACTGACATTAAGATAGCACTTTAAACCCTGCTACAACTATTTTCACATCATATTTCTATAACATTTCAAAAGGTCAAAAATATGGCCAACTAGAGTTGAGTAACTTTACTCACAAAAGAAAAGAAATAATGCTTCAGGCACACAAAGCAGCTACTATTATTACATGAACTAGAAAAAGTAGTATACTTTAAGATTGTAGCTAAATAACGACTCAAGAAAAGTAAAAAAACGTCAATGTTTGACTGTCAACATGCTTGCCCGGGCTGCCGTGAGTGTGGGGTTGTACTGGAACCCTCCATCCTCCCCGCAGCCCTCACGGCTAGACGATTGGTTCCTCGGGTCCGGGCACTGCTCACAGCCATGGTGGGCACCTTTCACTGCCCGCAACTGACCTCTTTGCTTGTTCGCTCTCACAACCCTCAACAGCGGGGCGGCCCACAGGTACTCGGAGGTCCCCTAGGTGGACAGAGCGGTTGCGGATCGCCCGGTGCTCCCCTCCAAGGCCTGTAGGATGACGTCGTCACTGACCGCCAAAGCCTACAGCGCTACCGGACAGGCCACCTCTGCTCTGCATGCCATGGCCCTCCTGCATGTTCACCAGGCCAAGGAACTCAAAGATCTGCACTTCAGTAGTCCTGACCCTGATGTGTTGCAAGAATTGTGCTCTGCGACCGACCTAGGTTACAGCTTCACAGGGGCAAGCGATGGCCACCCTCATGGTCCAGGAACGTCACTTATGGCTGAACCTGGTCAAGATGCGGGAGGTAGACAAAGCCTGCTTTCTCAACGCCCCCGTCTCCCAGCTCTGCCTATTCGGCGATACCATCGATGACTTCGTCCAGCAGTTCTCGGCGGTGAAGAAACAGACGGAAGCCATTTCCCACATCATGCCCTGCCGCTGTTCCAGTGCAGGCCGTGCTCTGTCTGCTCACCAAGGGCATCCCCCTGCGGCTTCAAAATGCCAGGCAGATCCTCCTCAACCTGGGCCCAGCTCTCAGCCCTAGCGTCAAGCACCCCACAGGAAGTGCACGCCTCCCCGTCTCTCGAACGTCCTCGAGGACCTGAAGGCTCCCAAGCATTCCTGAGATGGACAAACCAGGGAATGAGACGTTTGCTCCGGAGCTGTTAAGCAGACCACTCTGTCCCCTGGTGGAGGGCTGGGAGGAGAATCCTTTTTTAAAGTTATTTCCTTTCCCAGTACCCACATTCTCAAAAAAAAGAGCAATTTCCTGGGTCATCTGGCCCACAAATGCCGTTCTCTAACCCTGCCATTTTAGAATCACATGATCAGCTGAATACTACTCGTTTAATCTCAGTAACCATATTGTTACTGGACACTTTCACACTTGGATTAAATAAATCATGGCTGATTGTTAATAGTGATTTTCAATAATGGCATATGTAACAGAAAACTACTGATTTTGAATGATGCTGCATCCACACTACTAGGAGTCACTGTAAGTCCAAGATGTCACAAACAAAAATTTACTGAGTGCACCTTTAAACAAAACCCTAACAAAAATCAAGATGGGGACTCATTTGTTGGGTTGTTCTGCACTCAGTCTTTATCCTGAAACAAAATGGCTATCAACATTTTAGACAAGCCATAAATGGCTGACCCAAATACACTGAAGCACTATCACGCATCACTGCAAAGTTCTTCTGCATAGACCTAGGCCATCCTACAGTGACTTGACCACCACTTGCCAATTGACGGAACACACTGTTTTCACAGCTGCCAAAAAGCCAAGTCTTCTCAAACTTGTGGAGTCAACCTCAACATCTACTGTATATTTTGCTCAGGGTTGGAGCCAGGAAGTATGTTTTTGCAAAAGAGTTTTCTCAATAACAATAATTAAAAAAAAACCATTAGGGATTCATGTATATTAGAGATGTGCACTACACAAATGTGCACTACAGATTAACAGCATTGAGGAAGCTTATGCTAAACTGTTTGCTAATCTACATGCTACTTATAATTTACATTAGTTCAACTTCAGTCAAGATGTCCTTTAGGAAAAGTATTTTGCTATACTACAAATTATTATAAAGTAACATTTACACTTACACCACAAATAAAACTAGAAAACATCAACAGGAGAGCATGTTTGCCTCGCTAAGCTAAGTTTAGATAAGCTAACAGAATTTTGTCTCTACACCACAAGCCACTGGAAAATGTTGCTTGTTACTAAAATACTCGACACTGTTATAAAAACAGCTACTGTCGATCTACTGAAAATTATAGATAAGTTAGTAATGCTGGTTCATCTGCTGGACAACTTTTCACACAGATATATTGTATAGCCTACTGCACACACTCACAGCATGTGTAGCAAACTATTACATCATTAATACGCTAAAAGTAGTGAAGTACTGTATTTATATCTTCTCTTTGATATCATTTGTTCCAGATTATAACAAAACCTGTGCTAGCTGTAGAAATGTCACCAAAATGAGAGCTTGGATTATTTAATGACCTTATGATGAAAAAATGACTGTGATGCTTTGAAAATGAGCCAAAGGCATACAGTAGATCACCACCCATAAAACAAATCGAGAGTTCATGGCAAATCTGCCACAAACATGATACAAATTTATGAAGAATAAATTCACAAATAAAAAGAATGAGATTTACAAATATATGTTAGGAGTTTCACAAAAGTAAAGTGAATTCACAAATAAATAAAATGGGAAAATATTGGAATGGGAATAAATATTTTAAAATATATAATTTTAGTAGTGGTGAACCTGCAGCAATCCATTGGCAACAATGCACAATTTGCAGCAAGTTTGCCGCAAAGCTAATTTGCATGTGAAAATGATCAGTGGTGAATTTGAGGCACATTTGTGGCAAATTTGCAACAAACTCTCAATTTTTGTAAGGAAATACAGAAGCTTGTTAGGTATGCTCTTGCTATATATTTTCCATCTCTCCTGAGAAATATACATCTGCAGGGATGGTGTACATAAGAAAAGAGGGATGGGACAATATGATAATCACACAGTTTTGCTTGTTCATCTGTACACTAAGGGTGTTTTCTATTGTCTAATGGTCTCATGCTGACACTAATGGCCACTGGTGACCTGTTGGTTTGATGTCTGTTAACCAGTTGGCACCATTATGTCAACATGAGGCTGTGACGGCGATGCAGGTTTCTCAATGTCGGAGACCCTCGTGAATGCAGGTTTTCCAACTAAACAACAAATAGTATCAAATTGGTCATATTAACTGAAAACCTGAATTCTTTAAAGTGACAATTAACCAAAAATGTAAATTCTGTTAGATTTACTTACCCTTATTTTGTTCCAAACCCATATGACCTTAGTTTTTGCGCTAAAAACAAAACAATTTCTCGTGTGAACACAAAAACCACTGCGAATGAGCTTCTCTTGTTGTGCTCAAAATGACTTTTGGGTTATGGGTTGTTTCTCACCAAAACTTATCGTTTCATGTACACAAGTCGCATGGACTACTTTTTTTTTTGGTCATTGTTTTTATTACATTTTAACATTAATCACATTTATCCACACTTAAATTAAATACATCAGACAAAAATAAAAATACAAAGATACAAAGGCAGATAAAAAACAACAACAACAAAGCTTCTCAGTATCTTGCCGTAACATTCAATAATACCTCTTAGCATCTCACCAACTCCACCACGTTTTAAAAACAATCTGAACGGACTCCAATCCCCCTCAGAAATCCAATATTTATCCCTTAAAATATAATACATTTTTCCATTGACATACTTGTTGCCATTTCTTTTAGCCAGCGTCCAATATTTGGGACACAAGCATTTTTCCAATGTAGAGAAATAAGCCGCTTTGCTTGCAGAATTCACATGTCAATAAATAAACATTCTGTCTTTTTTAAAGACATTTTCTGAAGTTACAAATGAAATAAATTTCTTTTAAAGGTGTTAGTGGAAAACTGAAATCTAGGATTATCAATTTCTTCACATCTTTCCAAAATGTCTTAATTTCTTCACATTCCCGTATGCAATGGTATAAAGTACCTTTAAACTATTTTTGTCATTATTTTATGCAATATAACAGGAGCACTAACAATCACATACCACTGTACCACCTCAGATTTATTCATTATAATGGGAGCGGTCGCATTGCTTTCAGTGATATAGATCATATTAGTCTTTTATAGAATATTGACATAAATTGATGGAGCTGTCAGGTTCAGCCAAAGCAAGTTTTGTTTTGTTGAATCTAATAAGCAATTAGATTAATCACTTTCAGAAAAATATAATTAGGCTACCACAGTACCCCAGCTCCCCATACGCATATTACAAAGCCTGTGTAGGGCACCAAATCCCTTGGGAGGCACCATCATACCCTACAGCAGAGGTGTCAAACTCAGTTCCCGGAGGGCAGCAGCCCTGCAGAGTTTAGTTCCAGCCCTGCTCCAAAATAACTCTTTGTAATCTTCAAGCACTCCTGAAAACCTTGATTGGCTGCTTCAGGTGTGTTTAATTAGGGCTGGAGCTAAACTCTGCTGGACTGTGGCCCTCCTGGATCAGAGTTTGACACCCCTGCCCTAGAGGGTCACCAGAAACTCCACCGGCTGCCCTTACTTGCATGTTATACATTATTCAAAGACCCTGTAGCATTTGCGGAACACAGTCGATCGGCTTGCGCTTGCACTTTCTCAATCTGCCTTCACACCGTGCACCACGCTTCCAGGGTAATGCCATGGTACTGAATGATTAATCATGTTCATATTTCATGATACTGTCATGGAACTCCAAGGTACTTTAAAAAATACCATGGTTTTAATATGATATACACATGTCATAATCATGGAGTTATCACAGACCATATCTGAAAATAAATAAATAAACAAGTGCATTAGCATAGTGCTTTTTGGAAAGCACTGATAAATTTTTCTCAGATAAATGGAAATTATCTGAGAAAATAAAATAATAAATCGTCCTACTGGATCCTTAGTTACCTTTTGAACCAGTATTGGGAATGTCTTATGGATTAGAATCATCACCCCTCTCACATTAAAAGTATGACAGGTAGCAAATACTTGTCCTTGCCATCTCCTACAAATCCTAAATATATCACTGTTTACCATGCAGGTTTCTTAAAGATAAACTATTTTTGCCTGTAATAATTAAATTCGGTCCATTACCTGCTTTATTTTTTAATATTGCCCAGCCCTCTACAATTCCAAGTTAGGAATTTCACATTCCCAATCTAAATTTCTTATTAAGAGGCATTTTCTCTTTAACAGATATCATAAATGTTATGCACTGAGAAGCAAAAAATAAAACTTAACATAAACAAAACACATAAAGTTAAGATACATTAAACAACATCCCTAATGCCCCCAGTAGTATTCATGCTACTGAATCAATCCCCCACCCCCTTTTCAATCCTTATATGGTATTGTTTGATACACACACCCATGAAGAACTATCAGGTACCATCACTTTTATCTCTGTTATCCCAACCCTATTCGTGTAACTACTCCCACCTGCCGTGAACAAAGTGTAGACTGTAATATTCTTGTATTATCATAAAACTTTCAAAATTCAGAATCCGTTGAACTACTATCAATATTGAACCAACATTTCCACATTAACCAACATATTATTTTCAGTCAAGTTCCTGCTCAGAGAAGAAAAAAACATTGAATAGTTTAAATCAATGTTCGTTTGAAACCATGATGCTTCAGCTGACTTTGGCCTATCTTCCCTCCTTTTCGAACTCTTCGATGAAGTTTTCTACTTCAGCTGATGTCTCGAACAGCATGGATTTCTCAGTGCGTAAGAAGTAAACGGGCAGTGTAGATGATCCTGTGTTTACTGATTCCCCTGTCTCGTAACTTTTGTCGCACTCCATCGTAAGTTTCTTGTATGAAATCATCCCCTTGGTCCTGGCCGCTCTAAACAACTGCTCTTTTTGTTGGAAGTTCAGGAACCTCATAATTATTGCTCTTGGTAGCATTGTAGCGTCTAATCTGTTGTTTTAGTCGCCCATGCTTCATTGTGGACCCACTCTATGTGCGCGTTCTATGGTGTGCTCATGTTCATTTCCGATATTTTTGGAAGCCAGGTCTCCAAAAACGCACACGCATCACTTCCCTCTTCTTTCTCTGGCAAACAACTAACCTTAAGTTGTTCTGTCGATTTCTGTTCTCCATTTCATCAACCTTCTCTGTCAATGCTTTAACTTGAGACTCTAAGATGTTTGCGTGAGCACGGATTTGAACGATTTCATCTTGCATGCTGGAGATGTGTTCTTTGGCCTCTTTCACTCTTTCACATTACCTATTTGATCACTGAAATAACACCATCGATTTGATTTGATTTTGAACTCATCTTTCCATTTCTTTAATAGCTTGTAGAACATCTGAATTGCTGGGGTTCAGCTCAGTTACTTTCGTAGACTCAGTCATCATCTTCCTCCATCTCTCCTAGTTTGTCCGCATCTCTTGTGTTTCATTATCCATTTTCTCTTGAGTTTTGTTCTTTTTCAGAGTCATTTTCATTGTTGTTCTTTTCTTAACTAATTACATGAGTAATATCAATGTTTAAAGTAGGTTTGAAGGATTATAACTTGAAAACTTTAGGAGGGTCGGTAACTCACATCTTCTCAGCACCACTTTGTTATAACCAGCCACATGGACTACCTTTACGGTACATTTGCATCCTATTTAAGGCTTTAAAGTGAATCAGTATAAACTGCACATTGCATGTTTGGGATAAACTGCACCAAAAGACAGATTGGGATATTTATACAAATATCTCCTTTTGTTGTTCCAGAGAAGAAAGAAGTCATATGGGTTGGTAACACCATGAGGGTGAGTAAATTATTAAAGAATGTTCATAAAGGAACTATTCCTTTCAAATTTAGAGGGAGTCAGGGTTTGAGGAACCGTGATGTGTTAGTAGTGGTTTCTAGCAGGGAAGTTAATAGGGATGAACATCGGGAGGAATATGGCTCTACCTGAGCTCCATCAGCTGACTGTCATGAGGCTGACTGTGTCGAGTTCGAGGTAAGGTGAGAAAATGACTGCAGGCACATGGAGAGAATAGACATGATGGAGAGATTTGAGGGGAGAGAGAGAGGATCAGGATTTCATTGGAGCTGATGATAGAGGGGTGAACCCAAATCCCTTTATTTGGAGGAAATATGGTTACTCTTCAATGACACCAAGCACATGTCTAATCAAGAGTACAGATTATTTTAAAATGTAATGTTATGATAATGCCATTAAAGGGGTAATTTAATGGAAAACTTTTGAAATAAAAGAGTTTCATCTACTATTAATACATCCTCAATTTTCACAATGCTTCAAATGTTACGATTCAGTCAAACAAGACCATTTGATGAAAATGCTCTGATGTCTTGATGGTTATGATGTCACAACTATGAGCTCATTAAAAGGTCATGGAAAAGCAAATAACTACATTTTTATAGGTGTACCATTTAATAAAAAAAAATCATTACATTTAATAATAGACTATTAAAAACATTCAATTCTAAAAAAGTGTAGAATATGACCACTTTAAAGTGCAAATATATTTATTGGCTAAACCCTAAATAACTTGTCACTGACTGTTTTTTTACATAATTAAAAATGCTTAAACTTTGGTACAGATCTCTAAGATTAAAAAAAAATTATTAGATAATGCAATCAAATAAATGTTCGATTTCTTTAACCTCAGGAGAGGACAAGAGATTTGTTTTACCTCTGAGAAGGTGGCATGCTAGGCGATCGAGACCGTGCCCGGTTGATGTCTGCTGACCGAGAGCAATGATTGGACGATAAGACCTGCTCAGGCACAGAAAGGGTGGAGCTCTGGAGGTCCCTACCATTTCTATGGTCTGAAAAGTAAGAAAGACATGGAATTAACTGTGAAATTATTCATGCTAATCATATGTAGTAACAAAGATATTGTATCTTCAAAATACAGTAATCAATACGCAATTTAGTTTTTATGACCTCATATTATTTAAGAGAATGAAATATTTGTACTTTTAATTTTACATCATCTACATTTACAACATTAAATTAATTTGTGACACCACAGGACTATTTGTGAAATTAAGTTAAATGCTGAAAAACTTAATAAAAATGGTTTTCCATTTTTTCAAAACCAGTTATCTAAAATATGCATCTAAAATATGACTATTATATAATATATATATATATATATGTAATGATGAGCAGGTGAAGGCAGACATGATGATGACAAACGACAATCAGGTGAGCACAATGACACAGGGCTGGCAGTGATGAGGGCCGGGGATCATGGGAAGTGTAGTTTTAGACAAAGACAAGTGAAACACAGGGCAGACAACAAGGGAATCGTGACAATATATATATATATACTGATGTTGAAATGAAAAGATTCAAATTAAAACTATATTGATTCTAGAAAAAACTGTTCATGTCCATCTTATATGTAAACTACATATTTCCTGTAACTATACATGTACCTCTCTTTGCACAAAACATGTAGGTTGCATGCTTTTTGAAGAGGAAAATGAAAGATTAAAAGATTTTTACTTGAATTATTTTGACAATGCATTACTGATTTTAAATAATTCTATTCTTTCATGTACAAATATCTAATCATACTGGAATATTTATTTACCACTATTCAGTATTGTACAGATCAATTTAGAATATTTTTGTTTATTTATTATCATTATCATATCATATCACTATTCTGCAGTGTTACCCCAATGACTAATTTCAAATCACATTCAGACTTGCTTTTAAAAGCCAACATGTTCCAGCCACTAAATTAACTTCTCCCATTAAATGAGAAAACAGGTTTCACAACCAAATCCAGAATAATGACTTTATCCCCATGCAAGAGTCGTCAGCTAACTCAGCCTCATGTCATTTCATTACCTGGCATTCAGTGCGGCCACACTAAGGTCAGTGCCTCGCATGATTACAAAAGACTGATGTTCAACTGCCTCACACATTTAAATAGGGAGAAGGTAGAACAATGAATCAAAGAGATGTTTGAAGAAGAAAATTGTGTCTTTCCGAAAGCTTCTAATTTGAGGTTTTATCATGAATTGCACAGAAAACTGTAAACAAGCTGAAAATGACAGAGCAAAATTAGCTAATGCAATCTTAATATTCCCATCCTAATATAACTTGGACAGGCACTGTGTAGCAGCATAGAAGCATATACTTCTCCTAAAATAAATGTAGCAAGTTTAGGTTGGTGACACGACATGTTGTCTACAGTTCCGCAGTAGCGGTTTTAACCACCACGCAAGCCACGCAATTTTGTGGGGCCCAGTCGAGGGGGTGACATGATTTTCTGGGTACACGTGCGAATACGCTGTTGTCAGCGCTCTTAGAGTAGTTCACATTAGAGGTCCGAGGGTTTGGATCAGTTTTTCAAGTAGGATTTTCTGTTTTTACATTGTTTTCCTATGTAAACGAGCTGGATGAACATCCTTGACAGCTGCACCACGTCTCGCTTTTTCTTCAGTGTCTCATGCAGGACTGGCACATTTTTAGACACTGTCTAGTTAAAAATAACTTCAGGTCTCAAAATGCACGTAGAGACACCAGCATTCTGTTTCATTCATTGCACGGTGTCTAGATTGTTTTTAGCACCGATTTTGGATATATGTTGCACCGAATTTGTTGCAGTGCATTCCGAGATTGCCTTGATTGCGAAGGATAGCCTAAATGTGATGTGACGCAGCCAAAGAATCTGGCCAAAACTAAGTCACATAATAATAATGTTGCTCCCAAACTTTTAGAACAGCATTTGCATCAGGGTGCATCTATGACATTAGTTTTGGCCAGATTCTGAGGCAGTGACACATGGTAAATAAAAATGGTAAATGGTGTTCACTTATATAGCGCCTTTTTTAACCATAGAGGTTACCAAAGCACTTTACACTGTGTCCCATTCACCCATTTACACACACATTCACACACCAATGGCGGACAGAGCTGCCATGCAAGGAGCTAGCCTGCCATTGGGAGCAACTTGGGGTTCAGTGTCTTGCCCAAGGACACTTCGGCATGTGGAGTCGTGTGGGCCGGGAATCGAACCAACTCTGCGATTGGCGGCCGACTCGCTCTACCATCTGAGCCACAGCCACCCCGTCATGCCGACACATCACATGTAGCCCATCGTTCGCATGTATGCAGTATATATACTGTATGTATATGTGAATGTTCACTTTTAAACTGTATATACTTTTGTGCAAATTAATGTTAGAAGATTTACAATTAATATTTTTTTATTAAAACATGTTCAATATTATTATTACTATTATTATTATTATTGTTGTTGTATTATTATTATTATTATTATGAAACAAATTAAAATAGTCACGTTTGTTAACATAAGTTAACATTAGTTAATATGAACAATAAACAATAATTTTACAGCATTTATTCATTTTGTTAATGTTAATTTCAACATATACTAATAATTTGTTTAAATTAAAAGTTGTATATGTTAACAGTAGTTAATGCCCTATGAATTAATATGTACTACCAATGAACAATTGTATTTTTATTGCATAAAATTAACAAAGATTAATAAATACTGTAAAAAATACATATTGTTCTTTGTTAGTTCATGATACCTAATGCATTTACTAATGGTCAGGGTGGGCAGTTCACTAGGTGTTGGAGATAATGTAGCTAACACTGTCCTGTTCATACACAGATGTACACACACACACACACACACACACACACACACAAATTCCCATCTGAATGTGACCTGCACCAGCATCAGCACCCATGCATCATCCTGCAATAAATGAGCTGGCTAAATATAGGGCCCAGAAAGCAACTCCTCTGAATTCCTCTGAATGCTAATCATCTCCTACAGGCGGAAAGCACCGCATCAGCACTTTACAAGCGGCACGGAGACAGAGCCAAAATCAATGAGAAAGAGAGAGAGAGAGATGGAGGGAGGGAGGGTTTCCCTTTCACAAAGAGCACGACTGGAATTTTAAAAAGGGTGTGTGTGTGTGTGTGTGTGTGTGTGTGTGTGTGTGTGTGTGTGTTGTGTGTGTGTGTGTTTGTGTGTACAGGTTCGGGTGGTTTATGAGGACATTGTTTTAGGTTACAAACTGGTCATTACAGGTATTATGCTATAAATGTGTTTTATGAGGACATTCAGTTTAACTAGCATTTGGAGCCTTCTACATTACAATTATGGACCCTGCTTAATCTGTGAGATGTTTGTCATTGAGAGTCGGTGAAAAGCAGCTGCAGAGAATGACTTCATATTGAAAGAACCTCCATCAGAGAGTATCGTTGCACTGTGATCCTGCTAAAGTCTTACCTGACACAACGCCAAAGCCATCCTCACAGTCATAGTCAGAGAACTCGCTGTCGCTGATTCTCTGGGACCCTACAGGAGAGAAAGAGAGACAAAAAGTGTTGCTACAGTTAAGTCTGGTTAATGGAATGTGGCTGTTCCAAGATTTTGCAGCAGGTTTTGAACTGAGGATTAATGTTACACACATTGTGGTCAACATACAGTACTAGCTCTGCACCAAATCCTATTGGGCCGCCATGCTGCCTAATACATAGACAGCTGCATTTTAAGGCAAGTGGAGCATCATAAGCAGGCCCAAACAGAATCTATGCATGCAGAACTCTGCAGAATTTGACATCTGTCATTCATTAAAGTTCTGCACATTCCCACCCCTTTCATGGTTATTACATAATTGCATGATGCTTTCAGCTGCCAATAAGAGTGTAGTACTTTTATCTCCATTTTACTTTAAGACACATTTTACCATGTTTAAATCCTTTTTGCAGAATTCTACAGATTTCCCCTCAAAATCAACACAGAATATGCACCAAAAAAAGTCAGCATATGGGAATGTTCATAAGTGACTATTTAGAATACTCTACATGGGGGATCTAATAAAGAAATGGTCCATCGCTATCATGTCTGGAGTACCTTCAATTCGGCCTAAGTGGTCGTTAACATCAAACGTGTTTTTCTGTTCATCTGTACTGTTTTTCAATTGTAAACGTGCTGGAGGAACATATTTTGACAGTTTTTCAGCACCTTGTGCAGAAGCCTGCTGTTGTTTTAACAGTGTTTAAAGTTAAGAAGAACTTTTAAAAGCACATCCCGAGACACCTGTGTTCTATTCAGATCGCTTCGCTGAGCTTGAGAACAAGAATGCGTTTGGTCTGAACGGCCCCTAAGTAGACAGTTCAAGTTTTAAAGCAGAGCTAGTCTAACTGCAACTGACAACCAGGGTTGTTCACTGATGTTCCTCTCTGATGTTTATATCAACTGGTATAGAAGCTATATGTACTTGAAGTACCTGTTTATTTCAGGCTACTTATAGATAACCAAACATGTCAGTCTTATTTCTCTCTCTCTTTTAAATCGCTGTCAGCAACACAAAACAAGAGCGAGGCTGTTTGAGTTCTGTATTAGGTTTGAAGATAGAAAATAGATCTATTTTTTTCCCTTCGTTTCAGTCAAGTGGACTAAACCGAGCTGAGCGTGTCATCCTTCAGCCCATAGCGCTGACGTTTGCTGAGTCTGACACTATGAGGTGGCTTCTCCATCATTCAGCTCAGATTGAGAATTGAAGCTAATCTGTCGTTCTGTGTTACTGAACTGCAGCCTACAGTCTCTGACACTTGTGCATTTACAGGGATGAAAACCACACAATAAACCTTTTCTCATTTCTTTACACATTCCATAAATCAGTCAATCTCTCTCTGTCGCTATCTCTAAAAGAAAAACATACAAATAAGTGTCAAAATAAATGCACAAATTTAAAATGAATCCCCGCTACAGAACATTATTTCTGCAGAACACAAAGATCTTTAGAAGAATATCTCAGCTCTGTAGGTCCATACAATGCAAGTGAATGGTGGCCAGAACTCTGAAGGTCCAAAAAGCACCTAAAGGCAGGAAAAAAGTAATCCATAAGACTCCAGTAGTAAACTCCACATATTCAGAAGTGATATGATAGGTGTGGGTGAGAAACAGATCAATATGTAATTCCTATATTACTATTAATCTCCACTTTGACTTTCACATTCTTCTTCTTTTTTTTTTTTTTGGTGACTTTCATTCTTCTTGCATATCGCCAACTACTGTTTGGGGCTGGTCAAAGCTGGAGATTTATAGTAAAAAAGGACTTTAATATTGAGCTTTTAATCACCCACACCTATCATATCACATCTGTAGATATGGATTTAACCACTGGATTACTTTTATGCTGCCTTTATTAGCATTCACTTGCATTGTGAGGACCAACAGAGATAAGATATTCTTCGAAAAATGTTTGCTTGTGTTCTGCAGAAGAAACAAAAGTCACATCTAATATGGAATGAGGGTGAGTAAATGATGAGACAATTAAACATTTTGAGTGACTATATACCTTTAATGTAACAACACAGTAACTTTTTAAAATAATGGCATGGTAATATAACACATAGAATAATTAGGGATGCACTGACGCATTGCCCACCAATATTTATCGGACAATTACTGGCCAAATTAAAACTATCGGCATGACGGTCATAAAAATGACTCTGGTATGAAAAACAGATGGTTAATTCATAACTAATTACATAAATTCATTGTGTTGTATAAAGTTTATTATTTTTTTCTCCTTTGTGTAATATAAAGAATACCTCCCCAAGTAACTGAAGTTAAGCATGTCGAATTTACTTAATATAAATGTTCTTACAAAATTACTTTTCCCCACATCTTTTAATCTTTTTTTTATTTTGTATTCATCTTTTATTTTGTTATCTTGTCATGTGTTCAACCGATTCATTGCATGCTCAATGGAAATGATTTATTGTGAAAGCATTAAAATAGATTTTATTTAGTAAGTGGGAAAATATCGGCCATAAAAATGTCATATTAGTTCACCCCTAAAATTTGCACCAAATTACTGAAAATGTAATTGAAAAGAAAGATTCATGCTAGATTTATGCTGCAAATAAGACAGAAATGCAGTTCATGACCAAACGGTTCACTATAAAGAGAAAATGGCTGGTTTAATCTAACAAAAGTGATTTGAAGATATTTTTTGTGCTTTTGTCACTTTGAGGGATTTTACCAAAAAACAGGTGCTGCATGTACAAAACCACACAGCAACCCAAAACAACAACAACAACAACAACAACAAGAAAACTCTGTTAAAGAAAAATGAATTCATTCAAATTAGGATGCAACACACAAAAGATGAGTGACACAAAATACAACCTGGAATTTTCTGCTTTTAGATGATATTATTCATCAAAGCTACACAGAGCTAGCAACTATAAAGAGAGGACAAGTCAAACAACAAAATGAAAACAAGAGACTTGAAAATATGAGTGGTACTTGTCCATGCAAAACTTGCCGACATAATGCTACAGTGTTCTGGGTGGATGTTGCCAAGGCGTTGCTATATGGTTTGGGTTACTCCTTTAACGTAACTCTATAGGATTTTTTGCCTGTTTTAAGTGGAAAACCTGTAGTCCGATCACTGAATAAAATTAATAGCACACCTCTGCTTAACAAGCCGCATGATTTGAGTACTGTATATTCATGTCCGTAGCACAAAAAGTGCAGATGAGTAATGCACCGAACTGTAATACTTGGGGTAAGGGGTTTGTTGAAATCCCTAACCCAAAGCATAAGCAATAGTAATGCATGATTTAGCAAACCCCACTATCCATTAACAGATAAAGTCTGTCGAGTAATGTAATTTTATATGAAGGTTGGATTGATCTGCAGTACAGAGGGAAAACCAGCAGCACTGGGGAGAATCAGAAGGCATTATGGAAAGTGTGGCAGTTTGGGGACATGGGCCACTTCTGTTTCATTTTTCACAGAAGTGAGAAGGCGAGCAGGGTGGATCCAGTTTAAAAACACACGGTAAAACCCAAAGGATCAGTGTGAACATGCAGGCAGCATCTTTACCTGAGGTGTATGAATACAGACCCTTGGCTGCAGAAATAACCAGGTCAAGATGGAAAAATAAGTAAATACAAATTAAAAGCATGATACAAACGCTCATTCTAACAGAGCTGATTCAGCTCTGAAGTCCCTGACAGAGATGGGATAAATGTCAATGCAATATACTGAATATTGCACAGTGTATATATATATTATTTATACAGTCAAAAAGTACTGTAAGCATTATGCAACAATAAATGTTTCAAACAGGAGTATGACACTTTGCTTTCACAGGATCTTATCTCATTGCATATGAGTAGGATCTGTTTATCATCTTGGAAGTACATTTTTGTCATGTTATTCTATTTTTTATAACAAGTGTAACATACTGACCATGACCAATACATGATCTCTGTAGTGATATATTATAGAATATTAAAATAGGACAAAATCATGAGATTTACTCTTTACTGTGAGTGAAATAGAGAGAGACGTACTCTGAAGTCTGCGTGTGGGGCTTTCTCCATGCAGTGTACGTCTCTGAAGGCAGGGGGAGCTCTTGGGCAAGGGCACCGATGAGACATCATGGGTTTGCAGTTTGTACCAATGCGGCTCGTCGTCCAGCAGTGCGGTTTCCAGCTCGATGAGGATCTACACATGATACACACAACATTTGTGTCACATTCACTTTGAAGTCCACATACACATCCAGTCTGTATCTAACATACACTAAGTATATTATAACAGTTTTATACATGACAATAAAACCAGTTCTTTTCCATCTCACTGTTCTCTCATTTTAAAATGACTGTCAAATAAGTCAGCACACTTTGTGAAATTGCCGTAGAAAACCTTAAACAACATTCTGTTTTTTGAAGAAGTATGAAGAACACAGTTGAAGAATACAATAATGCTTTAAACCCTAAAAAAAAAGGCTTTTTCCCCTTTATTGCACAACCGGGACCTCATTCCACACCTTGCACCTCATCCGTTTTTAGGAATTATACCCACACCTCTTTGGTATGCCTAAACCTCTCTCTTCTGAATAGTGTAAGAAAGAAAAGGAAAAAAGGCAAATTGGCAAAAAAAAAAAAAAAATGTTTTAATAACTGCTTAATTATCAAATGGGTATAGGGTTTTTAAAGACCCAAGATATGTAATAATGTCACATTTTTTTGCACTTCCATAAATCATATTTTTATGATTATATCTATGTTTACTATCACAGGATATATATTTCTTTGATTATTAATAGACAAATGAGTGCTATATTCATACAAAAAACAACTATATCACGTTGATTTTCTGTATGACAATCAGTATCACATACAGTATGTGTGTACACGCATATAGTGCATGCTATTTCTTACTCAAGGTGGGGCTGTTGTTTCAATAACTGACTTGATTTACATTTGACATTGCTATTTGACGAAGAAGCAACGTTGAAGTAAACTATAGCAAGCGTAACACATGAACAGTATGATTTGGCTATTGTCGTTTGGGCGAACATTACTTGTAAAATGATGTAAGTTATGCGTCTATTTAAACTCAAAAAGTGCCTGAGAAAATGCATTTGTGTAGCTCAATATGTGTTTGAAAGCCAGTTTCGTCTCATGAAATTTCAGTAGGGAAGTAATGAATACTATTCTATATTTTTTGCATCATCCCTTTGATATATGTAAAATAAAACATAACAAATAATCTGAATATATTCTATACCTCCCAATTGCAGGGAGCTTCATCAATTGTGAATCATGAAACATTTGATCCCATATCAGTATATCTCATCTTTTCCTTACCTCTCCCAAGAACTCACTCTCCTCCTCTCGCACCCGGGCCTGATCCCACAGCGTGATTTCCAGCATGCGTTCCCTGAACTCTCGCCGGTGGACGGGAGAGTACATAAATGTCTGGTTCCATTTGGGCTCTAGTGATTTCTTTACCGTTTTTGTTCTTCTTTTGCTTTTGTCACTGGAGAAACAATGATTCAAACTGTTTTTATTTACCATCATGGTAAAACAATCCTGGAACAGACACTAAAATCAGTTCATATGGACGGATTCCATAAGACTCCATAAGGAGTCAGGGAAGATGTTGATACAACAAAGCTTTGTGGGAATGCCAAGCACTGAACACTAAAGATCTGTCTGTCTATGCTCAGAATGGAAAACTAGCATACTGAATACAACAGTCAGTTGCATACTACTAGGGCTGTAGCTAGTGGGGTGAAAGGTGGTAACGATTCTAGAGGCCCAAAGGACCAGGGGGCCCCACAACAAATTCTAAACTGGTAGTCAGAAGGTTGTTGGCCACCACCATTGTTTCCTTGAGCAAGGCACTTAACTCCAGGATGCTCCAGGGGGATTGTCCCTGTAATAGGTGTACTGTAAGTCGCTTTGGATAAAAGCGTCTGCCAAATGCATACATGTAAATGTAAACTCTATGTTTTAATAGGAAAGGGGCCCAGAGCAGTATACAGTCAGGGAGCCCAGATTACCTTGCTACAGCCCTGCATACTAGTACAGCACAGTTCAGTTTATTCTGTATACTGCCTTCTATTTACCCAAAAATAGTATGCAAAACAGTATGCAGAATACAATGAATAATAGAGTTCAAAATAAATGCTACAAAGAGTAGTATGCTACATATTATTGTCACACAGTGGAGTCTAGTTATCATCTCAGAAATAAATAAGGTTATTTTGCATTTTAAATCCAAGTTTGGATAAAATTCTCTTAACAGTCAAGAAGGTGTTATTACAGAAAATGTGCATACTGCACACGGTATACTTTGCATACGGCAAAAAAAAGTACGAGCAGTATGGAAATGTGCATTCCTTTTCGACGATTTGATGAAAAGCCATCTTCTAATAAACACTGGGTTTTTCTTTTTTTTTTTTGCCTAATGTGGTGGGTTTCATTGTTGTTAAAGTAACTCCAATCTCACCTTCTATCAGGGAGGAAGTAGATTTTCACGTAAGGATTCCGCGGTCGGCCGTCCTCCCTTGAGAGAAGGTCCTTTGCACCCAGAATAGTGACGATGAGCTGATGGCCGACTTTGTCATACCAGAGTTTGGCCTGTAGGAGGAGAGACATCAGAGCCTGTTTGAGATGAAGAGGAACTTTATATGCTCCCACCCAGGATTCACATGTGAGATGCCATATACTGAAAGACTTTTATGTAGCATTGAGACAAAAATTGCAAAATTTTTGTCTTGTGGTTTTTACTAAAGACGGTATGTTCGGAATGCATCACTAGCTTACTACTTTCTGAAAACTGTACAGTTTATACTCTAAAATGCCCAAGGTTTTTTTAATAGTCAGTGAAACAGAAAGCAATATTCCATGTTTCAGTAGAATGCTACTTTAATATCACATGACTATGTATGTCACATGAACTCATCATGTTGCATGGTTAATTCAGCAACTGGCATCCAATTATCTTCATTGAATTATGAAAAATAAATTGCATTTTGAATCCAATTTTGTGTAAATATGACATTTGGCCCATCAAATGACTTATTATTTGGTCAATAATTAGTCAAAAAAGAGATCAGGGCTGAAATGACTTCTAGTTTATTCGTCACATTGTAAATGGAAGGTCAAGTTGAGCATTCCTTTCAGTGTGCACCCATTTTAAAAGCAGTTCAGTAGTATACTATCCCGAACATACTTTAAAGGGATAGTTCACCCAAAAATCTCTCATCATTTACTCACCCTCACACCTTCCCAGATGTCTATAACTTCTTTCTTCTGCTGAACAAAAATGTATATTTTTAGATGAATCTTTCAGCATTGTTGGTCTATTAAATGCAAATGAATGGTGTCCAGACCTTTAAAACTTTTAAAGGAAATACAGGCAGAATAAAAGTATTCCATATGGCACTAGTGGTTTTATCCATGTCTTCTGAAGCAATATGATAGGTGTGGGTGAGAAACAGATCAACATTTAAGTCCTTTTTTCCTTTACATTCCCTCCCTGCCCAGTAGGTGGCGATACACATGAATAATGCAAATTGCTAAAAACAAAGAAGAAGAATGTGAAAGTGGAGATTTATAGTAACAAACTACTTAAATATGGATCTGTTTTTTACCCACACCTATCAAATCACTTCTGAAGACATGTATGTAACCACTGTGTGTTAAGTGAGTGAAATGGATTACTTTTATACTGCCTTTGTGTGCATTTCAGACCTTCAAATTTCTGGCCACCATTCACTTGCATTGAATGGACCAACAGAGCTGAGATATTCTTCTAAAAAAATTGTTTGTGTTCAGCTGAAGAAATAAAGTCATTCACATATGGGATGGCATGAGGGTGTGTAAATGATTTTTAATCATACTGATAATTTATTGGGTGAACTACGACTTTACATAGTATCTAAACCACCTCACACCTGTACATAGTAAAAGAGCCATAGTAATCTACTTCATTCAAACAAATTAAGAAAAACAGACCATTTGATATGCATTTAGATATGTGTCATATCATAGTATTGTGCATGCTAAGATGCACAACAGACCAAGCTCACTGCTCAGACAAGTATGGATAATAGAGTATACTTAGAAGACAGTCGCACACAGAAATAACAGCATAACAGCACAAATAAAAGGCCAGATCGTCTAAACCAAAGCCCATACTTGTTTGTTGTAAATGGAAAATAACACACCAATACGAACACTGCCTATACATGGCTATATCTAGAGTAAACTCAGAACGCAGTGCAAAACATGCAGTGAAGGATGATCCATATGTATAAAAAAAAAAAAAAAGCATATATGTGTTACAAGGAGAGCTGGGTCAAACAAATTGTACCATAGCGTTTGTGACATTGAAATCTATTACGCTATCCACTAAAGAACCAGTTCCAATTTGCATTAAGGACACCAGTGTTTTCCAAAATAGAAACTCTTAGAAATTCCTGAGGGAAAATGTGCCAACATTATAAATATGTAAGTGTTTCAGAGCTGCGGTGTAAACCTAAGGTGGACATTAACGTTCAATCTCTTTGCTGCATACTGGTTTATTAAAATATTTCACATTTACCTAGAAAAGGGAAAAATAGCTAGTTTTCTTGTCTTTGTAATAGTTTACATCTTTGATAATAGCATCTGTGTTAGCAGGTACAATTTGCATTTTTGGCTCATCTATATTTAGGGAAATAAACTAAAACAGGGACATTTTAAAATAATAGTTCACCAAAAAATGAAAATTCTGTCATCATGTTGTTCCAAACTTTTATGATGTTCTTTCTTATGTGGAACATAAACGGAGTGTTAGGCAGAATATTAGACTCAACCTGTCCCAACAGACACACTATACACTATGCACTTACACTATACTGTACACTATGTCCTCAGTCGTGTATGAACTTTCAAAGTGTAGGATCATCCCAAATGGAACAATTAACAGTTTTTTCTACCCGGAAGCATTTGCTGTATAACAGCTTATGGAAGTGAAGTTTCAAATGCATGGGCTGCGTTAGCATTAGCACATTAGCCAATCTCAGTTAAACACTTGTATCTCAAACTACGTACAAATTCAAGATAGTTAAGCTTCCCAGTCTTCATGGATGTATCACTAGCAGCTACATTCTGCATTATTTGCAATTGTTTTGCCGGACTAGCAAGGTAACTCCACCCCTTCTAGTGTCACACTACTTATACTACAAAATGATGTAGCATAGTGCAGTTTGGGACCCACCTTCCATCTCCATTCACATTCACTGCATCTTTTTTCCATAAAATGAAGATGAATGACGAATGTGTCTAACATTCTACTTAACGTCTACTTTTGGGCTACACGATATAAAGACAGTTGGGAACATCATGAGGGCTATTAAATGATTAATATTTATTATTAGGATTTTTTTGGATGAACTATTACTTTAACTTAACCTTAGAGCTGTGACATGAAACTCCCAGTAGTGAATGTCAGTAGTGAACAAAAATGGTTTTAGCATGATAAGGTAAATCACACATCTGAAATATATATTTTTTAAATAACAAATTTAATAATTCAGTCAGAAAGGATTTCCAAAACATGTTAACAGAATCAGCTCCTTTCTAAACAGTATAGAGGAGTATCAGGTTTCAATACAGTTTCATGTTACATGGAAAAGGAATCAAATTGTATGTCCCCATACTCTACATCACTAAAACATTAAAAGAGACAGTACGCCTCTTCCCAGGTAAATGGCATCTCTCAGGGTTAGTAAGTGTTATGTTATTACTCAATGGCTGTCAATAGGCAGGTGTCTCTTAAAATATTTTTGTGCTAATTTATTTCAAGCAGGTGTTTTATGGCCCATTACATGCATATGTGAATATGCAATTAAAAAAGAACAGCAACAACAATGAACAGATGACAGGTAAACGTTACTTTAAATGTGCAAACTAAAAGTTTATGGTAAACAAAGATGGAAATGCAGCTCTTTTTTTTCCTGCTGTGCATTATCCAGAGGACTCAAAAAATGTAAAGCAATGGAACACAGGTATATATTGTAGACAGCAACGATTACCTGAACTTTAGGGTTAAAAGGCTCAATTCTTCTACTAAGGCTTTGGCTCTAGGTAAACAAAAGTGATTGAAAGAAACAATGAAGAGAAATGCAATACAACTAAAACCTGAAATGACAGTACTAGTTGTTAATGCAACACAAGGAAAGCCGAGGAGGAGATTCAATATATATATATTTTCTAGCTCTGTTAAGACAGAGGCACTAAAATACAAAAGAAAATAGCTATGTACACTCTCCAAGATAAATGAAAAAAATTCTATCATGCCATTAACTGCAATGTCTTCCACCCCTGAGTGAAATGCTAGTATTCAGGATACTTTCTAGCAACATTCTTTTCCTAAAGTTTAGAATGTGGCCAACTTTTGCTTTGCATGTCTTCTTGGAGAGCCAATATCTCTCAAAATCTCTCATGGGAAAGTCAGATATTTACACTGAATCTCCTGTTCAGCCAATTACAAAGTCACAAGATTGTTATTCAACATACAAACACGTGCACACAATATAGTGTTAGAAATGGTCAAATTCAATGAGAAACAGAACAGGAATTATGACAACTTGGGACATGTGGAAATCAGTTATAGACCTATCAAACAGGCCAATATATAGGCCAATTTTTGGCTATTTTGACATTTTTACCAATAGCTGTACCCTATTGGCTGTCATCTCCCTTGTGTCACTTCAAAAGTCTACTAAGAGCTTTGTCAATGGATAATAAACCATTTCAGTTTCAAAATATAGTAAATAAATATTGTGTAAAATAAATATTAATTAATGCAGGGTTATTTTCTGTGATTACAATTTTTTGTTTACACAATGAATGCAGTTTTCCTGTTTTTTCCTGAAAATTCACTTGATTGGAGAAAGGTGTCGTGAGATGTTCCTGGCAGGCTACTCAGCCTTGCAGGCTCCGATAAGGTTGGGGGTGCGGTTAAGACATGTTCTGCCTTCCAGGAACATACCCAGGCTCATTTATACAATGTACATTTGTGCACGTCATTCATTATGTGCGATACATTTTCCAGGCATATAAAACACTGTAATGCCCTATCTCTTCACATCGCCAGAAAATGCTCACATATGTTTTCATCTGAACCACTGTCAAAAGCAAAACCGCCCGAGAGAAACCAACATGTGTGTAATATAGACTGAGAAGGACCTTAACTTTCAGCAAACTGCAGCAGGTATACTTGTAAAGACTGAACGACAGCCAGATAAAATAATAATTTTGAGATTTATTAGTTAAAAAAGCCCTAATATTATCACAGCCCTAATATAAACATTACATTAAAAAAAAAAAAAAAAAAAAAAAAGCACACTGCTTGTAAAAAGCTTTTCTGAATATTCCCTCTGTCTGGTATTGGTAGTCCCACCTAGGGGCAGACTGGGAAGAGAAATCGCCCCTGAAATTTAAATAAAAACCAGCCCAAAAGTTATTGAGCGGGAGGTACTAACACATGACTAACACAAGAGTTGGTCATGTTTTACAAGCAGGCAGAGTATTTTTACAGACACACAATGGGCTCCATGAGGGCTCAATGTAACCTGATCAGTTTTAGGAGGACTGCATCAGCTTTGCCTAACCACTGTGGAGATGGTCCAAAGCTTTATCTCTGAATGTTTGCCAAACACTCAGCTGGGCTTGAAAATTGTTTGGCCTGCCTGTGGGGGTGGGACTATTCTGTTGCCCTCAATCTATCTGTTTATAAAGGAAGAATGTGTCCAGTTTGAACCGCCCCTAACGCACTACTCTTTTAAAATAACGTTTCCCAACACAGCTGCCTATAAACATACTTTTAAAGGGATAGTTTGCATGAAAATGAAAGAGGACAGAATGTCGTCTATATTAAAGAAAAAGTGACATTTTAAGGACAAAAATAACAACTTTGTCAACATTTACTCAGCCTCAAGTTGTTCCAAACAGACTTTCTTTTTTCCATGGAACACAAATGGAGATGTTAGGCAGAATGGTAGCATTCACTTTCATAGTGAGAAAATAAATATTCAATGAGAAAGAATGGTGACTGAGGCTAACATGCTGCCCGACATGTCTTTTTGTATTTTAAGAGAAAAATAAATGTATACAGGTTTGGAACAACATGAGGTTGCAAAAATGAAGACAGAATTTTTAATTTTGGGGGGTACTGTCCTTAAAATGTCACTTTTTCTATTATGTAGAAGTAATAAAAAAAATATCTGTCCTATTTACAAGAGTCTAGTATTGTGAACTTACTGTAAGCTGTCCCGATAAGTACTGAGGGGCGTCCCGAAGCACACCAGGGCTCATGGGAGACGTGATGGATATGGAGGGCCGCTCCATCTTCTGTGACTCGAAAGAACTCGAACCTGCGAAAGAGATTTGATGATAAACAAATGCAGAAATTAGATACTAAGAGAACCGAATCTTACTTTATGAAAACAAAACTAATCAGAAATTAGCCTTCTTTTAAAGGCTTTGTGGCTTTTAGTTCATGTTTGTTTGCTTTGATATTTGCATTTAGAATTAAAACATTTTCTCTTCTGGGAAAACAAACCAAAAGTATTGATGACTCATCTTGCACTACAAAGATTTCTGTCTAATCAAATTCTTCCAAGAATGACAATGTCCCTCCCCTTAATGCCACCTGCAACCAAGTACTATAGCAAGCTGCAAATCATAGATGTGATGTAAAATAAAGGTTGAAAGAAAGTGTGACCCCTTCAATAAGTCCCACCCTAACTTTCTTTTTCAATAGTAAATACATCAACACAGGCAAGGTACACTCAAAACACAGAACCTCATTATTTAAGTGTTAGCATGTTAGTTTGAGCATGCATACTGCTGAAACGTAAGTGCAGGGAAGTTACTCACTGGACTCCAGTTGTGTGTGTGTGCTTTCTGGTATCCTCGGAATATCTCTGCAATGACAGCGGGACAGAAGAATCAAGGACATGTGCTTTAATGACCCTGAGCACCATATTAGTTTTGATGTGAAGTTTATGGCAGTGGCGCAAACTAACAATCTAAAGTCATTTCAATTGGTCTTTACAATTACAGTTAGGACAATTAGGAGGCAAAACCGAGGGCAGCAGCTTTGGGTTTACATTTTTTGTTTGTTAATTTAACCCAAAATGTATTTTATTTGTGTTTATGTTGTGCTGACACCAAGCAGCATAGATGCCGCATCACGCAAAAAACAGAAGTTTTCGGTACCAATGTGCAATCTGTAGAAAGCCATGATTCATTTATTATAAGTTCAGTGAAAGCGAGTAATATTTGGCTGGTCATGTGATCTAAACATGCTGGAGCTCCTGAGGTGACCCACTCCATGACAAATATATATATATTTAAATCATTGAACTGATAAGACTGCAATCTCATGCAAGTGTATTTCATGATTTTACTATACTGTACATTTCGTTAGGGGTAAAACTTCTTTAAGTAAATAATCTTACCCAATGGGTCGAGAGACCACTAGCTCAATCTGAGGCTCTGGCTTTGATTCTAAAATGATATTGTAAACTTCTTTAAATGTAGCTCCTTGTAACTGTCGGCCATTCCACTCTAGGACCTGATCACCTATGCAACAAAAAAATCAATCAATTAATCAGTCTTCAATCAAAAACTGTTTCCCCTTCTGTCGCTCTCTCCACGTTGTGTCAGAGAAGCGACACTAGGGGTCTCTCTTGAGCGCCGATATTTACCTCTGAACTATGAAAAAAGGCCAATGAGAGTTAGCAACCAGTATTTGCATGTCCCGCCCCCGGACATACGGGTATTTAAGCGGCGCAAATACGGGAGTTCATTCAGAAAATTTCTTTGGAGCCGATGGTCGTGTCTGCAATTGCTGCGTGTTACACACCGAGTTCGCTGTTGGATTCCACGCGCACAACAGCGGCTTTCTCCTGTTTGCACGGCTGTGCATTCCTGCCCCTGGGCGCTTCGACAGTGCAGATCATAAAAAAACTCTCACGAGTCCTTTTTCATAAGAGTGATTTTATTTAAAAGAGTAATTTCCTCTAAAAGAGCAAAACACAGCGGCGTTGAACGTCCTTTTAAGGACGCGTCTTTATAAAGATGCCTTTCCGCCCCATGTTGTTTCTGGATGCGCTAGAGTGCTCTCCGCTTCAGACGGCCACAGGCGTTGTCTCGTGTGTCTGGGTAGCGATCACACCGAGGCTGCGTTTGTGGATGGTTCATGTTCTCACTGCGAGAACATGACCATGACAACGTTGTGGTCGCGGCTTGCTTACAACCGTGAGCAAGCCACTCCAGCCGCCCCCCGTGTTGCTCCTTCTTCCCACGGGATTGTGGACGATGCGGCTGGTGATGGAGGCGATTTGGGGATGGCAGCGGGTGCAGCTCCGCCGGGTACGCCCCCTCGGACCACCCGCACCCCAGCACGCTCGTTGAGTCCCGTCCGTGTTCGAGGCGGCGGCGACTCGCCTCACAGCCTGTCTGCCGACCCTCTTGCGATGGAAGCAGATGAGCTCGCCGCGGCATCGGAGGGCGTGGTATCTGATGCTGAGGACTCCCCTGGGCTGCCGCTTTCGGGCCTGCAAGCCCAGGCTGAGGCCGACGCACAGATGACCGACATACTTTCCCGGGCAGCCAACAGCGTGGGCTTGGACTGGAACCCTCCATCCTCCCCACAGCCATCACGGCTGGACGACTGGTTCCTGGGGTCTGGGCGGCGCTCACAGCCTCGCCCCCCCGGTTCCGTTTTTCCCGGAAGTGCATGACGAGCTGACGTCTTCGTGGACAGCACCCCTCTCCACTCGACACACTGCCACAGGCTCGTCCACCCTCGCCACCCTCGACGGCAGAGCGCGCCACGTGTACGCGGCGATTCACCTGGCGAGGTCGCCCCGTACTCCCTTCCCGGACCTGTAGAGCAACCTCCTCGCTGACAGCGAAGGCCTACAGTGCCACCGGACGCGCCGCTTCCGCCCTGCATGCCATGGCTCTCATGCAGGTCCACCAAGCCAAGGCACTACGCAACATGTACGGGGGTGGCCCTGATCCTGACACGCTGCAGGAACTGCGCTCAGCGACCGACCTCGACTGAGAGCGACGAAGGTCACAGCGCAAGCGCTCGGGCAGGCGATGGCCACGCTAGTGGTCCAGGAACGTCAACTGTGGCTGAACATGGTCGAGGTGCGTGAAGCCGACAAGACTCGCTTCCTCAACGCCCCTGTCTCCCAGTTCGGCCTCTTCGGCGACACCATCGAGGACTTTGCCCAGCAGTTCTCCACGGTAAAGAAGCAGACGGAGGCCATCTCTTACATCATGCCTCGCCGCAAGCCTCCTCCCGCGGCCAGAAGACAAGCTCCTGCTCCGCCTCAACCCGGGCCCAGCTCTCAGCCCCAGCGTCGAGCAAACCGTGGGAAGCGCACGCCCCCTGTCTCACGGACCCCCTCGAGGACCCGGAAGGTTCCCAGGCGCTCCTGAGACAACGCACCCAGAGCCCAAGACGTTAGCTCCGGAGGTGGTAAGACCCCGGTGGAGGGCAGAGAGGAGAATCCTTTGTTTTTTCATTTGCCGCACCCCTTAACAGGGGCTGCGGTACCCAAATTCTCAATAAAAGAGCTATTTCCTTTGTCTCTGGGGCACATGGCCCGCAAATGCCGTTCTCACGGCACTCTGCTTTCAGGCCTCAACAGTCCCGGCTCCATGGACGCGGTGTCCCCGCCTTCAGCCTCACGACTGTTCCCCGGCCGGCCGGTTCAGACGAGTCCAGAGGACGCCAGCATCAGACCTCCTCCTCAGTCATGAACCCGCCCCCTGCCGGGAGCGGGGAGCAAGGTAAGTGCTTTGAGTTTATTCTCAGCACCAGAGCCTCGGGACGCCACGTTGCCTCCCAACGCCGCGTTACCTGTTCCACACCGCTGCGAAGCCCCGCCGGGTACGTCCAAAAACTCGTCCCCTTGGTGCCCCTAGCACGGAGCTTAGAGGCGTGGCTTTCACTGCCCAACCCGTCACGCTGGCTGCACCAGACCATTGGACTCGGTTACGCAATTCAGTTTGCCAGGTCTCCGCCCCCCTTCGTGGGCGTACATTTTTCTGCAGTACACGGCCAACATGCCCATTCCCTGCGTGAAGAAATCGCCTCCCTTCTATTAAAGGACGCGATAGAGCCTGTCCCTCCAACCGAAACGAAGAAGGGTTTCTACAGCACTTACTTTGTTGTACCCTAGAAAGGCGGCAGCTTACGACCGATCTTGGACCTGCAAGTTTTCAATCGGACCTTGTCCAAACTCCCGTTCAAAATGCTCACCCAGAAACAAATTCTATCTGGCGTCCGGCATCTAGATTGCTTCGCAGCGGTAGACCTGAAGGACGCGTACTTCCACGTCTCAATTCGCCCTCGACATCGACCCTTCCTACGGTTCGCGTTCAACGGCCAGGCATATCAGTACAAAGTCCTCCCCTTCGGCCTGTCTCGGTCCCTCGCGTCTTCACAAAAGTCGCAGAGGCAGCTCTTGCCCCGCCCGAGAAGCCGGCATACGATACTCAATTACCTCGACGACTGGCTCATACTGGCCCACTCCCGAGAGTTACTATGTGCACACAGAGACCAGGTGCTCAGCCACCTCAGCCGCTTGGGGCTTCAGGTCACCTGGGAAAAGAGCAAGCTCTCCCCGTCCAGAGCATCTCTTTTCTCGGTCTGGAGTTAGACTCAGTCTTAATGACAGCACGTCTCTCCAACGAGCGTGCTCAGTCAGTGCTGAAATGCCTCGCTTCCTTCAAGCCAGGCGCCGTGGTCCCGCTAAAACGTTTCCAACAGCTCCTGAGGCATATGGCATCCTCCGAGGCGGCCGCGCCGCTGGGGTTGATGAATATGAGACCACTTCAGCACTGGCTCTGGACTCGAGTCCCGAGACGAGCATGGTGCCGCAGCACGCACAACGTAAAAGTTACTTCTGCCTGCCGCCAAACCTTCAAACCCTGGACAGACCTCTGCTTTCTAAGGGCAGGAGTACCCTTGCAGCAGGTGTCCCGATGCATTCTGGTCACAACCGACGCCTCCAAATTGGGTTGGGGCGCCGTGTGCAACGGGCGCATAGCCGCAGGCCGGTGGAACCGAGGCCCGCTGCGCTGGCACATCAACTGCCTAGAGCTGCTGGCTGTTTTTCTGGCCCTGCAGAAGTTTCTCCCGTTAATTCGGAACAAACACGTCCTAGTCAGGACAGACAGCACCACGGTCGTAGCCTACATAAACCGTCAAGGCGGAGTACTCTCCCTCCACATGTCACAGCTCGCCCGTCGTCTCCTCCTTTGGAGTCAGCAGCGACTCAAGTCACTGCGCGCCACCGGCAACCTCAATGTGATAGCGGACGCGCTGTCAAGACAAAGCTTGCCTGGCGGAGAGTGGAGGCTCCTCCCCCAATCGGTCCAGCTGATTTGGGACCGGTTCGGCAAGGCTCAGGTAGACCTGTTTGCCTCCCAAGAAACCTCCAACTGCCCGCTCTGGTATGCCCTGACAGAGGCTCCCCTCGGGGCAGACGTGTTGGCACACAGCTGGCCTGCAGGGCTGCGCAAGTACGCATTTCCCCCAGTGAGCCTTCTTGCACAGGTGCTATGCAAGGTCAGGGAGGACGAGGAGCAAGTCATTCTGGTAGCCCCTTACTGGCCCACCCGGACTTGGTTTTCGGACCTCACGCTCCTCACGACAGCCCCTCCCTGGCGAATTCCCTGAGGAAGGACCTTCTTTCTCAGTGACGGGGCACGCTCTGGCACCCGCACCCAGACCTCTGGAACCTCCACGTCTGGCCCTTGGACGGGATGCAGAAGATCTAGCCGGCCTACCATCGACCATCATAGATACAATCAATCAAGCCAGAGCACCCTTTACCAGGCATCTTTACGCTCTAAAGTGGCATCTGTTCGCAGACTGGTGTTCTTCCCGAGCCGAAGACCTGCAGAAGTGCGCAGTTAGGTCAGTGCTCGTGTTTCTTCAGGAGAGGCTGGAGAGGAGGCTGTCCCCCTCCACCCTCAAGGTGTATGTCGCCGCTATCGCAGCCCACCACGACACGGTAGACGGCAAGTCTCTTGGTAAGCACAACTTAATCATCAGGTTCCTAAAAGGTGCCCGGAGGATAACTCCCTCCCGGCCTAACCTGTTCCCCTCCTGGGATCTCTCGGTCGTCCTTACGGGACTCCAGAGACCCCCCTTCGAGCCGCTTGACTCAGGTGGACTCAGGGCCCTCTCTCTCAAGACCGCCCTGCTGATCGCGCTCGCTTCCATCAAGAGGGTCGGGGACCTGCATGCGTTCTCTGTTAGCAACGCTTGCCTGGAGATCGGTCCGAAGACCGCGACCGGGCTATGTGCCCAAGGTTCCTACCACACCCTTCAGGGATCAGGTAGTGAACCTGCAAGCGCTGCCCCGGGAGGAGGCAGATCCAGCCCTTTCACTGCTGTGTCCAGTACGTGCTTTACGGATTTATCTGGACCGCACACAGAGCACCAGATGCTCTGAGCAGCTCTTCGTCTACTTTGGGGGACAGCAGAAAGGGAACGCTGTCTCCAAGCAGAGACTCGCCCACTGGGTTGTTGACGCCATTTCCCTGGCTTATCACACCCAGGCCGTGCCCCCCCCTTGCGGGTTCGAGCCCACTCCACCAGGAGTGTTAAGGTCCTCATGGGTACTGGCTAGGGCACTGCCCTAGCAGACATTTGTAGAGCAGCGGGCTGGGCAACACCTAACACTTTTGTGAGATTCTACAATCTCTGAGTTGAGTCAGTATCGTCCCGTGTTTTCTCAGGTACCAAGCCCGTGAGAACTCGGTAGCACGCCTACGCATCTGACCGGGTGAATCGCTTGCACCTAGCTCTTTCCCCTAACCAGGGGAAACAGTGCCTTCATTCCCAGGAGATCCCAGATTTGGGACACTGGTTGATTCCTCCCTAGCCCTCGTGGGTCGCAGTTCAGCGGAGGAACTCGCCGACCCAAGCCACTGTGGGTACCGCAAGCTACCCTGTACTGGTATAGGTGCTCCACAGGTAAGGCCTCCTTCAGACTCCCCCTGTGTGTAACACCACGGTTCTGTCCCTCTGGCGAGCAGACTCCGTGTTTCCCTTAGGCAGTCACGGCTGCCTCGGTTGCCGTGCTGTATGTTCCCCCCTCTATGAGGCTAGATCCACCACCGCACCAACTTTTCCACATAGGCCCTAAGTCAGGCCTCTGATGGTTTTGCCACTTAAACTTGCCTCCCCTCTCGGGTAGGCGTGGTCTCCGCAGGGTCTTCTCTGCCCTGAATAAGGGCTAAGATCCCCTTCCCTCAATGCATGTAAGGGCCCCGGCCTTAGTTGCTCTATGCGAGAAACATAGAGAGAAAACAGGCCCGGCCAGGCTTGGCCCGTTCCCAGGTTGGCGGCCAGCACCTTGTTCCCCCTCCAGGGTAACGATAAGGAATCCTGATGGCTTAAATGGGGCATTGGGGAAGGGTATGTGCAGCCTGATACAGTTGGTCGTCCTGCATGTAAGAATACCTGCTCGCTCCTGTATCAGCAGTTCACGTACACGGCTCAGTGCATGGCACTTTTATAAGTGGACTCCTAGTGTCGCTTCTCTGACACAACGTGGAGAGAGCAACAGAAGGGGAACGTCTAGGTTACGTATGTAACCTCCATTCCCCGATGGAGGGAACGAGACGTTGTGTCTCCCCTGCCACGTCGCTGAGCCGAGCCACTGTTGTGGCCGGACCATTTCCGGCTCCTCAGAAAAATACTGAATGAACTCCCGTATTTTTGCGCCGCTTAAATACCCATATGTCCGGGGGCGGGACATGCAAATACTGGTTGCCAACTCTCATTGGCCTTTTTTCATAGTTCAGAGGTGAATATCGGCGCTCAAGAGAGACCCCTAGTGTCGCTTCTCTGACACAACGTCTCGTTCCCTCCATCGGGGAACGGAGGTTACATACGTAACCTAGACGTTAAGTCATTTGAATCTTGTATAAGAAATGTTAAAAGATTGCCAGTACCTGGTCTGAGATGTCCAACTGTATCCGCTAAACTTCCTTTCCTCACTTTGGTGATAAACGCACAAAGTCGGCCGGATTTAGTCATTTTCCCTCCAACCACCTGCAAAAATGGCAACAGATTTAGATAATAGACCAGGATGTCTTTCAGAAAGAAAGAAAGAAAGAAAGAAAGAAAGGGTATTTCAATTGCATCTTTTTTTTATTTTCTATTTTATAATTATTATTTTATTCTTTGATCTAATATTATTTATTATTATTATTAACTGTTTATTTTAAGGAGACAAAGACCAAACCTGCAAATAAAACAATAAATAAATAAATAAATAAATAATGTTTCATCATTTTCACACAATTAAGCCTTAAATGTGTGTGTGTGTGTGTGTGTGTGTGTGTGTGTGTGTGTGTGTGTGTGTGTGTGTGTGTGTGTGTGTGTGTGTGTACAGTATATACAATGGCGGTCAAAAGTTTGGAATAATGTACAGATTTTGCTCTTATGGAAAGTAATTGGTAATTTTATTCACCAAAGTGGCATTCAACTGATCACAAAGTATAGTCAGAACATTAATAACATGGAAAAATGACTATTATAATTAGAAAAAAACTATTCAAAACTTCTTAAACTACTTTAAAGAGTTCTCATAAAAAAAATCCTCCAGATGCAGCAATGACAGCTTTGCAGATCCTTGGCATTCTAGTAGTCAGTTTGTCCAGATCCTCCGGTGACATTTTACCCCACACTTCCTGTAGCACTTGCCATAGATGTGGCTGTCTTCTCAGCACTTCACACACAACTTATAGTCTAACTGATCCCACAAAAGCTCAATGGGGTTAAGATCCATAACACTCTTTTCCAATTATCGTATGTCCAATGTCTGTGTTTCTTTGCCCACTCAAACCTTTTATTTTAATTTTTCTGTTTCAAAAGTGACTTTCTTTTTTAACAATTCCCATAAGGCCTGCACCCCTGAGTTTACTGTTGTACATGAAACTGGTGTTGAGCAGGTAGAATTCAATGAAGCTGTCAGCTGAGGACATGTGAGGCGTCTGTTTCTCAAATTAGAGACTATGATGTACTTATCCTCTTGTTTAGTTGTACATCTGGGCTTCCACATCTCTTTCTGTACTTGTTAGGGCCAGTTATCCTTTGTCTTTGAAGACGTTAGTGTACACCTTCATATGAAATCTTTCAAGCAATTTCACCCATTGTGTAGCCTTCATTCCTCAAAATAATGATTGACTGACGAGATTCTAGAGAAAGCGTTTCTATTTATTTTTTTATTTTTTTTGCCATTTCTGTCCTAGTATTGACCTTAAGACATGCTAGTCTATTTCATTCTGTGGCAACTCAAAAGCAAACACAAAGACAATGTTAAGCTTCATTTAATTACTCAAGGATAAGTTGTTGGAGTGATGCCTGCTGAAAATGGGGTCTGTCTAGATTTGATCAAAAACTACTTTTTTGAAATAGTGATGGTGCTGTTTTTTGTCTTGACTATACTTTGTAATCAGTTGAATGCCACTTTGGTGAATCAAAGTACCAATTTATTTAGATAAGAGATAAATCTGTACATTATTTCAAACTTTTGGCTGCCAGTGTATATATATATATATATATATATATATATATATATATATATATATATATATATATATATATTCTTACATCTAATTCTGTGTTTATTATTTATTTTTATTTTTTATGATTGTATTACAGTTTACTTAAATGTCTTAGTTTACTGAAACAATTATTTTAAAAACCTGAAGCATTCATTTACTTCATTAAGAAATGCTTGAAGCCTGCATGCCATTGTTTTCATTTAATTTGTTAATATGTATAATAATATATAATTATTTTTAAACAAAAAAAAAAAGTGTTCAATAGCATATTGTTTTCTGTTTTTTTTTTTCAACATTGGTACTGAAAACTGAGAAATGTTACTGGTATTTATATAATCTACTGAAAGTTTTGTATTTTGCAACAATGCTAAAATACAAGTTTTATGTTACTTAAAATGTATTTAATTTTTTATACAAGTTCAATGTTCTTAATGGTAACATAAGCAACATGAGTTTAACATGAATAAGTTTTATTATTCATGGTTTTCAAATGCAGAGAGTAAAAGTATAGAAAGAATGTTCTGTTTAGAATTGAACTGTACAAGGTGTGTTGAGTTGAGTGTTGAAAAGGCCTAGAGAGTTTATTCCAAAAACCACATGACCAATCGCTCATGAGTATCATACAAATCAAATCCCCACTAATGGAAGCCCATTGCAAACATAGAAAGAAGATTACAAGCTGCCTCTGGAAAAAGATGGCTTTATATAATGAGTGGCATAGAGCCTAGGTCGATTTAAGTGTGTGTGTGTGTGTGTGTGTGTGTGTGTGTGTGTGTGTGTGTGTGTGTGTGTGTGTGTGTGTGTGTGTGTGTGTGTGTGTGTGTATTTATCACTTTGTGGGCACCAAATGTCCCGAGGATAGTAAGACCCAACATTTTTGGCATTGTGGGGACAATTTTTTGGTCCCCATGAGGAAAACAGCTTATAAATCATACTAAATGATGTTTTTTGAAAATGTAAAAATGCAGAAAGCTTTCTGTGAGGGTTAGGTTTAGGGGATATAAAGTTTGTACAGTATAAAAAAACATTATGTCTATGGAATTCCCCATAAAACATGGAAACCCAATGTGTGTGTGTGTGTGTTTGTGTGTATTTGTGAGCGTGTATTTATCACTTTGTGGGGACCAAATGTCCCCATAAGGATAGTAAAACCCGAAATTTTTGACCTTGTGGGGACATTTTGTCGGTCCCCATGAGGAAAACAGCTTATAAATCATACTAAATGATGTTTTTTGAAAATGTAAAAATGCAGAATGTTTTCTGTGAGGGTTAGGTTTAGGGGTAGGGTTAGGTTTAGGGGATAGAATATAAAGTTTGTACAGTATAAAAACCATTATGTCTATGGAAAGTCCCCATAAAACATGGAAACACAACATGTGTGTGTGTGTGTGTGTGTGTGTGTGTGTGTGTGTGTGTGTGTGTGTGTGTGTGTGTCTCAAACTGCTTCTGGTAACAGATAATGTACAATGCACACGTTAGCACTGAGCCGAGTCAGCCATTCAGAAAGTTTGCTATTAGTAACAATTCTCTGTTTCTCTCCACTCTGCTGAAGAATCCATAAAAGTGCTTTAACAAAAATACGAGCTTCACATTTAGTCTTTTAAACCTACACAGAGCATGCATTTCCATTCACTTCACTGTAGCTTCACAGTGAAGTTAAGCTTCACTGTAATCAGTTCTGCTATTTATTTTTTTAAAAGGGATGAATAGATGTTTTTTTTTCTGTGGTAACCAGAACTACGACACAAAAGCTGTCAGTAGAGCTTGTATTGAACCCAGAAAATTGCTCTAAAGGGTTCATATCATAAGGAATCAAAATGATCCTGGTTTTTGAGATTAAAGAGCTTAATGTAAGCAGAAAACATAACTTTGAGAGCTCAAAACATACTCATCGTTCCAAAAAAAACACACAAAAAAAAAACTTTAAATTACATTAAAACAAAAACAAATAAACATCCAAAAAAGCTGGTTTCCTGGTCTTAGTTGGTCTCCCAACTTGGTCATGCTAGAATGATTTGCTGTTTATCGAGGGGTTTTGAGCCATCACCACAAGCTTTGCAAGGTTGAGAGACAAACTAGACCAGCAGAAGGCAGTTTGGCCATGCTGGGAGACAAATTAGACCATCTTAGACCAGCAGACCAGTTTAGATTGGTTTAAAATGTTTGTTTGTTTTTTTCCAGCAGGGTGCCATTTACATTTTTTCCAGCAGGGTGCCATTTATTATTCTAATAATTCCAAATCAATAATAATAATAATAAGTTTAATTTATGTAGTGCCTTTCCTGATCTCAAATCGAGATTACAAAAACAGCATGTCCAGATCAACTCACTTTTAGTCCCAGAAGAGCACCAGTGTCTCGGGGAACGCTGCCGTCCTTCATGCGCTTGTTGAGCAGAATCCTGCCGATGAGTCGATCTCCATCTTTGGAGGGTTGCCACATGACTGGGTGCTGTTAGGTCAAAGCCACAACAAACATCAGTCCTGAACACTGAGAACAATGCCAATGCTGGTGTGGGGATGGCTGAGGTGAGTTCCAAATTAAATTTCACAAAAACTCTTTTATCATTTCATGTTTTAAATTACTAGACTTTTAAATAAAAGTATATATATATATATATATATATATATATATATATATATATATATATATATATATATATATATACCAATCAGCCACAACATTAAAACCACCTGCCTAATTTCGTGTAGGTCCCCCATTCTGAGCTGATATTCTTCTCACCACAATTGTAAGAGCAATTATTTGAGTTATCGTAGACAATGTCAGTTTGTACCAGTCTGGCCATTCTCTGTTGCAAGGCATTCCAATCCAGGACTGCCCCTCACTGAATGTTTTTTGTTTTTGGCACCATTCTGAGTAAATTCTAGAGACTTGTGTGTGAAAATCTCAGGAGATCAGCAGTTACAGAAATACTCCAACAATCATACCACACTCACTGAGATCACATTTTTTTCCCCATTCAGATGGTTGATGTGAATATTAACTGAAGCTCCTGACCCATATCTCCATTATTTTATGCACTGCACTGTTGTCACACAATTGGCTGATTAGATAATCCCATGGATGATTGTTGGTTCCAGACGGGCTGGTTTGAGTATTTCTGTAACTGCTGATCTTCTGAGATTTTCACACACAACAGTCTCTAGAATTTACTCTTCTATCAGGAAGACTTGCAGACTTGAGTGAAATTTAAGATTACATTTATTTGATGAATATAAAACAGAAAAGTAATGTCTCTCTTTGGCCTAGGCCCCGTCTGGCGGTCCGAAGGAGCTGTACTCATTACCATCATATCCTGGCGGAGATAGGAGGCAGGGGCGAGGAGCCTACCCCCGTGCAGGACGGAACTCAACTGGTGGTGGTGGGGTGGTGGAGGTTGCCGTGTTAGCACACTGAAACAGCAATGTGATAGATTGTGGGCAGACTTATAAAGCAATGGCTTACATGTGATTTGCTGGGAATTACCCAGGTAATGATGCGATGATGTACAGCTGCTAGTCATCTCGCTAGAACTACGCTGCACTTACATTGAATGGTGGCAAAAACAAAAACATCCAGTGAGCGGCAGTTCTGCGACGGAAATACCTTGTTGATGAGAGAGGTCAATAAAGAATGGCCAGACTGGCGTGAACTGATAAAGGCTATGATAACTCAGATAAACGCTCTGTAAAATTGTGGTGAGAAGAATAGCATCTCAAAATGGCACAAGGGGGACCTACACAATATTGGGCAGGTGGTTTTAATATTGTGGCTGATTTTTTGTTTTGTTTTATTAGTGGTAAATGATAGCATGTCACAGATGCTGTCTATAGAACTGGTACTGAACCTGTAACATTCCTTTAATGATTTCATAGTATTTTGGTCCAACGTGGTACTAGGTCCTGTAGAGTTTGTGGGATCTACTGTTGGGAGTGACATGCACCCATAACATGCAGATAAAGGCCCCCCAGCCCCAGATAGAGACCACCTCCATCACCGCAGCCAAACCCCAGCACCACTTCCAGCAAACACAAGCCGAATAATGGTAGACAGAAGAAACAAATACAATGTTCAAACAGAAAGCGAAGAGAACGGCATGGAACATAAACGGTGGAATCATGTGATCCATAGATGGAGTGCAAAGGAATATGACAGTGTAAGGGAAAAAAGAAAAACAAACTTTGTGGAAAAAACAAATCCTAGCTGGCCGTCTTCGAGCGAGTGAGCATTTTTCTAAGCGTGTCTCTTGGATTGTGTCGAGTGGGAGGGGGGGGAAGGAGTGAGGAATCGAGCCAGTTGGGGGTCCGGGCCCTAAATCGACAGGGCCACTACACGAGGCTGAGAGGGCATGCAGCTGACGGGGGAACCCACATTCTCTAAGTGCCAAGACAAACAGACAGTCACATGGTGGAGTGATTCGCTACTTCATCAACTACGGCAGTTGCGGCTAAGAAGCAAACAGTAACAGAGCAAGCAAGAGACTCCCCAGCTACTGCCACAGAAGAAAATAAATCAAAATAAACTCTTAATTAAAGGGATAGTTCACCCACAAATCTAAAGTCTGTCGTCTTTTACTCTTACTCTTGTCATTCCAAACCCAAACAACTTTCTTTATAGGACACAAATGGAGATGTTTTGAAGAATGTCAATGCAGCTCTTTTGTATACAATTAAAGCACTTGTGACCAGGGCCTGTCAAGCTCCAAAAAGGGCAAAAACACTACAAAAGCATATTTTTCTATATTTTAAATCTTCAGAACCCATATGATAACCTTGTGTGAGGAACGGAGGGAAATTTAGATCATTATATTCTGAAAATTAAATCTCATTTGTGTATGTTTACATTCAAATATGGTGCCCTTGTTTTTTGAGTGTCACATGAACGATCGCAACACGGCAAGTTTAAATAAATAAAACGTACATTTTGGTGTGTTCCTCACATAAATGCATGATCGTTTCTGAGCATATGGGTGCCCTATGCAAAATCATGTGCCTGTCACATCTAGCTACTACACTCTCCTTGCAGTTAAATTCTCCCTTCCCTATCGGGCCACAAGGTGGCTCCCTATAACTGTCTAATTGAGCAAAAACAGCTGCCTGAGTTTTATTCACAGCTTTTAGCATATTTAAAAATATTAAAAAAATAAATAATAATTTCAATCAACTTGCTTTGCGGGGGCCACTGGTGGCTTGGGGGCACTAAGCTGCCATGTATACCACTTATGGCTATAAGCAGCCCCACACAAATGTATTGTATGTCTTCAAAATAGACATACTTGGAAAATAGCACAAAAGTCATGAACGCCCCTTTAGAGGACAGAAAGGGAATTTATTTTCTTAAATAATTTTGCATTTCCTCACAATAGTTTTGCATTCTCTAACAAAAAGTTTTGAATTCACTTGACTACAGCAACGTCTAGGTTACGTATGTAACCTCCGTTCCCTGATGGAGGGAACGAGACGTTGTGTCAGAGAAGCGACACTAGGGGTCTCTCTTGAGCGCCGATATTCACCTCTGAACTATGAAAAAAGGCCAATGAGAGTTGGCAACCAGTATTTGCATGTCCCGCCCCCAGACATACGGGTATTTAAGCGGCGCAAATACGGGAGTTCATTCAGGATTTTTCTGAGGAGCCGGGAAATGGTCCGGCCACAACAGGGGCTCGGCTCAGCGACGTGGCAGGGGAGACACAACGCCTCGTTCCTCCATCGGGGAACGGAGGTTACATACGTAACCTAGACATTCCCCTTCTGTCGCTCTCTCCACATTGTGTCAGAGAAGCGACACTAGGGGTCCACTTAAAAGAGCCATGCGCTGAGCCGTAATGCGTGACCCGCTGATACAGGAGCGAGCAGGTATTCCTACGTGCAGAACGACCAACTGTATCAGGCTGCACGCACTCTTCCCCAATGCCCCATTTAAACCATCAGGATTCCTTATCGCTACCCTGGAGGGGGAACAAGGTGACGGCCGCCAACATGGGAGCGGGCCAGCCTGGCTGGGCCTCTTTTCTCTCTATGTTTCTCGCATAGAGCAACTACAGCCGGGGCCCTTATACGCATTGAGGGAAGGGGGTCTTAGCCCTTATTAGGGTGGAGAAGACCCTGCGGAGGCCACACCTACCCGGGAGGGGAGGCAAATTTTGAGTGGCAAATACATTGCATGGCCTATACTTAGGTCTTATGCGGAACAGTAGTGTGGTGGTAGATCCAGCCTCGCAGAGGGGGGAAGCATACAGCATGGCACCCGAGGCAGCTGTAACTGCCTAAGGGAAACACTGAGTCAACTCTCGTGAGGGGACAGAACCGTGGTTTTACACACAGGGTGAGTCCGAACAGGAGGCCTTACCTGTGGGGCACCTATACCAGTACAGGGTAGCTAGTGGTACCCGTAGTGGTTTGGGTAGGCGAGTTCCTCCGCTGAACTGCGACCCACAAGGGCTAGGGAGGAGTCAACCAGTGTTTCAAACCTGGGATCTCCTGGGAAAGAAGGCGCACTGTTTCCCCTGGTTAGGGGGAAGGGCGCTGGGTGCAAGCGATTCACCCGGTCAGATCGTGGACGTGCCACCGAGTTCTACGGTCTCGGTATCTGAGAGAACACGGACGATACTGACTCAACTTCGGAGATTGTAGAATCTCGCAAAAGTGTTAGGTGTTGCCCAGCCCGCTGCTCTACAAATGTCTGCTAGGGCAGTGCCCCTAGCCAGTGCCCACGAGGACGCTAACACTCCTGGTGGAGTGGGCTCGGACCAGCAAAAGGGGGGGGCACGGCCTGGGTGTGATAAGCCAGGGAAATGGCGTCAACAACCCAGTGGGCGAGTCTCTGCTTGGAGACAGCATTCCCTTTCTGCTGTCCCCCAAAGCAGACGAAGAGCTGCTCAGAGCATCTGGTGCTCTGTGTGCGGTCCAGGTAAATATGTAAGGCATGTACTGGACACAGCAGTGAAAGGGCTGGGTCTGCCTCCTCCCGGGGCAGCGCTTGCAGGTTCACCACCTGATCCCTGAAGGGTGTGGTAGGAACCTTGGGGCACGTAGCCCGGTCGCGGTCTTAGGATCACGAAAGTGTCTGCCGGACCGAACTCCAGGCAAGCGTCGCTAACAGAGAACGCATGCAGGTCCCCGACCCTCTTGATGGAAGTGAGCGCGATCAGCAGGGCGGTCTTGAGAGAGAGGGCCCTGAGTCCAACTGAGTCAAGCGGCTCGAAGGGGGTCTCCGGAGTCCCATAAGGACGACCGAGAGATCCCAGGAGGGAAACAGGTTAGGCCGGGAGGGAGTCATCCTCCAGGCACCTTTTAGGAACCTGACGATTAAGTCGTGCTTACCAAGAGACTTGCCGTCTACCGTGTACGTGGTGGGCCGCGATAGCGACAACATACACCTTGAGGGTGGAGGGGACAGCCTCCTCTCCAGCCTCTCCTGAAGAAACACGAGCACTGACCTAACTGCGCACTTCTGCAGGTCTTCGGCTCGGGAAGAACACCAGTCCATGAACAGACGCCACTTCAGGGCGTAAAGATGCCTGGTCGAAGGGGCTCTGGCTTGGTTAATAGTGTCTATGACGGCCGAAGGTAGGCCGGCTAGATCCTCCGCGATCCCGTCCAGGGACCAGGCGTGGAGATTCCAGAGGTCTGGATGCGGATGCCAGAGCGTGCCCCGTCCCTGAGAAAAAGGTCCTTCCTCAGGGGAATTCGCCCACGGAGGGGCTGTCATGAGGAGCGTGAGATCCGAAAACCACATCCGGTTGGGCCAGTAGGGGGCCACCAGAGTGACTTGCTCCTTGTCCTCCCTGACCTTGCATAGCACCTGTGCAAGAAGGCTCACTGGGGAAAAGCGTGCTTGCGCAGGCCCAGCGGGCCAGCTGTGCACCAGAGCATCTGTCCCAAGGGGAGCCTCTGTGAGGGCATACCAGAGCGGACAGTGGGAGGTTTCCTGGGAGGCAAACAGGTCTACCTGGGCCTTGCCGAACCTGTCCCAAATCAGCTGGACCGATTGGGGGTGGAGCCTCCACTCTCCGCCGGGCAAGTTTTGTCTTGACAGCGCGTCCGCTATCACATTGAGGTTGCTGGGGATGTGAGTGGCACGCAGTGACTCCAGTCGCTGCTGACTCCAAAGGAGGAGACGACGGGCGAGCTGCAGCATCCCGAGGCTCTGGTGCTGAGAATAAACTCAAAGCACTTACCTTGCTCCGCGCACCCGGCAGGGGGCGGGTTCGTGACTGAGGAGGAGGTCTGCTGGCGTCCTCTGGACTCGTCTGAACCGGCCGGCCGGGGAACAGTCGTGGGGCTGAGGGCGGGGACACAGCGTCCAGGAAGCCGGGACTGTTGAGGCCTGAAAGCAGAGTGCCGTGAGAACGGCATTTGCGGGCCAGGTGACCCAGAGACAACAAGGAAATAGCTCTATAGTGTGTAAAGAATTTAACAAAAAATAAATTCTCCTTCCGGCCCTCCACCGGGGAACGGAGTGGTCTTACCAGCTCCGGAGCTACTGTCTCGGTCTCTGGGTCGGTCATCTCAGGGGCGCCTGGGAGCCTTCTGGGTCCACAAGGGGGGCCGTGAGACGATGGGCGTCCAACTTCTGCAGGGAGCTCGACGCTGGGGCTGAGAGCTGGGCCCACTCACTTAGTTGAGGCAGAGCACCACTTTCTTTCTTCCTTGAAAGCTGCAGGAGGGCGCCCTCGGCGAGCAGACAGGGCATGGCCCCTGGCGGCAGGTTTGCGTCAGGGCAGGATGTGTGAAAATAGCCTTCGTCTGTGTCTTCACCACTGAGGACTGCCTTTTTGGGTGACGTCGTCACGCGGCGTCGCCAAATGGACGGAACTGGGAGACAGGGGCATTTGAGAAAGCGTGCTTTGTCTGCCTCCTGTACTGCCTGTCCATCGTTGCGTTTCTGGACCACGGAGTGTCCATCGCCTGTTTGAGTGCAGTTCCTGCCGCATGTCAAAAACAGGACTACCCAAGTGCAGATTTTGGAGTGCCGGTGGACTTGCAGGAGGGGGCCATGGCGTGCAGGGGGGAGCGGTCTGGGACCGTTCTACCACCGAGGGTAGCGAGAGCGGAGGAGCGAGGAAGCTGGGCTTCCTCGCTCCTCCGTGCATCGCTCTCCATGTGTGAGCGGCGCACATGCCCGCGGAACCAATTAAGCCCGGGGAGCATTGCGGACCTTCGTGCGTCAGGCTCAGACCGGGCGGGGACCCAAAGGTGGCGGCCCAGGCGAGTTATCCGCATCCGGCGCCGCTGTTACGCTCTCCGATGCAGCGGTGATGTCATCATCCAATGCCAGGGAGCTCGAGGGACCGGACGGCAGGCCGTTAAGCCGGCCGCACTAATCCAGAGCTCACGGGAAGCCGGCAAGCGTGCCGGGGAGGCGGGAGGTTTCGAGGGGATTTACCCGGCGAAAGTGCCCCGTTATTCTCCCCAGATCGTTCTCCATCGCCCGCGGCACCTGCCTCAATCCCATAGGAAGGAGGCGAGGCGCGGGGGGCGGCTGAAGTGGCTCTCTCTCACTACAAGAGAAAGCAGGGATCGCAATGCTGCCGCGGTTATGTTCTCGCACTGAAAACATAACCCATTGGAGAGAATGCCCATCCCGAGCTCGGACGGAAACAAGCAAGCGTGCCGGGGAGGCGGGGGGTTTCGAGGGGGTTCACCCGGTGAAAACGGAGCCCATCATTGTCCCCAGATTGTTTTCATCGCCCGCGGCGCCTGCCTCAATCCCGTAGGAAGGAGGCGAGGCGCGGGGGGCGGCTGAAGCGGTTTTTTCTCACTACATGAAAAAGCCTACGACCACAATGCTGTCATGGTTATGTTCTCGCACTGAGAACATAGACCATTCATAAAAACGCTGCCTGCGTGTGATCGCAACCCAGGAATGCAAGGCAGTTTTTATGGCCGTCAGAGGTGGGGAGAATCAACGCATCCAGAAACTACACAGAGGCGGAAAACCATCTTTAAAAAGACGCGTCCTAAGAAGGACGTTCAACACCGCTGTGTTTTTGCTCTTTTAGAGGAAATTACTCTTTTAAATAAAATCACTCTTTTATGAATGAAAGAACTCGTGAGAGATCTTTCTTATCTGCAACTGTCGATGCACTCAGGGGCAGGAAGTGCACAGCTGTGCAAACAGGAGAAAGCCGCTGTTGTGCGCCGTAGAATCCAACAGCATGCAGCAGAGGATAGCAGGAACTCGGTGTGTAAAACGCAGCAGTCTGCAAACACGACCATCGGCTCCAAATAAATTTTCTGAATGAACTCCCGTATTTGCGCGCTTAAATACCCGTATGTCCGGGGCGGACATGCAAATACTGGTTGCCAACTCTCATTGGCCTTTTTTCATAGTTCAGAGGTGAATATCGGCGCTCAAGAGAGACCCCTAGTGTCGCTTCTCTGACACAATGTGGAGAGAGCGACAGAAGGGGAACTATAGTTCACTATCGTATTTGTACCAAACCACAAAATGTACCATGCTTTCACTAAAGTAACCATATTGGTGTGCAGTGAAGCACACTATGACAAAATTATATATATATAACTTTATACCTGTGCTCTTTGGATGATCTGAATTCCAAATATTTTTCTATTATTCGGATAAATTCATTATTCGTTTTGAAGTCATTATTTGTGCCTTTCTAAATAAGGTATTCGGCTTCGGGCACATCCCTAATAGTTACCATGGAAAATCATGGTTAATTTCCTTTATGTAAGAGAATGCAAAACTAATGCGAGGGAGCGCAAACTACTTCAGAAAATATATTTCCTCTGTATTCTTTAAGGGGCTCCTTACTATTTACTATTACTATTTACTATTGTAATGGTGCTTTAATAGTGATTTTTGTCCTTTTTGGAGCGTGATAGCCCCTGGTCACCATACGCTTTTGTTGAAAGAAAAGCGTGATGTAAACATTCTTCAAATTATCTCCTTTTTGTTCCACAGCAGAATGGTTTTGGAACATTATGAGGGTGAGTAATTGACAAACGTGTTTCATGTTTTGGTGAACTATCCCATTAACACCCAAACAGAAATTCAAACCAACATCTCATCTATTATTGGCAACATTAAAACAAAGAACATATGAGAATGGAACAAAATGAAGCAAAACAAAACCAAATTAAATCCAACAAATGCAGGCTAGAGAGGTCCAAGTACCTTCTCACTATGGCTATGCTCCTCATTTAGGGTCGTGCTACTGCACGTATCAACCCCCGAGTCTTTAACCTGGGGTTCACACCACTCAGCATCTTCTTCCAAAGAGTGGCCCCCAAAGCGCACCATTTTCTTTTGGCCCTCAGATAAGGTGTGTGACTGCTCAAAAGTTTGTCTTTTTCCCCTTTGACTGTCCCCTACAGACATGGGATAAAAACAGAAAGAAACAAAAACATGCAGAAGTGAAAATAAATCAAAAGAACTATGAAATGACTAAGAGTGACAGAGAGAGAGAGAGAGAGAGAGAGAGAGAGAGAGAGAGAGAGAGAGAGGTGGGACACTAGACTCCGCGTGTCTCACCAAAGATAAGGAGGAGGCATCGCTGCTATGCCACGATGTGTGATCCCACCAGTGGCCATCCAAATCCCCTGTGAGTGCCCCACAAACACACACACACACACACACACAGAGCAGGACAAATCGCAGCACACACATACAGCAGAGAGCAGAGGTAGTTTGTGAGGACAAAAGAAACAGACATATGGGAAAAAAGATATACACTATTTTAGTCACTCATTCAGTCACATTGTTAAATGTGCAAGACAAATTCACACTTACACAGAGAGATTGTTCATGGACTGTAACATTCATATTCTAGCCTATTCTTTATATTAATAGCTATTCAGATGAGGACCAAGAACAACAAGGATTGCAGAATATGTCATTATTGAAATCTACTGTACAAAGAAAGCCAAAAGAGCTGCACTGCTCAAATAATCTTTGCTAATGTAACTATCTTTAAAGTCTGACTAATAAGATCTTAAAAGATTTAGGGATTAGGCAGTAATGCCATTCATTTAAAACTTGAGGAGGAAAAGAAAAGTAATACAAAAGCAGCCAGACTTGGCTTGAGTCACAAATGTAGTAGACAGGCACTTTATGCAGTTTAAATTTCTTAAACCATGCTCCTGCTTTTTGGAGAGAGATGTGATGTCATCAAATATAGCATCATCTAATGTGACGTCACTGGATATGACAATCAAATTTGACATAATCAGATATGACATCATATACCATTCTATTTGTCTTCATGACCACATCAGATAAACATCATCAAATTTAAAATCATATAACATCTTAAGATATGTTGTCCTCAGATATGCCATTCTATATAACCACATCAGATACAACATAATAAACCTTAACGTCATACGACATTAACAGAAATGACATCATGAGGATTTATATCAACAGATACGGTGTCATCGGATACACCATTCGATGTGATCACAAAAGATACAATTATCAAATTAAACAACATATGACATCATCAGATATGACATCATCAGATATACCATCAAAAATTGGATGATGCACATCATGTTTAAATTTTTTCCTGTTCAATTATTTTAGTGTCTGTTCTATCAATACGCGTGATGTGCTAAGCTATGTAACGCAGGCATACAAATGGAAATCGCTTCATTGCACACAAGGAGCTCTTGAATATGACTGCACACTAGCAGCCACAGGTGTTGTACAATGAGTTTGACTAAACTGCAAAAAATGAAACCAGGAGGGGGAGCGAGATGCACCTTTTCAGCGCGCGAGATCGACTGTCCGTTTGACGCATGAGAGTAATCTACTCTGACTGCGTGAGTGAAAATTAAGGTTTAATGATATTGCCGTATTAATCTTTCATATATCAGGCTGAATATTACGTATAATAATGCTATAGGGGAATATTATCCTGTTGTCAAATGCCATGTCTGATTTGATTTCGTCAGTAAATTATTACTGTTACTTTACTGGAGGAGCATACACTTCCATTTAATACGTATTTTTATATATTTGTTTTCAAACTGTTTTTAAAAAACATGGAATTTCAATTTAAAATACAACCCCAAAAAAGTTGGGACAGTATAACCAATGCTAATAAAAAACAAAATTTTGTATTTGAAAATTATAGTCACCCTTTGATATATTGAAATCACTACAACTAAACATTATATGATATTTTACTTTGTGAATTTCATTGTTTGTTTTCATTGCAATCAAATCAGATGATTACAACACACTCCAAACAAGTTGAGACAAGGGCAATTTAAGACTAATAACAATTTGACGAGTTAAAATAACAAGGCCATGTGAAACAGGAGATGCTAAACAGGTGAGGCAATCGTGTCATAGTATATAAGGAGCCTCCAAAAACAGCCTAGTTCTTTAAGAGCAAGGATTATTCGAAACTTGTCCAGCACTTTGAGAGCAATGTTCCACAAAGACAAACTGGATGGAGTTTGGCATCTACAGTGCACAATATAGTTAAAAGATTCAGGGAATTTGGTCAAATCTCAGTGCGTAAAGGGCAAGAGGAAAACCACTTCTGAATGTGCGTGATCTCTGATCCCTCAGACATCAGCGTCTTAAAAAAACATCATGCATCTGTAATAGATATCACGAACATGGTCTTGGGATAATTTTAGTAAACCTTTGTTAGTCAACACCATTCGTTTCTGCACTCACAGATGCAAGTTAAGACTTTACTCTGCAAAGCAGAAGCCATACATCAACACTGTCCAGAAGCACTGAAGACTTCTCTGGGCTCAGTCTCATCTTAGATGGGAAATAGAACAGTGGAACCATGTTTTTTGGTCTGAAGAGTCCACAATTCAAATAGTTTTTGAAAACACAGCCGTTGTGTTCTACAGGCCAAAGAAGAAAAGGACCATCCAAGCTGGTTCAAGTTCAAGTTAATTTATAAAGCACACTTAAAAACAACAAATGTTGTAATCAAAGTGCTGCACAATAAATAAAACCTGACAGGAAGGTAAAATTGTGTGTCATCAGCATAACAATGATAGGCTACACTGTACTTCTGAAAGATAGAGCCTAAAGGAAGCATATACAGAGAAAAAAGCAGAAGACCCAACATGGAGCCTTGTGGAACACCTCATGTGATCAGTGTTGTGGAAGAGATGTGATTATCAATACTGATAGAAAAAGTTATTTCCTTAAGATATGAGGATGCCAACCAACTTCTCAAGACGATCTAAAAGAATGGAGTGATCGATTGTGTCAAATGCTACACTGAGGTCTAAAAGGATTAAAATGGTCCCGTTGCCAGAATCCAGGGAGACTAAAATATCATTGGTCACCTTTAATAGTGCAGTCTCAGTACTATGCAGTGACCTAAAGCCTGATTTAAATTTATCAAATATGTTGGAGGTGGTTAGATAAGAATAGAGCTGCGAATAAACCGCCTTTTCCAAGAATTTGGACAGAAACATTTTGAAATAGGTCTATAATTCTTAAAAAATGTAGGGTCAGCAGAGGCTGAACCACAGCATGCTTAAAGCTGGCAGGGACCAGTCCATTTCTCAAAGAACTGTTGAATATGGCCAGCATAATGGGGGCAACAGAAATAAAAACATCCTGGAGAAGCCATGATTGTATGACATCAATGGGAGAATTAGTAGGTTTCATTAACAAAATTATATCTGACAGTTGGGCAAATGAGACAGGGTCAAAGTGACTGAAAGAACTGGAAGGCAGAGTGGGTTCAGAGTGTATCACAACTGGGCCCATGATATGTATTGTAATGTCCTGAATTTTGTCAATAAAAAATTAAAGAAACTTTTCACGTGTCTCAGGGGTTGCATCAGGATAGCCCACAGGGGAAGGGTTCAAAACAAAATCAATTGTATTAAAAATTATCTTAGGCCTATGGGCATTTTTAGCAATTATTTCAGAGAAGTAATTCGATATTGCAGTCTTGACAGAGACTTTATCCTGCTTTAAGGAATCACAAAACATTTCAAATTAAACCTTAAGTTTATCCTTCTACAACTTATGCTCTGCCTTCCTACATTCCTGCCTAACAGAGCGAGAATGCTCATTAAGCCAAGGCTGGATGCCTGACCCATTTTTACATCTCTGTGACTTTAAAGGAGCAACCTGATCTAAAATGGCAGTGCAAGTTGTGTTAAAGGCTTCAACCAACTGTGAGGTGTCTGAAGTACAAGTAATAACATCAGTGATATGAGACAGATAAGCAGAAACATACACCTCTGAAAACTGCATAACTTTGGAAGAATGAATAGCACAAGTGAGGTGCCGGTGCACAGGGGGGTAGAGGTACAGAATGTGGCAGCACAGACTCAAATAAAACAAAACTATGGTCAGAGATTCCAGAATCTACTACTTCAGGATTGGTCACATGAAGAACAGATGTTAATTCCCTTTACATGAGTAGGGCCTGAAACTAACTGTGTGAGATTAAAGGAATTCACCATACATAAAAAATCCCTGACTAGAGGTTGTGTTTCGCAGCACATGTGAATATTAAAATCTCCCAGAATCAACAGCTTGTCAAAACGAGGTACCAGAGATGATAAGAGTTCTGAGAATTCACAAATAAAATCCATGTGATATTTAGGAGGGCTATACACTAAAGCACAGAGAACAGGACATGTTAGATTAATTTTCATTAGCTGCACTTCGAAACTTGAAAATCCATTTACCGGCAAAAGTCTACAGTGATAATGATTCCTGAACACAGTAGCTAGACCACCACCGCGGCCAACAGACCTTGGAGAATTATAGTAGGTACAGTAAGCAGGAGTCAGTTCACCCAAAGGGATGACATTGCCATTGTTTAGCCAGGTTTCTGTCAAGAATATAAAGTGAAAATCCTTACAACTAAAAAAGCCATTCAAAACAAAGGGTTTGTTAGAAAGAGACCTGGCATTAATTAATGCCATTTTAACAGGAGAGGAGGCTGTAGTTGAAGGTTCCATTGTGGTTGACACAGTTTCACAGGAGAGTATTCCAGTACGCGAATATGAGTCCACAGATCTGAAGGTGATCCCGTGACGATTCAACGCTTCCGCCACATAAACTGAACAAGCAGATTCTTAGCTGTAGAGCGAGATCATTCCAAAGGTGAGTAGCGCAATAACCAACACCATGGCATTCATAAAGATCCCAAGGCAATCACAGATCGATGAGATACAATTTAAATCTAAGCGAAGTAGCGGCAACAGTCGAATAAAAACAAAACAAGCACAACAATACATCGGTATAGTAGCGGTGGACAAGCATGCCAGCGTTCACTTCCGTGTTTTCCGTGGGGTGTTTTTCCATTCACCGCCATTGTTTCCTTCCACAGATGGTCACAAATATGGCGGCTGTGGGAAACAGTGATGTCACCAAAACAGGTGAATGTGTCCACATCAGATACAACATCCTCAAATTTAACATTATATAACATAATCAAATATGACATAATGAGGTCTGATGTCATCAGGCATGATATCATCAAATGTAATGTCATGACATAATCAAGAATGACATCATTAGATACTGTAATTATGAAATTCAATGTCATATACCATCACCAGATATGACATAATTAGGTATGACATCATCAGACCATTCGATATGACCACATTAAATATAACAATGACATTTTACATTAAATGACATCATCAGATGTGTCCGGGTCCTCGGCACAAAGTCGAGTTCATTCCATGTGGGGGTTGGTCTCCGCCAAGGCTGCGCTTTGTCACCAATCCTGTTTGTGATATTCATGGACAGGATATCGAGGCGTAGTCGGGGTGGGGAAGGTGTGCGGTTCGGTGGGCTGGGGATCTCATCGCTGCTTTTTGCAGATGATGTTGTCTTCATGTCATCATCGGTCCGTGACCTTCAGCTCTCACTGGATCGCTTGGCAGTCGAGTGTGAAGCAGCTGGGATGAGGATTAGAACCTCTAAATCTGAGGCCATGGTTCTCAGCAGGAAACCGATGGAGTGCCTACTCCAGGTAGGGAATGAGGTTTTGCCCCAAGTGAAGGAGTTCAAGTACCTCGGGGTCTTGTTCACGAGTGAGGGACAATGGAGCGGGAGGTTGGCCGGAGAGTCGGGGCAGCAGGGGCGGTATTGCACTCGCTCTATCGCGACTGTTGTCATGAAAAGAGAGCTGAGCCGAAGGCAAAGCTCTCGATCTACCGGTCAATTTTTGTTCCTACCCTCACCTATGGTCATGAAGGTTGGGTCATGACCGAAAGAACTAGGTCGCGAGTACAAGCGGCCGAAATGGGCTTCCTCGGAAGGGTGGCGGGCTTCTCCCTTAGAGATAGGGTGAGGAGCTCAGTCATCCGTGAGGAGCTCGGAGTAGAGCCGCTGCTCCTTTGCGTTGAAAGGAGTCAGTTGAGGTGGTTTGGGCATCTGGTAAGGATGCCCCCTGGCCGCCTCCCTAGGGAGGTGTTTCAGGCACGTCCAGCTGGGAGGAGGCCTCGGGGAAGACCCAGGACTAGGTGGAGAGATTACATCTCCACACTGGCCTGGGAACGCCTGCTGGAGTAGCTGCCCCCACGACCCGACTTCGGATAAGCGGTTGAAGATGGATGGATGGATGGACATCATCAGATATGACCTCATCAGATATGGCATCATCAGATATACCATTAGATATTAAGAAATCCAATACAACATCAAATTTGAAGTCATATAACATCAGCAGAAATTATGACATCAAATATGAAACAATTATGTATGACATCATGAGATGTGAGATATGATATATCATATTATTAGATATGACATCATTAGAAATATCACCACTTTTGACATCATCAGAAATGAAATTATTATTAGATATGAAATTATGTGGCCTATGCAAGAGTTCAGTCTCGAGATATCAGCTAGACATCTCTTAAACTTCAGATGTACAGAACAACCAACCATACATCAGCTTGAAAACCAAGACACTGATCTACATATTAGACTCATTACCTGTAATGCTGCTCCCTACATGCACACTACGCAGTCTGCATAGGGCACCAACTCCCTAGGGAGGCACCAGAAAGTCCACCGGCTACCAGACACGAAAGCAGTTGCGGAACACAGACGACCGCTTCACACTCATATCACGCAAAACATAACCCCAAACCCCATCATCCACCTGGAACACTGCGTAGGGCATTTATTTGGCCAGCTGCGGCCCGGCTAATTACACTAAACTTCAAAACTCCAGTGGTACTGACAGAGAAGACCAGATTTATGAGAATTCATGCAGAAAAATTGGGAAAATAACGCAGTATGCACACAAAAAAGGTATGACTCCTCTAGCAATCCATTCAGTATTCTAAAAAGAGCTATGCATGCCATCAATATCCAAAAGAATATTAGAAACACAGAAAGGGTCTGTGCTATTCCTCTGGAGCACTGGCGTGTCTCGTTTCTCTCAGGCTGGTTGCAAAAGCGTGATCGCGGTCTTACTTGCATCTCTTTCCCTCTTACTCTCTCTTGTGATCTCAGCAGGAGACTGAAGTGCTGATACAGGCCTGAGCACAGCTCCCAGGCCGCTAGCGCACAGCTCTCCATCACTCTGACAACACAATAAAAACCCAGTGTAATCTATTAATTGGATCATTAATTATTGATGCTGTTTTTACTAAGAGTGAAGGGGACAGGAGAGGAAAGACAGACAGAACAAAGTGACATGCCGTGCAATCATAAAATTAGTATTGATATTTCTCTCTGTGAACGTTTCGAAGAATACAGCTTCGCCTTCAACCGAAGACACAGCCTGATTGGTTACCCTTGGCATGGCATGGAAAAAACGAAGATATCTGTGACAAAGATTTAAAATAAATTATTTCTTCACAGGCAACATAAGGAAGTAAGAAGGCAGTTTCTAAATAAATTTTTAAGCATAGATGAATCCTTTGCTACCACTGAGCGTGTTTACATGCATGATCTTATCGATTATGCTTAAAAACCCGTAAATGTGCGTGGTTATGTAAACGCCTTGAATCTCTTTCCTTTGATCGGGGTATAGTCATAAATGGTTCAAGCAAGACCAAGACAGGTAGATTTTTTCCCATTTCCCCGATTTCGCATTCAATGAACAGATTCCGTGTTGCATGTAATCACCTTCCCAGTGTTCTTACTGGTTGTACCTGATTATTTCAAATCCCATGTAAAAGGGTTTTAGTTATTTCTTAAATGGTTTTCCTTTATTGTTTCCTTATTATTTTTTGAATAAGCATGTAGGTGTGCATGTACAGTAAATGCAGTCAGTGTTGTATGATAGAGTGGATAAAATAAGTAAATTAATGCAAATGTCTTTTTTTATTATTATTTCTACTGAGAAATAAGAACTTGTTTAGCTCACTTGATTACGTTTTTTTAATGTTAGACATGACATTATGGTGCCTTGGAAGCTGGTCTGAAACTAGTGTATTTGGAGGTGATATGTAGTGTAATTTTGACGATGAGCAAGTGAAATCCTCTGTAGCCATCTAGGAGCGTCCCAGAACATCAGCTGCTGACCACACCACAAAAATGGTTGAAATGGTGGGGAAATCACATCCTTCACCTTTAAATGTGACTATAACCTTGTGGACACTAATACTAACTGCTCTATTTCACAACTATTTACCTATTTTTCTGCACATCTGCCAATCAGCAGAGAGGAAAACAAGGAGAGAAGAATGCTGCACTAAAATCTCATGAGGAATGTGTAGCATGGTGTTTGTTTGGAGGATATGGTTAAGCTCCGCCCCTAATCACAGTGCATACTATTGTCCATTAAATAAATCAGCCTGAATCACACGAAGTATTTTGGCTATGTCAGAGAGCAGGTCTGAATTCTGAGTGAGCCAAGAGCCAAACACAATGGCCTAATCTGATCTGAAAACAGGCCTGCAGCCAAACGGATGCAATGGTAACCTGCTTTCACCTCATTATGTCTGATCTTCAGACAGTCAGACAGCAAAACAAATAATGTCAAAACCTGCATTTAGAACAGGAAGCATAATATACAAACTGTATAATAACTTGACAGTGATTTCAAGTTTTGGATATTGTGTTTACTGCATTTTTAGGTCCTAATTGAACTTTAAACTAGAGCCACAAAAAATAGGCTAACAGGCAACCCATCCGTCATTGGTGAAAAACTGATAGTCCCACCCCAAACTCATACTACTGGTTGAGTCACTGTTGGGTGACTAAAACAAACAGAGCAATGTTTAAAGCGCCACAGAGGCTCAGTGTTTACACCTTTCATCCCTATGTCAACATTGAATTAACCAATGGTGCGAGATTGGGGCAGGACTAGCTGAGAAATGGCAAATGGGGGAGTGTTTGGAAACAGTCACTAGTGGCACAGAAATTACACACTTAAGCTTTAAAGGAATAGTTCACTCAAAAATATAAATTATCTCATCATCTATTCACTCTCATGCCATCCCAGATGTGTATGGCTGTCTTTTTTTATGCAGAACACAAACATTTATAGAAGAATATCTCTGTATGTCCAAAAAATGCAAGTAAATTGTGACTAAAACTTCGAAGCACACAAAGGCAGCATAAAAATATCTCCAGTTGTTAAATCCATGTCTTCAGAAGTGATATGATAGGTGTGGGTGAGAAACAGATTAATATATAAGTCCTTATTTACTATAAATCTCCACTTTCATCTAGCCCTCCTAAGCACATTCACAAGTGGACCGAATTAATCTTCTTTTGTTTTTGTTTCCTGTATATCGCCACCTACTGGGTAGGGAGGAGAAGAAAAAAAAAGAAGGGAGGGATAAAGGAAAGTCAAAGAATAAATACATTTTATTTGCACAACAGCCCAGTAGATGCCAAAAAACAGAAGCAGAACTCTGTCCTCTCATAAATTTGAGTTAATAAAGCATACCTAACATTCAGAGCAGGCTGTACCTCTTTTTCTCTGCTATGAGCGTGACTGTGAATCCTGCAAAAGCTAAACATCATTAATATACAATTGTGTGCTGGGCTTTGTCCCTAGGACGTTTATATAATAAAAGCCTTCCTAATTCATCTCTACCTATCGTCTGGTATTTTGTGTTCCCCGTTACATGTGATGACACACATGAAGAGAATCCCATTCATTTTTTTATGTCAGCCAATATATTGTTTGGTGTTTACCGTCTCACACTGTTGAAAGGATTTTAATGCTTTTGTGTGTAATTTCTTGGCCCCCTACGGCATCAAAAAGAATTGCTAAAATAATGACTGTTTTTAAACAGGTCTCCTGTTTTACCAGAACTCTCCTCCTGCCTAACATTGGTCATATAAACAGACAGTCCTGCCATAAAACAGATAACTTAAATGGTCTAAATTAAATGGAACTTCACAAGCAGACCCAAAGAGAATCTTCACATTTCTTCTCATTTTCTACACTGTTTTGAGTAGAAAATCTGGAGAATGGATTACATGAAAAATTAGTTAAAACAGTGTCTGCACACTTTTTCAGGAAGTCATTTTCCCATTAATTTCTTCCATAGGGATTTCATAAAAGAGTTATACCAACCAACCAGCTCTAAGGTGTATCATTAACATTATAACATTTTATTTAAAGCAAAAAAGTATTTAAAAATCAGACAAAAGACAAAATTACAGTTTAAGACTGTGTACTTAAAAATAAACAACAATCCCATGAAGCATTGTGAGTGATGAAATCAAACTAAAAAACAATGGAAAAATCTAAAGGTATTAATTCAAAGTTGTTGATAAGTATATAAACAATATTTAAAAAAAAAATGAAGTTGAAATAGCATGTACAGTACTGATGGCTTATGCAGAAGCATGTACCAATTAACAACTTTAATTGGTACACAGTAGTTCTGTCTTTAAAGGTTTATAAATTGTCAATAATAATCCAGTGGAGAAAATGAATGGGATTTTTCCTTCTGGAACCAAACTGTTACAGTCTATAGAGTTTGATATTTGCATAATGCTATGCAAATAGCGTGATACACTAGGTAAGCATAATTATTGCATTTTATCACACTACAGAATAATCTAATCTCTATTTCTCACAATTGTTGTCATTTTCTTTCTCTCTTTTACATGCAATCTAGTAGATCTAGTAGTTACTGTGGATAGAGCTTTAATTGTTGGTGACTTCAACATTCACATATAGAATGAAAATTATACATTGGGATTAACATCTATCGATATTCTCAACTCTCTTGGAGTCAGACAAAATGTGAACTCATTGCCATACGCTTGATTTAATTCTGTCATATTTAGTTGATGTTGATACAATAGAAATTCTACCGCAGAGCAATGACATCTTAGATAATTTCCTTGTCTCTTGTTTGCTGAGATCAGCTAATGTTACTCAATCTACACCATGCTATCATTCAGGTAGAACTATTCTTTCAACCACTAAAGATAGCTTCACTAATAATCTTCCAGAAATACTCAGTAAGTATTCAAAAGAACTTGATGTAATAACAGAAAATATAAAATACAGTCTTCTCTAGCACTCTTGGTATTGTCGACCCCCTTCAATTAAAAAAATTCAAGAAAAATGCCCCACACCATGGTACAATGATCACACTCATGTTCTCAAGAGAGCAGCTCAGAAAATGAAGCAAAAGTGGAGGAATACAAAATTAGACGTATTTGTCATGTTTATTCTGTTGGTTATTTCGTGTCTTTTATGAAATAACTAGAACTGAAGACACAAAAAACAGGAACCAACAGAATAAACATGACAGTATTTCACGGTGCATGGAAGGATTGTGTATGTAGCTACAGACAGGCACTAAAAGCTGCCAGGTCAGCATATTTTAGCAAACTCATAGAAAATAACCACAACAATCCTAGGTGTTTATTCAGTACCATGGCTAAATTGGTTAGGACAAAATCATTGACGGAACCAGATATTCCGTAGTAGCACAATAGTAATGACTTCATGAATTTCTTTACTAATACAATTTAAATAATCAAAAATAAAATTGGAACTATGCAATCAACTGTCACAGCACCTCAGAAAACAGTGTCTCATAATTTTCCTGACAAACAACTTCAATCCTTCGCTGTCATAGGTCATGAAGAGTTAAAAAAAGTTTAAAAAAAAATCTAAAGTCACAAAATGTATGTTAGATCCAATACCAACTAATCTCTTAACAGAGGTATTCCCTGTAATCTCAGAACCTCTTCTTAATATTGCTAAGTCCTCGCTATCCTTAGGACATATCCCACAAAACTTTAAAATGGCAGCTATAAACCTTCTTAAGAAGCCACAGCTTGATCTTGGAGAATTTGCTAATTACAGACCAATTTCAAATCTACCATATATGTCAAAAATACTGGAAAAGGTTGTGTCCTCCCAACTATGTTAATTTATACACAGAAATGGTATGAAAATTTCAGTCAGGATTTAGGCCCAATCCCAGTATAGAGACAGCACTTATCAGAGTTACAATTGACTTGCTTTAATCATCTGATCACAGCTGCATTTCTCTTCTAATGTTTTTAGATCTTAGTGCTGCCTTCGACACAATAGATCACGACATTCTCTTGAATAGGCTGGAGAATTATGTCGACATTAGTGGACTTGCAGTAGGTTGGTTTGGGTCATCAGACTACTACCACTTTGCAAAGGAGGAATTGTCAAATCAAAGGGATCAGTTGCTACTCTGCTTTTCTTCTTATACATGCTTCCCCTGGCAGATATTATCAGGAATCAAGGAATAGGTTTCCACTGTTATGCCGAAGATACCCAACTTTATATTTCTTCTAAACCCAATGAAAATTCACAGTTCTCAAAATTAGCAGAGGGTATCAATGAAATCAAAGATTGGACGGCCAGAAATTTCCATCAACTTAATTCTAATTATTGGGCCAAAAAATAAGCAGCTAAAATATAATTTTAATCTCGATGGATGTACTGTTCCTTCGTCATCTACAGCAAAATAACTTGGGTGTTATATTTGATACCAATCTGTCCTTTGAAAATCAAATTTCCAGTGTTTGTAGAACACCATTCTTCCACCTCAGAAATGTTGCTAAGTTACGACACATGCTCTCTGTTGCTGATGCTGAAAAATGAATTCATGCGTTCATGCCCTCAAGACTAGATTATTGTAATGCAATACTGGGAGGATGTCCAGCAAGTTCAATAAATAAACTTCAATTGCCTCAAAATGCATCTGCCAGAGTGCTGACCACAACCAAGAAATATGATCATATTAGCCTCATTTTATCGTCATTACATTGGCAACCTGTTAAATTTCGTATTAATTTAAAAATTCTGTTAACTACATACAAAGTTTTGACAACAATCTCCACAATACTTACCTTCTGACACTCTATATTCCATCACGTTCATTATGATCAAGAAATTCTGCTTTTTAATAGTTCCTAGAAAATCAAAATCCACAAAAGGAGGTAGATCCTTTTCCTATTTGTCTCCTAAATTATGGAATAGTCTCCCTAACACTGTTCGAGAAAGACTCATCTATTTAGCCAGGCATACACCTAAGTTATCCATCCACTCACAATTAGGCTGCTTTAGTTAGATCTGCCAGTACTATTAACAAACTATCATAATCTATAACTCTGTATAATTAATCAATTTTAATCTGTAAAATTGAATGACATCTTCGCTAATATTATTCTATTTGTTCTCAACCTTGGGATTCAAATCCTGAATATGGACATAAAATGAACTGATGCCAACTCCAACTGCAACTGATACTTCATATGCTACTGCCTGAACCTTGGATTTAGGATGGACCCCACCGAACCTTACCGAAATGACCTGCCGGTTGAACTGCGATGCACCTCACTGATCTCAGCATGCATCACCTTTGTCTATTGATGGACTACACTCTTGAAATGGAATACATAGATCATAATTTAATTGCCAACAAAAGCCTTCATCAGCCAACTAACAAAGGACAATGAATCAGAGTGAACTTCTGCAGTTAACCAGGATGGACTTCAAAGACATTAGTCATTAATCTTAGTTCCTAAAAAAAAAAAATATATATTAAACACTGGTCCTTAACACTGTGACAGGGCGGAGGGTGGGGCCGGGTCGTGATTTTACACTCTTATCAGGCTAATCAAGCCTCAGAGAGGGATAAAGGCCGACAGAGGACAGTGGTGCGACAGAGAGAGAGCATTTACGTGCAGCTGTCCGTCCTATGTGTGTGTTAGTGTCTTTTTGTTTATTTTAATATTAAATATAATTTATATTGTCAAGCCAGTTCTCGCCTCCTCCTTTCCATTAATCCCTTTACAAACACTTACTTAGTTAACTAATTTTAAACCACAACCAGCACTGCACATAAATAGCTAATATTGGCATTATATTCATTCTGTTTAGCCAGAAGGGAACTGGCCACCACAGTGAGCCTGGTTTCTCTCAAGGTTATTTTTCTCCATTCACCAACATCTTATGGAATTTTGTGTTCCTTCCCACAGTTGCCTACAGCTTGCTCACAGGGGTTCTAAATAATTTTTTTATTTAATTATTTAATTTGTATCCACAATTTGCTATCATATTTAATCATACTACACAATGATCACTCTAAGACTTAATTTTTTTTAATGCATGATTTTCTGTAAAGCTGCTTTGAAAAGTGCTATACAAATAAAAATTACTTGAATTGGCTATCCCTCTCTTATGTAAGATTTCATTATATCTGATATGAAGCAACCAGGACACAGTAATATCTGTGACTGCAGGACAACTGAGAGAGAATGCAACACACGCATACACACATACAAAAATACAGAGGTTGCAGGCAACACGCAAAAACACGAGTTCTGCTGAAAGCCGCACACACACACACACACACACTCAGACTCACGCACATACATTGTAAGGGGGTGAAAATCAGCTTATATTGACAGTGTCAATCAGGGGTTAGCAGCTTGACAGGCATATGAAATTTGTACATGAACAGAAGCGAAAGACAAACAATGCAGTGACTTATTCTGTATTTTCTCAAGAAGAAATGTGCTATTGCATTTCACAGTATGTTTAAAGGTGAAGTGTATAATTTATGCGGTACTAACAGCACCAAATGGAAAGATAAAAATACCTAGTTTTTAAACAGATTTCCAAACATTTCCCCCATCTGCCATTGGTTGTAAAACTGATAATGCCGTCTCAAACTAACAGCATTGGTGGAACTGGTTGGGATGATCAAACAAACAGTGCATTGATTTGATAGCGCCAAAAGTGAAAATTAACAAAGCGCCAAATAGCGCGAAAGTACTGAAAAATTTCACACTTCACCTATAACAGTTCAAACAAAAAAATCTAAGAGAAGTTTTTACTGATGGATAACACCTTATTTATTTAAGTACTTAGAAGATTTAGCTGTATTTAGCTGAAGTGTGCACATGGAAATAATTCTAAAACTAGTAACAAACATACAATAGCAAGACCTTTTTCACTATTAGAACCAATGAATATGTGTGTGCGTGAATATAATTTATATACGCCATTTTTACCTTTCTCACTAACGGACTCACTCTCGATCTCCACGTCCTCACAGCTGGTGTACTCAGGTGTGGTGGCCAGTTCCTCCTCAGAGCTGCTCAGGGATACCTGCCTCATTTTGCCGCCCCTCTTGGTCTTGTGAGGTTTGGGCGGCGGCGGTCTGACTGACTCTGATTGGTCGGAACTGAGTGAGTCATTCCGTAACATGCTCTCCATCTTTTCTCTTTTACTTTTCCGCATAGCTGAGATGGGATCTAGGTGCTGTTGCCTGTAGAGGGAGTCGACGCCTGGAGGACTGTGGTTGGACCTCCGTTGGGTGCGTTCAGGGCCCGGCAAATAGTGAGGGCCACGCAGGGGCCCCAGCGGCTCCTCCATCTCTGTATAAGCCAGGGAGACATCGCTGTGGCGGCGCTCGTGCCTGAAGCGTGACACTTCCGCATGCATGCGCATCTGCTCCTCATACGGTTGGGGCTTGACCGGGTAGCGGGCAAGGTTCGGATCGCTGCGGTAACGGTTCTGATACTCCTCCTGCCTTTGCCGCTGAAGCTCATGCTCGCTGAGGGGCGGGCCATCAGGCAGGAAGCCCGGTTCGGGCGGGTACTCTTCCTGAGAGTGCCAGCCACCCCGTCGAGCACGGTACGCACCCCGTGCTACCTCTGCGTAGCCTCCTTGCCATTGGCGCTCTCCAGCCCCGTAGTCAGACGGTGATCGTGGCATGCCACCTGCTGCTGGCGCATACTGCGAACGCTCCGCCTTCTCCTCCCTTTGGTCGTATTTTTGGTTTGGATACCTGGTTGCTGAAGGGCTTCTTTTCCTGTCAGGCACAAAAGCAGGCAAATTTATAAATAACAAGATGAAAGCAAATGTACAGTAATGCTAGCTGCACAGTCACCAACATGAAACATCTTCAAGGGATGTCATGTCATGCTCCAAACCCGAATTACTTGCTTTGTTCCGTGAGACAGTGAAATACAAAAGAAGATGTTAGGCAGAATGAAAGCCACAGTCACCATTCACAAACATTTTGCCAAACATCTCATTTTGTGCTGCAATGAAGACAGAAATTTCTATCCACAGTTTCCCTGCTAACCACAGGGTGATGATTCTAATTGCCATTGGACTGATTTTTGGTTCCGGTCTACACAAGAAGCCATCTAAAGACTACCAATATGAGCATTCCAGGTGGAGAATGGTCATCCACCCACACCTTAAACATTGACGGGTAAGGCACTGTCAAAAAAATGGTCATTGCAACTCTCTAAAGTCTAGTCGCTGGTTCGGTCCAGCGACTCTCTAGTCGTGGTTCGATCCCCACAGCCACAACCATTGTGTCCTTGAGCAAGGCACTTAACTCCAGGTTGCTCCGGGGGGATTGTCCCTGTCTGCCAAATGCATAAATGTAAATGTAAAGTATCGACATTATGAAGCCAAATACATTTTTTACACGATTTTCTACAAATGTTATTTGCTAAACATCACACTATCTTGCCAGCAACATACACCGATACGAGTGAAACCACTTGAGACTGGATAGCCAAAACAGGCTTCCCGTATGAAATATGGAACACTTCCACGTTCTGGAAAAAAGTGAATAGGTTTTCGAACTACATGAGCGTGAACAAATGGTGCCAGAATTTTCATATTGGGTGAACTATTACTACACTTCTGTAGCCAATGCCATCTGTTTTTAAATGTTTGTGCAGTGTGCTATCTTTAGTGTCCTTTTAAGGGGCTTAAGAGATCTGTGAGCTGTTTTTAAGTGTGTACTTGTATTGACTGATTAATGAGCATCTCTTCTGCTTCCCTTGGGCTTGGCTTGTGGGTTTTACTATGGCCAGTGTGTTCATGTTGCATTATTCATAAGAGCAGCCGGATTCTGAGTCCTGCGCCATTCACAAATCCAGAGCACTGCAGCTGTGTGTGCGTGTGTGCGTTGCTTTCATCAGACATGCAAGAATGTACTGATCAGTGTGTGTGTTAACACCACTGAGATGGCATTCAGGGTGGGTGTGTATTTTGACAAGTTTGTAAATGTCAATTTTTTGGCATCTGGGCAATCAGTGATAAAATAGGAAGGACAAAATGTATGTATCCTAAATCATAATATTTAGAACATTTCTGGTTATACTATTTCTGGTGGATTTAATAAGTATGCATTCATACATCCTTTATGGGCTATTATTTCCCACAACCCCTTGTGCAACAGAAGAGGAAGAATTTGTGTCGTATTCATTCACCTCTAGTCATACCTTTATATATTATATTCATCACAGTGATTTGGTCACAGTGAAGGTCAGTAAAATCAACATGAAATCAAAATTTTCCCTGTTTACTTCATATGAGTTCCTGGTTTTATTGTGCATGAGTCAGTGTTTCACATCATTTTAAAGGGAAATAAATCTTTCCTTTTCAGCTGACATCACAAATACCTGGCTCTATTCTGGTATGTAACACCCACTATTCAAAATCCAATCAATTCTAATGGATTAAAACAGGAAAATCTCACCCAATTTTTTCTCATTGAATATACTCTCACTCTGTGGTTCGTCAGATTAAAACATTGTCATGTTAACTATGGGTTCAAATGTAACATTTAGCTTCATGTACTGTATGCGACAATGTGGTCAATGGTCAAAAGCACATACTTTCCCCTCACCAGCAAAAAACATACATTTGGTGCATAGTAGAAGTGCAGAAAACTCTCTCTTTCCTCATTCTTTGTTTTCCAATTTATACAGTTACTGCTTTCCAATTATTTATTCTATTCATCACTTCCACGAACACACACCTACACACCTGGCAAGCGAATGCATTACATCACACATCAGTTTATAGTTCTTTGAATGCTCATGTAATCAATAACACCACCTGGCCCATTTAAATCACTGAGAGTAGAGCATGGCAGCACATTTGCATCCAATGTACAGGTGAACAGATTTACAGTAAACTATTGCAAAGACAGACAGTATTTTGCAGCATTATTACTTACTGCACAATAACTTGTGCAATTTGTGTCTGGTAATCAGCATACTTTCTTCATGGGTGTGGAGGCTGTGTGGAAACAGGGAGGACGGGTGAGAAGGAAAATGTCACTTAACCGATCTATTTACAGTGTGATATTTACCCATGTTGGCCGTAGTTTAGAGTGTAACACTAAAATAACGGAGTGTCTATTTACGCTAAGTGCAAATAGCCCATCTTGTTGGCAAAGGCTGTTTACACTATCACCGCCCACTATTGCTCAGACGAAGCTCAAGACAGCCATGACAAATTTCTTAAGGGTCAACTGCTGGTCAAATGAAGGCAGGCATATTTGAATTTTTTGTGATGGGGCAGAGATGTTCAACTGGTTAATGGGTCAAATGTTTAGTGGGTTAAAAGAATGGAGAACTAAGTGATTATTTGCACTCCAATAGTCTGGTGGAAACACAGGAGTTTATGACAAACTATGGCCCCATGTGCTGCTGTAGTAGCTCAGGGTGTAATGATGGTGCATACACGCATTGTCATGATGGAGATATGGGTTTGAACCCCACCTCTAGTCATACTTTTATATATTATATTCATCACAGTGATTTGGTCACAGTGAAGGTCAGGGAGCTGAGAGAATTATATGATCTGGATAAAGTTAACCATGATTTTACTGTAGTAATATTGTTGCAACTATGTTGGTAACCCTGTTTCATTTTGTGGTTACTATGATTTTACTTGAAAAATACCATGGTGATCCTTTGGTTACTGTAGTGGAACCATGATAAATTTTGGTAAAATTAATAAATGAATAAATATATAAAGGCATTAAGCATTTTGAATTTAGATGGCTATTTTGTTTAAATTATCTGTAACCTTTTTTTAAATCACACACGCATAGTGATTTTAATTATGGGGACACTAGAAATGTTTATAGCATAATACCTGTAATTACCAGTTTGTAACCTAAAAAAGTCCTCGTAAACCACTTAAACCTACACTCACAGACAGACACACTCAGACAGACAGACAGACAGACAGACAGACAGACAGACAGACAGACAGACAGACAGACAGACAGATAGATAGATAGATAGATAGATAGATAGATAGATAGATAGATAGATAGATAGATAGATAGTATATTTAAGCATTCAAAATTTTATTGTTTTGGCTATATCACTAAGTTTTAAAATTAAGTCAGAGTAATGATCTCAGACATGAGCTCCCGTAATGACTCAACTGTTCAGATGAGCAAGAGCATGTGAGTAAAAATCAATCAAGGTGAAATGATGGTCCTTTGGGCCCCCGGCTGCCTCTAAACTCTAGGTAAACGTGGTGGAATATGAAGTACTAGCTGCAACACGCACCTTCATGTGGTAGTTACAACCTTCAAGAGATGAGGCCACACAGACGAATATCACAAATGGCTGCGTCGAATGAAGAGAATCCACTGAGGGTTTAGGGAAAAAATATGTTCCAAAACAATCTCAAATCCAAGTGTCCAAATGTAGTCCAATGAATTCTGGCCTCTAAAGTTTCTTACACAAATCAAATCACTGTTCACTGGGATGGTCGTGTCCCACATAACATTCAGCAAAAATCTTGAAAATGTCACTAATGACTAAAATACATTTCTATATTTGTTTTTTAGTGGAAGAATTTTAAAAGTCCCTGTCTCTGAGTGCCCCACCGTTATCTCTGTAAAATCACAGTGCCAACGGACTTAATAGCAGCCGAAAAGCATGCTGGGAGCCCAGAGCCAAGAGCCCAGGGCAGGGCTGAAACAGGTGGTAATGGATGACCTGTGAGCAGAGGTGGAGATGTTTCTCTGGGACAGGGGCGGCATTACATGCCTCAGCCTGATGCTGATTGGTGGACATTTCAGCAGGGCATGGGTTGACAGATTTTGCGTAATCTGTGTAGCTGTGTGCCCTCAAAAAAAAGCACTCTTAGCCTGAACAAATCACAAATTTGTGTTTTTCTCTCTCAAGCTGATTTTTTCATATAATTTTTTTTAAGATGGGCGATTATCTTTGTAAGTCTAATTCTGCCTGCTTTGCACTAGGATAGATGGGTGGATTTTATGCAAAGGCTTTAGTCAGAATGAGCACAAAACTAACATGAAAAATCTCATAGGTCAACAGCCAAAGGGAAACTAAACCAAAAGTAACATGATACAGTTATGGTATCAGATGGTTTCATTACACTTTGATATACAGTTTACCATTGTACTTCATATACCATGATAATGCCCAAAAAGCATTGTATTAACATGGCAAATGTCCCGAAATCCATGAATTTACCATGATACCATGTCCAAAAAAATTGTAAAACCATTTCCATAAAAGATGGTAATACAATGTATTAATACACTGCAAAGCAATGCAATACAATACAATACAATACAACACAAAAACATTGTATTAACATGGCTTATGTCCCAAAACCATTGTGTTATTATGGTACCATGTCCAAAAAACTTGATATTACAATAATCATAAAAGATGGTAATAGCAAGTCCAGGAAACATGGCAATAAAATGTCCAAACAGCATTATATTAACACTGCATATGTTCCAACAAACATGAATTTACCATGGTACCATGTCCAAAACAAAAAACCATAGCATCAACATGGCACATGTCCCAAAACCATGATGTTACCACGGTACCATGTCCAAAAAAACATGATATTGCCATACTCATAAAAGATGGTAATACCAAGTCCAGGAAACATGGCAATAAAATGTCCGAACAGCATTGTATAAACAAGGCATATGTTCCAAAAAACATGATGTTAAAATGGTACCATGTCCAAAAAACATGGTAATGCCATACATATAAAATATGGTAAAAGCATGTCCAAAAAACATTTTATTAACATGGCAAATGCCCCAAAAACCAAGATGTTACCAAGGTATCATGTTCAAAAACATGATATTACCATGCCCTTAAAAGATGGTAATACAATGTCCAAAAAACATGGTAATGCCATGTCCAAAACAAAAACCACTGTATTAACATGGCACATGTCCCAAAACCACAATGTTACCATGGTAGCATGTCCAAAAATTATTATTTTGCAATGTTCATTAAAAGATGGTAATACCATGTCAAAAACACATGGCAATAACATGTCCAAAAAACATTGAATTAACATGGCACATGTCCCCAGACAAATAAAGCATTTTTTGAGTAGCACATTTTAGCAATGTAGCACAAACTCATTTACATAATACTAAAGGCAAGTCGATAAAAATTAGCTTCTAGGCGAGACTTAAAAACAGACACAGATTCTTCAGATCTAATATAGTACCAGGGCATTCAGTTCCATAATCGTGGGGCCTTTACAACAAATGGTCAACCACCTTTAGTTTAGCATCTGGATCTTGGAACAGCCTACCATTCACAACAGGGAGATCTACGATGTTAAACTGTTTCATAAAGTATTAATAAAATGAACATTTTGCTTCTGCACTTCTGCTAAATAATCAGGTGCCAAGCCGTGCAATGCTGTTTAAATAATTAATACAATCTTAAAATCAACCCTAAATAATTTGGTAACCAATGCAAAGAAGCTTAAACTGACTAAGATACCATAGTTCCCACAGAGTTTTGTCCTGATTGTAGCCATGCTAAATTATGTTGATTTACAGTTTAAAACAGGACATTACAATAATCCAGGTGAGATTAAATAAATGCATGCATAAACTTCTCTGTATCCCTAAAACTCAAGGAATGTCTAACCTTGGGAATATTCCTAATCTGATTAAAAAAAACAAGACTGGACTAACTGCTTGACATAATATTAAAAATTAAAACAATTATCGAAATAGCTCCCCCCAAATTTTGCACCACCTGATGAATATTTGTGACCATCTGTCTAAGGGCTAACTCAATCTGACTATTTATAACCATGACCATCCAATTTTTGGAAGGCATGTTAATTGGTTGGGGGGTTGGCACATGTCCAAACAAACATGGTGGTACCTGGTTTTACCTGGTGGTAAAACAACAAGGTACTAAATGATTACCGAACTCATTTACCATGGTATTTACATGGTATTTCAAAGTACTTTAAAGAATACCATGGTATTACCACGTGTGTGTCCAAAACATAGTATTACCATGTACCATGTAAAAACATAGTAATTCAATGGTACTTTTTGTTAGTGAATACACAAATATGCACACCCACACATGGACACAAACACATATACTGTAGTACTGTATACATAAATAAAAAGTAACACTAACTTACAAAAATACCTTTATAAAAATACAACACATTCACATACACACCTAGCAGAACAGTTGATAGCACATTGGTACTCATGGTCAGTACACTATGAAATGTTTCAGAACAGACCGCCACACGGAGAAGCACTGCGTCCAGCCTGTTCGCCACAGTAGTGCGAACGTCATTAACGCCCCCCCCCCCCCCCCAAACACATTGCAGACAGCCATGTGTTCCTATCACATTTACCCATCATACTTTGAAACAGCCGCATCCAGGCCAACTGGGCATGCTCTCAAGAAGCTCTAGCAAGGAGAATCAGACAAAACCAGGGAAAGGTTTTGTAAGTGATATTGTCACACTAAAATCATGTTTACACACATATCCTTTATGTCTTGTGGCTATACTTTTAAAACAGTGAGTATTTTTAATGTTCAAAAATTGACACCGATTCAAGGGACGGATTAACCACTGGGCCGATTGGGCCTTTGCCCAGGGGTTTCTAAACCCAAAGGGCCTCGAGCTCCAAATCAACTATTTTTTTATTTATTTTGAGATATCTATTATAAATTCACATAAATGTCATCCTTATGTGAAATACTTTTGTTCTACTTGCTGGACTACAGCAGCATGAGCACAGTCACTCAAGTGCATGCTCAGGGAAACTGCATCTCACAGGTGCAGCGCGTTTATTTGAAAGAAAGAACTGCGTCTGATTTACAAAATGCTTCAAAACACAAAGATAAGGTGCAGTTTCCCCATGGTTACAAAGCTGATGGTTTAAATACATATAAGCGATAGAATTCGTGCAACAAACTCAAAAAACTCATGTGCAGAATAACCGAATAGTGATTTTGTTTTTTGAATACCGTGCACATCTCTATTAATAACGCATGATTTTGGATCAGTTCATAATTAAAAAGTACATATAACTGGCCATGTAAGACATTGCTCCAAACTTTTCTTCCATCAATTGGAAAAATCCAACCAAATCTGGCAAGCATCCTGTACCACATAAAAGTGAAGATAGTCATGTGACATGTCATGGGGTGCCTCTATGGCGTACTCGCCAATGGGACTCTCAGTTCTTAATCCATCCTTGCCCCATTCACTTCCATTCTAAGTCCCTCACAGTCACCTCAATTTTTGCTTTGTTTTTTTTTTAAATAAAATGAGGAACGAGTTTAAATAATTTTTGTGATAATTAACATTATGCCACAAATGCTGTTGATTGAGCTTAACTTGTATTGAACCTGGACCATTCTTTTAAAGCCCATCTGAAATGGTTTGTAAAGCACAACTTTCTTTCCTGTGTTGACATATGTTCTGAAACAGGAAGTAGGGATGGTACATATGCAAAGCCACACTTGACTTCAGCTCTTTAGTGTTCCAAATTGGCCACTTTCAGTTAGGATGCTACCTTAGAATTCAGCTACGTATATAGGCAATAGACAGTAAAGCGGCTCACAATGCAAAAGCAATGGAGACATTTTCAACAATATAAAGTGTTATTAAGTTTCAATCAATCAATGGTTGGGATAGAAAATAAAATATGAGTGAAAATATGAATATGTTAGGATGCATTATATATAGGGGCCGGGTGGGCGGAATCACGACCTGGCCCCATCCTCCAACCTGCCACACTCTTATATTTGTATAAATTCTAAAAGGGGTGTGGAAACTTATAAACCAAAAAGGGTATGCAAACTTCTGCACTTAACTGTATATATAGTTTGTGAAAGTGTATTCTTTATTTTATATTTTGTTTTTCATGATTTAACCACATTTTAGCTTTTTCTATATACAAATTCCATGTAACCTATTCTATCCATATGATGTTATAATGCATGTGTAGTTATGAAATGGCTTATCATGTCAGGAACACATTTTAACAAAAAAAATCACAACATTGGAACCCTAAATTCTAAATATAATCCCCATATCTCAACATTTAAGAGCTTGTACTACGTAAAAAGTGCAGTGTATCTGTCTGAATGTGATATTTTGTGATTTACCTCCGTGCTGCTGGGGAAATAAACATTCACAGTGACAGCAAAACACATTGCTTACAATTGCACATGTTGCGGGAAGATATGGATTGGCTTCTTTTAGCTCGTTGTTGAAAACATTTTTATTTGCCCATTTCTAACTTGCGCTGACTGACAGGATGACAAAGAGTGTGAGCGGCAAGCACATGACGTCATGGTAACTGGTAACATTTCAGCTGATTTACTGAAAGACTAGAATGAAAGTTTCGTCAAATCAACATGCTACACAACGAAACTGCTTCTCTATGCAAAAGATACCAGAGATAACAGCTAGAATGAGGAGATTTAATTTAAGAATAAAAAAAAATCTGAAGATACCAACTGAAACTGGGACGTAAGTGTGAAAAAGTGTGAAAATATTGTGTTTATTTACGATACATAAAATGTTAGCATTGAAATTAGCCTCAGCAAAATAAAGGAGTAATTATTATTAAATATTTTAAGTAAAAAAAAATAGAAAAGACTAAAATAACATTGAACATTGACTGTTGAACATTATCAGTAGACAAATGTAAAAATTTGAACGTATTTTGCTTTGTATGGACAAAAAACAATGTAGTGTGAAAATTGTTTTAACAAGATTTTACTTTCTAGAAGTTAACAATGCTAAGTGTGCAAAGTTGAAGAAACACCCTGTTACTAAGACATTCCATTATTGATACATATAAATAATAAACTATGAACAAACAGCACAGCACAATCAACACCCTAAAGCACGGCAATCCTTCAGACTAACAGTGTGTAATTATGCTTATTGGGATCAGCTGGAACAGCGTAGACAGATCAGCCCAAATGCATTTCACAGGAAACTGCATCCGCACAAGTTGAGCAATCAACACCAAAGGCCTTCGATTAACGTCCCGTGCTGCTTGTTATGCCCAGGAGGAAATAAACAGGTTTGGAAGTAAAGTGTGAACAACTCAAGCCACATATAGCATGTCTTTCCCCATCAAGACCCATAAAAGAGCCCTGATCCTCCAGTGAGAGAGCAGATATGAAGTCTTCCTGTGCAGTTCGGAATCATAATTATGCGTGATGTGCATCCACATTTTCGAATAATTATAAAAAGTCAACAAAATAATAACCCATCTATAAAGTAACACAAATGGATGTATGGGACAGATGTGGTCAAACTATTGACAGGTGAATCCTAGTGGATCTCTGATGGTGGGTTTGCAGCCCAAAAAATTTACAATATACAATTTTAGTATTGTGTTGGGTTGCCACTTGATGTCCAATTGAAAATGTAATTATGACAAAGCTACTTGTTTTTTTTGTTTTTTGAATTGAAACTAGGTGACCCAAGTTGAGTCTGATGACCCTACTGCCTCAGCTTGTATCTCTGCCTGCCTCTCAGACATTTCACCCTGGATGAATGAACGGCACCTTCAGCTCAACCTTGCCAAGACAGAACTCCTTGTGATCCCAGCCGACCCACCTGTGACCACAACCTCACTATTTATCTTGGTTCAACTACACTAACACCAATCATAACAGTCCGGAACCTGGGAGTGGTAGTAGAAGACCACCTTAAATTCACTGCCCACATAACCGCCCAGTCTTGCAGATTCCTGCTTTACAACATCAGGACAATCTGTCCTTTCCTGTCTGAATATGCTACACAGCTCCTGGTCCAAGCTCTGGTCATTTCAAGACTGGACTACTGCAATGCTCTGTTGGCTGGCCTTCCAGCTAACACAATTAAGCCACTGCACATGGTCCAGAATGCTGCAGCACATTTTTCCCCATTCTGATGTTTGTTGTGAACATTAACTGAAGCTCCTGACCTGTATCTGCATGATTTTATGCACTGCTGCCACATGATTGGCTGATTAGATAATCCCATGGATGATTGTTGGTGCCAGACAGGCTGGTTTGAGTATTTCTGTAATTGATGATCTCCTGGGATTTTCATACACAACAGTCTCTAGAGTTTACTAACAATAGTGCAAAAAACTAAAAAACATCCAGTGAGCGTCAGTTCTGCAGATGGAAAAGCCTTGTTGATGAGAGAGGTCAACAGAGAATGTCCAGATTGGTTCAAACTGACAAAGTCTGCAGTAACTCAGATAACCGCTCTGTACAATTATGGTGAGAAGAATAGCATCTCAGAATGGGGGACCTACACGAAATTAGGCAGGTGGTTTTAATTTTGCGGCTGATCGGTGTATAAATATTATTAATTGAAATACTTTAATTCATCTTGAGGCCCCCTTGGAAGTCTGCTGAGACCACCAGGTTGAGAACCACTGCCCACTGACAGTACCATGGTATTTACTTGGTACTTAAAATGTACCTCAAATATCATGGTAGGGCTATGGTAAACGCCCCAAAACACATGCTAATTTAAAGCATTTTTGTTTGTGGATATAGACTGAAAGTGCTTTTTAAATTAGGAGAAACCAGAGAAAGAGTGTATCATAAATTCAATCCAGTGTTCATTTTCATAAACTAACACTTGCGAAAAAAGCTTCTGATGTTTGTTGAGTTACTCGTAACTGAAACCACCTGAGCTTCAGGACAGCACTTCCCGTCCAGTTAAGAAAAATACCACACATTTACACAAACACACACACACACACACACACACACACACACACACACACACAGATCATCTCTCCGTATCTGCTAACTATGTATTTTTCATTGCAGTGCTTGAGATACGTTTCAGATAAATGAAGCAGGCAGATGTTTGTCCATGGAAGAAGTAAATGAAAAACCAGTGGTGACTCAGAACATACTTCAATTATCCAAGCTCAGAAACAACCCCCACTTGACACTGGGGAGCCTGTACTTACAACACACTCACTTGCACTCCTTCTGTGCCATAAACTACTTGACGTGCTGTCATTCTCATTTCTTGCAGGGCTTGTCAATATAGCTTAAACTGTAGGGGAGATCGGGGCTGGTCAAAAATTTTAATCCAGTGAATATGTCTCATGGCAGGTTTATTTTTATTTCATGTCAATTAGCTATTGAATATTTTCACTGTTCTTGCCCAAAAAAAAATTATAATGAAAAAGGTAACCTTCTTAACATACAGTAGTTGAGCCTCTCCTAAATGTATGCCAGTGTGGGTTCTATTATGCTAGCTTGTTTGTCTAGAACTATTACAATAAAAATATGATGATAGTGATAATTTACCCTTGAGAAGAGAATTCACAAAGAAATTAAACTTCAAGAAGGTTTAAAACTAGTTGAATCTAACATATAAAACCTCTGCTAGAGAAACAAAAAACACATTTGGATTTTTGACTCCAAATATTATTGTTAATGAGATATAGCCCTTTTGACAACTTCCCCATGTGTCGACTAGATAGACAGACAGACAGACATTGCATCAATCCTGAAATTCCATTTGCAAAAATTAATATTTATTTACATTAGAATGGTGGACATTTAGATCTAACATTCGCAACAGGCCTTGAATTTCTTTAGAGGGCCTTAGCCATGAGAGAAATGTATGGTGAAATGCTTTTGTGGAAAAATACCCACAAAGCACGGCAGTAGCTCCTTTCAACACTCTCATTCAATTTAAAGTTGGCTTGTTTCTGCACCAGTAAGCATTCTGCCCTAGGGATACTGAGTGAAGCAAGACAGCAATTCTATGATCTATTTTTAACTGCCATCAATTATGAAAAAAGAAGCTCTGACAATAATTACAGTTACATGTATGGCACGCAACATTTTGCTTTGTGCGCAGCAGAGCTATAATGCAGCACTTCACCAGGAAGTGAACAGCACATTTAGAGAAATAAAAAATCCCATCTGTACATCATGGCTCATGTCTGTGGTGCACTTACTGTAATCATTTGTCTGTGATGTATGCTGTGTCATGCTGCAGGATCTGATGGCGTCTTGTGAATGGCCATTCAAAGTGCTTAATATTGCAATGGAGAGGAGTTAGACTCATTATAGCTGACAGATAGACCACCCCATCCATTCATCTACAACACCACAGATTTACTAAACAGCTAATATCATCTCTGCTTCAAGGAATGTTCCGGGTTCAATACAAGTTATACTCAATAGAGAGCATTATAACATTGATTACCACAAAAATTATTTCGAGTGCCTTCTTTTCACTGAAAGAAGCAAAAGTGAATGGGGCCAATTTTGGAGGCAGAAATGTGAAGCTTATAATTTAATAAAAGCACTTACATTAATTCTTCTGTTAAAACTCATGTATAATTTGAGCTGTATACCACCATCTTACCCCGTTACAGTTTATAAGTGATTTTATCACACTAAAATCGTGTTAACACGATGATTTTGTTTACGTCTTGTGGCTATACTTTTGAAACCGTGAGTATTTTAAAGTTTTTTTTGGATTGGCCCCATTCACTTCCATTGTAAGTGCCTCACTGTAACCAAGCACTTAAAAAAATCGTGAGTTCATGGTAAATTTGCCGCAAAATTGCCACATATTCAACACTGATCATTTTCACATGCAAATGAGCTTTACGTCAAACTTTCGGCAAATTGTCTATTGTTGCCAAAGGTTTGCTGCAGGTTCACCACTACCGGTGTAGAGCTGCAAACCTTTGGCAAACATTTGTGCCAAATCACAAGCATATTTGCATGTGAAAATAATGAGTGGCAAATTTGTGCCTAGTTTTCCAGAACTCTAGATTTTGTTGTAATGGAGATGTTTTTTTTTAAGAAAAGGAGGGACAAGTCAAAATTTATTTTTGTGGTAATGAATATTACCCCACAAATGCTGTTGAAAGCTGCACTATAGAAGATTTTTTGGTGGACGAAGTAAGAGAAATGTTGATTATAATTGTGCTTTTTTAAATTGCTTAATACCAGACAGTCAATTAAAATAATGTAATAAAAAATAAAAATTGCAACTATAGGTTTTTTTTGTGTTCCGCAGAAGAAAGAAAGTCATACGGGTTTGGAACGACATAAGGGAGACAGAACTTACATTTTTTGGGTGAACTATTCAAGTAGGCTCACTGCCTATTTTATGGTGAAACGTCATTTCTGCACCACCGAACAGAACTGGAATGTTTTTGAGTGATCTAAGAGAACAAGATGCAGATTTTAAAAACTTAGGATGGCAGGGGAATGGTCATTCATATTTATGAGTAAAGTGCTACCTGATTTGTTAAGGTTAGGTTTAAGTGAATGGTTAGGTTTGGGTTACAGATTATCCAATCAACCAGGTAGCGCTTTCCTAACTTTACCCGTGCCATTTTACGTTTCAGAAATTAGCGATCGGGTCATAAAAACATTGACTTAACCAATGCCATCAGTGTGGTCAGGACTACCTGTAACTACCCGAACAAGCCAATGGGAGTGTTTCATGTTGATTTCAAAATGGTCATAGCAATTTAATTTGGGACCACTAGAGGCACAAACATTACACTTCACTGCAAAATGGATTGTTTTTTCCAAGACTACCAGAGAGGCTGTCTCTTTTTCCAAATGGGCAGAGTAAGACCTAAACCTCTGTGCAGGGGTGGACTGGCCATAGGATCAACTGGGTCTTTTTCTGGTGGGTCGGCCGAATGGTGGTGATGAACTGAAATGGGCTGCCGCGTTATGCCGAACGGGCCGCGACTGGCTGAAGAGGGCCGCAACACGTCACCATGATATGCGGAAAAGTACAGCGACTGTGTGTCTGGAACAGGTTCTGTGGACATGGGCATCCCAGCTGGTAGTCTCACTGAAATTCTCCAGGAGCATATTTATAGAGACATCAGGTCCCAGCTATATCACCTTAGGTCAAGAACCCATGTGTGGCTGCAGCCTGACACTCACCATCTGCTCCACCAACACACATTATATGAGCTTACGAGATGCTACGTCACCTCTGCACTCCGATTTGCTCAATATCTCCTCTGTGGAAACAATTAAGGACTAAAAGCGTATGGGGCGGAAAACAAACCCATTAAAGGGAGAAAAAGAGTTAAAGGAGACACAGATGTCTGTCGGTCACTGGACCATAGACAAGTGTACCATCACATAGCACAGCTACATGAGAAGCTAGCTTTACGCACACCAGTGCTGGGGAGTAACTAACTAAAGGATTGATGCTCTTAAAGGAATATTCCAGATTCAATACAAGTTAAGCTCAATCTAAAGCATGTGTGGCATAATGATGATTGCCACATAAATATATTTCAACTCATCCCTCATATTCTTTAAAACAAAGCAAAAATCGAGGTTACAGTGAGCCACTTACAATAGAAGTGAATGGGGGCCAATTTTTGGAGGGTTTAAATGCAGAAATGCGAAGCTTATAATTTTATAAAATAACTTGCATTAAATGTTCTATCAAAACTAATGTATAATTTGAGCTATAAAGTTGTTTTAAATTGTCATTTTTACAGTCATTTTAGGGTTTGTTGGCATTACATCATTCTAAATTGTAAAATTAGCTATAATTTTACACAGAAAAGGTTTGTAAGTGATTTTACCACACTAAAATCTTGTTTACATGCATACTGTTTATGTCTTGTGGCTATATTTTTGAAAAAGTGAGTATTTTAATGTTCAAAAATGGGCTCCATTCACTTCCATTGCAAGTGCCTCACTGGAACCCAGATTTGTGCTATGCTGTCGACTGAGCTTAACTTGCTTTGATCACGGAATATTCTTTTAACCTACCTTCATTTCGCGTGACAGTAGTTCAGCTGTTTTCAAAATTGTGATGTAACAAGCTTTTCCCTGCGAATAGCAGTGTAGCATGAAAAAACACTACATTGCTGATTTTTATGTCACACTGTATTGCACACACAGCATTATATTCGAGTGAGCTTTGGTAGCTATCAAACATGCTCTTCTATAATGTCCTCCTCTTTCTCATAGAGCTAGGAACTGTTCAATTCAATGGGCAGGTCCAAACAAACAATTCACCAATTAATTTGACTTCCTGTGAAGCATTTTACATATTCTTTCATACCATAAGGTTCAGTTAAATACCTCTGTTCACCAGTAAATTAGAGTGTTTTGTTTAATTCTACTAGTTGTATTTAGTAAATGTGTCTGTTCAAGTTTATTGCTGTCACCCTAATTTAGACCTTTTGTTTTTGGGCCAGATAAATATAGCTCTGATTGCAAAAATTAATAATATATATTTGATAGTATTTAAGATAATGCCTATGTAGAGTGCTATTTTTGATAGTAGCTTGTAGCATTGCTAACTACTTTGTAAAAAACATTTTTTTGTCATTAGACTATGAGTGGCTTTTCGCTTGGGAAGAACATGCCACTAATGATTTTGGACACTACTGGGAGAATCTCACAAAGCTCAATGTCCAAGTCCCCTTTAACCCCAAAATCATTTCTATTTCGTATATAGAAAATGAAGCATATTTTTAGGACCATTTAGATTTTTTGCACATTTTTCTTTCTGATTTTCATTACCGCCATTCAGCTATATAATTCCATAATTCTCTGTGAAGTTTCTCTTTAAATTCCCATTAGTGTTCTACAGTATTTTTACTGTATTACAGTAAAAAAAATATCAATAATATATTTTTTTATTTACAAAACAACAAAATAGATACTGCCATGATGTAACCATTGTAATTTAAAGGAATATTCCAATTTCAATACAAGTTAATCTCAATCGAGAGCAATTGTGGCAGAATTTTTATTACCGTTCCCTAGATTATAAAATAATAATAATAATAATAATAATAAATCACAGTTACAGTAAAGCACTTTCAATGGAACTGAAAGGGGTCCATAAACATTAAAATGCTGTTTTAAAAGTATAGCCACAAGATGTAGTGATTACACATGATTTTAGTTAAATCTCATATAAACCTGAACAGCAGGTAAATCCTATAAGTGATTTTATCAGCTTTTATCAAATTAATGTTATGTTAACACAAATAATATTTCCGTCTCGTGACTATAATTTTGAAACAGTGTCTAAAATTATTTCTTTCTTTCTTTTCATTTTGGGGTTTAAATGTGTCCTGGACATGTTCTAGACAAGTTTCGTAAGATTCACCCAAATATTCTTTTGTGGGGACCTGACAATGCAGATATATCCATTCGTAACTTTTCAATACAAATTAAGCTCAGTCGATAGGATGGTTGGCATAATGTTGATAACATTAAAAATTTATTTCGACTCGTTCCTCCTTTTCTTTAAAAAAAATCAAGGTTACAGGGAGGCACTTACAATGAAAGTGAATGGGGCCAATTTTTGGAGAGTTTAAAGCAGTGGTGGATTGGGAAGAAAATTCGGCTTTGGATTTTACATAAAAACTGGCCCAAAAGTTGTTGAACGGGGGTGGGGGGTGTTGCTGTCCTTTTCTGCATAACTCTGCCCCCTTCTGCATATTACGCCGCCGTTTTGTGACACGTTGTGCATAAGGCGGTGGCCCATGCGGCCCCATTTTGCTGCCGGAACACCGGCAGAAATGTGAAGCTTATCATTTTATAAAAGCACTCAACATTCATTCTGCTGTTAAAACTCATGTATAATTTGAGTTGTAAAGTTGTTTAAATAATTATTTTTGTAGTCGTTATAGGGTTTGTTGACATTACATCGTCATGGCAACGAAGTTGTAAAATTGGATATAGCTTTAGACAGAAAAAGTTAGTAAGGGATTTCATCACACTTAAATGATGTTACCATGCATATAGTTTACATCTTGTGGCTATACTTTTGAAACCGTATTTTAAAGTTTAGATTGGCCAAATTCACTTCCACTGTAAGTGTCGCACTGTAACCCAGATTACTGCTTTTCAAAGAATTTACTCTCACTAAGTATTCATACAATTTCTCTAAATTTGGTCAAAGCTGCGTACACACTGCCAGCGACATCGCGCGAGACAGCAACACCATCCCATTCATTTTCAATGAGAGCTGGCGACTTCCAGCGACACGAGCTGTCGCGAGTGTTGGCGACCAGATGTGGGCGTGTCCAGCGACACGACAAAGTTGAGACAAGTTTAACTTTATTCAAATGAAAAGCGACTTACGGGAGCCACAGCCAATACAAGAGAAGACGGTAAAGCTCACATGATCCTTCTCTCTCTCTCAGCTCCTGCAGTAATCAGGGGACCCGCCCTCTGCAGCAGCTCATCAAACTGGGTCCTGTCAAGCCTGAAGTACTGCTGGAACCGGACTTCATCCAGCCGCAGCTCCTGCACCAGCCGGTGGTACTCACCGTGCTGGCTTCGAGATTGAATGGTTTTGTGGACCCAGACAGGCGTTTGCGTTTTCGCTGCAGATAAACTTTCGCTATGGCAAAGAGCACGCCATGTTTCTCGTTCATCTTTGATATAAAGCATTTTATGTACTGATTCCATTTACATTTAGTCTTTTCCCTCCAAAATGTTTGTTTTTAGCAGCAAGAAAACTGATTCACTGTCAAGAGCAATGGAAAGGCATCCGTGAATGTAATTTATAAACATTACTAGGCAAACAGTAGTGGGAACGCCCACTAGTGACCTAACCGTCAGCCACTGGGACCTGCAGCGAAAAAGTCGCTAGCAGTGTGAACGCAGCATAATTCGTATTTTGTAATATGACTACTCAGGTATGAATGAATACGACTTTCACTACAGCCAATCACATCGCGTGACATCGTTTCCATCTACTAGGCTACTGTTTCTTACTACTGTCACACACAACAGCTTCCTATCATGTTTACACACTCTACTTATCGGTTAGGTTTAGATGAAGGGTTTGGGTAAGTGCATAATATTAATAAGCATGTACTCAATGCTTTGCACGAGGAACTCATGCTTACATCTGCATTACACATCCGGGCATTTGCACGTGATCAAATCATACGAATTCATATTCATATTCAACATTGTACCACATCATACGATTTAGCCAACTTGTAAAATATGTATGACTTTTCATGAGATCGGGTTGGAAAAGTAGGGAAAAGTCCAAATAAATTTTTGTGGTAATCAGTATTATGCCACAAATGCTGTCAATTGAGCTTACCTTGCATTGAACCTGGAGTATTCCTTTAACAGACAAGACAACAATGTCATGATAAACAGATTATACACATGGGCCTCATAAAAGACACACTGATGGAAACATTAGGGCAGACTACAGCTGGTCTGATATGAGAGCTTGCTGGGGAAAAGGTTTGTGATGTGCATCTTATCTCTGACTAACCTTATCTACAGATTTTAAAATGTCCTTGAGTTCCTCCGTTGCCATTGCAAATTGTGTCAGTAACCACCAAATATAACTACGGTTTACCTGAGGGCATTATGCTAACGTTACGTAAAAAGCCAAACAATGGATACTTCTCTTCGCATTCCCTATAACAATTTGTGTCCGCAGCATCATTTTCTTGCCTATCAGTATACTAGCACTTCCCTAAAACCTAATGGCCGAGTAAACACATACTACACAGTAATGAGAAACAGAGGAGAATGGCTATCAATGCACAACCACGATCACAAAGCATCCATTGGTTCAAAGGCTTTCCAAGGCCGATCCCATTCACCCCACCGCAATCACACTTTCCCATCTGAGACAGAACGTGTTTGGCAGCCATTTGTGAAATACCGAGATAATTAGCCTCATGTGCTTCAACGGTTGCCTTAACAGTGTCCAGCAGTGTAACATGCTATACTTCATCTAAAACTAAATGTTATAATTGTAGTATATGTATTTTTATGTCCTCATATTAATGTTCATTTAGGACCTAATATTAATTGAGCGACTACATGGAATAACTGTACTTCTAAAATGTATTTGTCACAATGCAGGGTCTATTTAAAGGGATAGTTAACAAAACAATTATAATTTTGGTCAATATTTACACTCCCTCATGTCATTGTAAACCCATATGACATGCGTCATCTATGAAACGCCAAAGGAGATGTTTGGGGTTTTTTTCACTCAAAAATGAAAATTCTCTCATCATTTACTCACCCTCATGCTATCCCAGATGTATATGACTTTCTTTCTTTAGCAGAACACAAACAAAGATTTTAAGAAGAATTTTGTAGCTCTGTAGGCCCATACAATTCAAGTGAATGGTGTTTAGAACTTTGAAGTTCCAAAATTCATAAAGGAAACATAGAAGTAATCCATAAGACTCCAGTGTTTCAATCCATATCTTCAGAAGCAATATTAAGGTGTAGGTGAGAAACAGATCAAATTTTAAACCTTTTTGTTTTTACCTTAAATCTCCACTTTCACATCTGAAAGTGAAAGTTAAAGTGGAGATTTAGAGTAAAGAGGGACTTAAATACTGTTACACACACTTATTATTTCGCTTCTGCTTTTATTATTACTTTTATGTTTCCTTTTATGTGATATTTGGAGCTACAAAGGTCTGATCAAAGTTCTGCTGAAGAAAGAAAGTTATACGCATCTGTGGCATGAGGGTGAGTAATTGATATGGGTGAAGATAAGTAATGCTAACAATCTGCCAATCATTTTCTTTTGTGTTCTAGAACAAAGAAAGTCAATAGGGATTATAAATCAATTCTAAAGCTGCCATGTTTAAAGAAATGTATGCTGCTAACCATGTGGCATCCCTGATGAATAAATGAACTTCAATAATTCACATTTTTATATTGTGTATTTGATCATCTTTCTATTGGCTATAATAAAGTGTGAGAGATTCTGTCGTCCAAAATAGCAATCGTTCAACAGATAACTGTCACAATCAGTGCTGTAATTAGTAACCAAATCGGATCCTTTATAACAGTTTTGGCAACCTGTTAACAATTTCCGCTGTACGTTTTAATAGTTTCACAGATAAGATGCTCTTTAAAAATCAACATCCAGGGCTGGATAATCAGTTTGGCAAACATGAGAAATGAACATCTCAGAGGTCAGAGTTCATGCAGTCAAACAAGAGGGTCATGGGATCACCTGCTACTCAGATGCTTCTCCTGAGAAAAGAAACTGTAATCACACATGCTTTTCCTCTAGAGTTTAGAAGGGATCTCAACAATGTCTCGAACTGTGCTCAGACTCACCAAGATATCAAAAGTCAGAGAATTTAATATATACCCAAATAATTCTCATCACATTCTCCCAAAACCAAATGATCTGAACAATGCTAATCTATCCACATTAACTACATAGCTCTATAAACCTACTGTTTTCAACTATGGTCTCATTTGTGTCTATTTGTATTTCTCCTAAGGAATTTTTAGAGAAGAATACTTTAGAGTTGATACTTAAAAGAAACATTCCATTACACCACTGAACAATATAAATCTGTTGTTTAAAACACACACTCTATGGAGCATATCACAGCTGTTCCTTAGGCTCCTATGAAGGGGCTTTTAGCACCTGAGAATTTTTTAAGTAAGGAAGAGCTCTCTGCCATTAGAGAGTTTCTACGGCCCCGGTACAAACTTCCATCATCTTTTCAGGAAATCAGTAGCGCTTTCCGAGCATGAAAGAGAGCAGATGTCTCTCTGCATACCACATGCTCTGAACTGAGAAAGACCAGCAATGATTTCTGTCTGTCTCACTCTGCTCTAACTGGATGGATGTTATGAAGCTGTTTGCTGCCCATGCTCATGACCATATATAGAGCTTGTGTTCCTCCACCTGTCATGAGATGTTCTGTGTTATCGGTCAAATCTCTACCCTCTCCCAATGCTGTTTTGTCCAACCTGGTCTCATATAATCACGTTACTATACCATTTTTGCTAAATGATTTTCATGTGGCTCGCTCTAAGTATCCCGGCAGTAGTATTCCTTGTCAAAATAAGAGTTTAATTTACTTTTACAAAATCACAGAAAAACAGCAGATTATCAGGTTATGAACACCTACTTTTCACCCCGTTCCTCAGACAAAACTATCTTATGTCATCTATACACTTTTACTGTAGTGCATGAATTGGAAGACAATACATTGTTACGTTTGCATTACATTACCAACTGCATTTACAAATGTATTTTAATGTGATCAAGTTGCACGATTGCTCAATAGATAGAGCATCACTGTTGCGCTTCAAAGGACAGGGGTACGAGTCCCGAAGAGCATGCAGGTTGATATGCAAGTCGAAAGGGTCATAGAAGCACCACAAAATGATGTGGTTGCTTCAGCAATTTTTGAATGTTATATTTACATTTTCTGACACTACCGGTTAGGTTTAGGATAGGGAGGTTGGTTTTGTTTATTTAAAACTCGAAAGTGCATTAAAGGGATAGTTCACCCAAAAGTGAAAATTCTCACATTATTCACTCACCCTCTTGCCATCCCAGATGTGTGACTTTCTTTCATCAACAGAACAGAAACGAAGATTATTAGAAGAATATCTCAGCTCTGTAGGTCTATAAAATTGACCCAAAAAACAGGCACAACATGTGACTTTCAGATGTAAAAGTGAAAGTGAAATGGAGATTTAGAGTAAAACAAAATATCACACACACCTATTATATTGCTTCTGAAGATATGGATTTAATCATTGGAGACTTATTTGATTACTTCTATGTATCCTTTATGTGATTTTTGGAGCTAAAAAGGTCTGATCGCCATTCACTTGCATTGTTTGGACCTACAGAGTTGAGATATGCTTCTAAAAGAATGCTGAGGAAAGAAAGTCATACTCAACTGAGATGGCATGGGAGAGTAAATAATAAGAGAATTAAAATGTTTGGGTAAGCTATCCCTTTAACAAGGAAACCCTTATTTCTTTGGGAGGACATTTAACTCGCTTTAAGCACCACACAGTGGACATTTCACATCAGAATAGCTGAGATACATCTAGTGAACCAAGTAATGTAATTTTTATTTAAATGGCGCCAGAGTCATGTAATTTTTTTTTATGAGACCAGGCTAGCTGCTTTTTCACAGTATTATCTCTGAGATTCATGCAATGTATTTGAAAGCTAAAATCCAAGCTCTCGTGCAGTTCTGTTTGATACACATTATGAATAAAAAACTAAAAATATGTTGAAACCAAAAGATTCTTCAAGAAGTTCTTAAATGTCTTCATTCTTCCGCAATGCAGATAAAGATCTGTTCTAAAACACTATGACATTGTTTCCTGTAGCTATGCCAAATCTACAGTGCCACAACAAAAGAAATAGTTTTTAACGAAATTATGAACTTGCACTCTGAATTGAATGTGATGACAGAGAAATTAAAATAAATACAAAACAATAAACCTGCACACAGCAAGAGTGACCAGTGTGTTCCAATACGTACGTGACTCTTATAAGCAAGTTCTTACTTATAAATTACTAATAAAAGAAAACTCACACATCTCAAACTCAAAGTCTAAAACGCATGAGACACAAAATCTCATCCCTCAGTTTTTAGAAATGAGAACATTACGCAACATTACATTTAGAGTAATGCACTTACAATGGAAGTTAAGGCAATGCCCAAAATAAATGTTAAAATACACAAATGTATTACCACAAAATATACACATTTTAAAGTATAACTATCATGCCAAAGGGCAACTATCATGCCAAACAATCCCAAAGGGGATTTTCATATGTAGCACAAGTATGTCTATAGGTTTGATAAACAGAATTGTATCCACATAAACAGTGGCGGATTTAGGTATGGGCGACATGGGCAGCCGCCCAAGACGGCATCTTGTCGGTGGAGGCACGAGGTGCCCACACAGAGAAGTGGGCTCCCTTTACAATCACCCCCCACCAGTCAACAACTTTGGGGGCATGCTGAAGCGGGATTCGCCCAAGGCGACCACTACTGCACCTAAATGCTGCTGTGACTAGATGTTTTCCTCATATTCTGCTCATTATAATTAATTATTTCTCAGAAGCATCGTTTGCCAAGTAATCTCAGACAGAGTTTACAGAAGCCTCGTGAATAAGGCCACTATAATGCTGCTGTTTTCTCTCTCTATGTCTCTCTTTGCATGGGATATCTTTCTCTCTCCCCCGCAGGTTTGCCTGTCTCACACATCAATCACAGCATTGATCAAACAATGTTACCATGACGACGCAGCCTCACGGAGGACCGAGGTGGCAGAAAGGGATATTCCATCTTAGAGAACATTCAATTATGATTTATTTCTCCTGTTCTCTCCAGTATCTTTCTCGCCCTCTTGCTCTGCAGCAATGGAAATTTGTTAAAGGAATAGTTCACCCAGGAATGAAACTTTTGAAATCACTTACGCATCCTCATGTCATTCCAAACCTATATTCCAAAACTAGATTTTTGGCTGTATGTTTAATTTTATGTTTTCCATGCAATGTAACTGAATGGTGATTTTTTTTTTTTTAGGGCCCGACACAAAATGACCAACAAAAAAAGCACCATAAAAGTAGTTTGAATATTTTGAGTGCAGTTCTGCAAACAATGGGAATGGGCAGCCACACCTTCTTCAAAGGGACGTGAAAATTAGTCAAAAGAACAAAGGGATGCTTGCACTGAGCTCATGGTGTGAGCGAAGTCTAGCGTGCTGATTTGCTGAATGTGTATTTGTGCTGGCAGGGTAAGGGGCTCATGCAATAGATCCTTGGAGTGAGTACATGGGTTGCTTCCTATTCTCTTTCCCTCTCTCTCTCTCTCTCTCTCTCAACACTTCAAACTGCATTTAACACACCATTCGGTCTATAGGACTCATGCCCTGAGGTCCTTCAGTATTGGTGATGCGAACCTTTCTCAGAACCACTCAAACGATTATGTAACTGATTAAGTTTCTAACCTGCCAACAACAAACACAGTGTATTACAGTTTTTGTTAACAAGTCTTCCTCCTAGGTTTTTTAGAACAAATTTTTTAATTCAAAATATTTGATCATTTATATATATATATATAGGCCAGCAGGTTTGCAATGCTGATGCAAAGCTATTTTTCTCATATTTGAATACACCAGTTAAACATGTAAAAAAAAAAACTATGAACAATAAATTTGTTTATGAACTCTTAATTGTAATCATATTACTTAATTCATAATTAGCATTTTTATGTTTTTTGAATTATGAAAATTTATAAGAAAAAACTATTCAGTACCATGGTATACATCAAAATATCATGGTATTACCCCTGATACCATCATACTAACATGGTATCATTACAGTAAAAAATAAATAAATAAATAAATCGCTTGTGTTCGTTCATAATACAGTAACTAATGTTAATATTTGCAATCAATTTTAATATGCAAAATACTGTAAATGTAGCTACTATTCATTGTAAGTTAATGTAGTTAAATATTGTTAATAAATACAACCTTTATGTAAAGCGTTCCCACCATGACATCACTGTAATACAGTACTTGCATACTGAATTCTAATTGGCCTTCTTTCTTGCATGTATGTGCATACTGCGTTGTGATTGGTCCTTTCTTTCTTGCATCTGTTTACTGCAGAGATGCCGCCGCTTTATGTGTTGGTCCTCGTTCACAGAGATCAAGACGCGTGCTGAGTGTCATGACAACGGATGCGGCATTTCACTTACACAAAACCAAAGCCGAAAAGCAGCCACTTTTGGTGTATTTACCATTTAACTTCAAACACAATACTTTTTTGCTGCCTTGCATGCACTGCTATCTCCTTCAGGAATAGCAAATCTGGTGAGGTAAATAAACTCACCCGATAGAGCCGAGCGCCTGTTCCAGGAGCTCCGTCTGCAGAATATTCTGCGGCGGCGTGAAAGCCCCATTAAAATGTGATAAAACCGAGCTACAGAACTGACGCAATGTCTCAAACTGCATTTTCCCTCTTCTCTCTCTCCGTTATCCTGCGTATATTCCCTCTTTCCTTCAGACGGAACTCCCCCCGCGCGCCTCGCTCCGTACGCGCAGCATCTCCAGCGCAACATAAACACGATTCAAGTGCCTGATGTCTTTTGATCCTGCTGAAAAGTGCGTTTAGATGATGAGAGCGCACCGACGCCGGCTCTCATGGTCATTATGATCAGAACTTAAGAGAGAACCCGAAGGCGCGACGCTTCAGATGCTCCCAAACGCACCAGAAAACGCAACGGACGAGATAAACATCCATGCGAAACGCATCGCGTCCGGATACCGGAGAGGCGAGTAGAGAGATCGCAGAGAGAGATGCTGCTGTCAGGGTTTTCTCTCCAATCTAACAGCCATCCGCTTTGGGGAGTAACGGAGCAGCACTAATGGAGGGGAGGAGGAGGCGCTTTCTTTCCCCCACATCATTAAGGGTTTTCTGTAGAGAGCGATGCACTGCAATAAAAGACAACTATTGTGTGTGGATACTTGATGACCTTAAGGAATAGCTAGAGGTACAGGAAAAACTCTTAAGTGGAGTGCACAACCCTTAGGACATGATGAAAAGCTTTTTAAAACGCATTCAAACCCAAAAATGTTCTATATGCATCTTAAAAGGAAGAAGGACTTTGCTTAGAAATGTTATTCAATTATGAGGGACATATTAGAGCCAATAGCAGGATGATACCATCAATAATACAAGCAGGAATGCATGCCTCAATCAATATGTGTTGTATACGGCATTGGTTTGTACATAATATAATATAATATAATATAATATAATATAATGTAATAAAAAAAATTTTTAGTCATAAAAGTTTTAATTACCTCTAGAAAGATTTAGCCTAAGAGAATTTTTTAAAAATATTTCTGTGTAATAATATAATATAATATACAGTAATATAATATAATATAATTATGACAAAAAATATATTAAATATTTAAAATACATGTAATCTATATTGTTACATATTGATTAAAAAAACATTTTGTTTTAGATGTGAAAGTATGAATTACCTTTAGAAAAATTATATTATATTAAACAAGGCAAAACAATTATTTTTTTTTTTTGTCTAAGTAAAACATATCCAGTCCTACTTAGCATGCTAAAACTAAAATGCAACTGTTCTGCGTTTAAAAACATTAGTCCTCAATTGGCAAGAGTAGGCAGGTGTGAGCTCTGTAATGCTGATACCGAATTCCTGCAGGTACATCTTTCATTTTCCTAATAACTCTCTCCTGACAAATCCTCCATATCACCATACCAGCTCTATAAACAGACCATAGCATTTATCCTAGAGCAAAAAAAACCTTGATGATGTCATGACACTCATATTGAAACTTGGGCAACAGACAAGACAATATGCATCTGTCTGTCTGTTTTGCAGTATTAGTACCCAACACTACATATGACATGTCAAACTAATTTCAGTACTAAAACAACCACTATAGTCTGTGGTTCAACCTGGGTGTCACGTTGCATCTAACGCCATTAAAACAACACTAATGGATTTCGTAGATGTAGGGGGAGGAGATCAGAGTGCATGACAACCGGCAAAACCCAGAGAAACATAACGGCTGTAATTAAATTCCAATCCCAGTGTAATTATTATTGTTTCATCTAGCAGTTTCACCCACACTTGCGCCGCATCTCAGCGCTCGCTCCGATGACACCTCCGAGACTAAGACAAATTAGGCTCTTCTCACATTATTTCAGGGTATAAATAGGCTGCCGTCACTTTTTCAGGAGAGGAGATTCAGAGTTAATTTAAACATTCTTTAAGATTAATGGAAGTGCTTTTCAGTTATTTCTTGAGCTCTATTCCTGGGCATCAAACTATTTAACACAATGTTCCAGTAAACGGTCAAGCAACTTTTAACCACTGTGGAAGCAGTTAACCCCAAAACACCCCTGCCATTGCTATAAACTCCAGCTTTAAAGGGACAGTTCGTGCAAAAATGAAAATCCTGTCTTTCATAACCACATTCGTTTCTTTCTTCTTTGGAAAACAAAAGGAAAAAGGCTCCTTTTCATACAACCAAAGCATACAGTGACATGGGTTGTCAAGCTCTAAACATGATAACAAAAAAAAAAAAAATGACTTGTGTGCTATATTCCAAGTCTTCTGAGGGCATTTGAAAGCTTTGTGTGAGAAACAGAACAAAATTGAAGTCATTATTCACTGAACATCTTTCTCTCTAAGCTAGCTCTCAAATGTACTTTGCACATCCAGAATTTTAAACGTATTGTGTCACGATCAGTTATGAGACACGTGGCAACTGATGGCTTTTGGTTTCATTGATATAACAGGTGCTTTGTTATCTGCATAACAAAGCACCACAGATGTGAGATATTGCTTTAATATAATACAATTACTATTATAATACTACACTATATTTACTATTATTACTAGTAGTAGTAGCAGTATTACAGTGAATATTACATACCTACACTCACCTAAAGGATTATTAGGAACACCATACTAATACTGTGTTTGACCCCCTTTCGCCTTCAGAACTGCCTTAATTCTACGTGGCATTGATTCAACAAGGTGCTGAAAGCATTCTTTAGAAATGTTGGCCCATATTGATAGGATAGCATCTTGCAGTTGATGGAGATTTGTGGGATGCACATCCAGGGCACGAAGCTCCCGTTCCACCACATCCCAAAGATGCTCTATTGGGTTGAGATCTGGTGACTGTGGGGGCCATTTTACTACAGTGAACTCATTGTCGTGTTCAAGAAACCAATTTGAAATGATTCGAGTTTTGTGACATGGTGCATTATCCTGCTGGAAGTAGCCATCAGAGGATGGGTACATGGTGGCCATTAAGGGATGGACATGGTCAGAAACAATGCTCAGGTAGGCTGTGGCATTTAAACGATGCCCAATTGGTACTAAGGGGCCTAAAATGTGCCAAGAAAACATCCCCCACACCATTACACCACCGCTACCAGCCTGCACAGTGGTAACAAGGCATGATGGATCCATGTTCTCATTCTGTTTACGCCAAATTCTGACTCTACCATCTGAATGTCTCAACAGAAATCGAGACTCATCAGACCAGGCAACATTTTTACAGTCTTCAACTGTCCAATTTTGGTGAGCTCTTGCAAATTGTAGCCTCTTTTTCCTATTTGTAGTGGAGATGAGTGGTACCCGGTGGGGTCTTCTGCTGTTGTAGCCCATCCGCCTCAAGGTTGTGCGTGTTGTGGCTTCACAAATGCTTTGCTGCATACCTCGGTTGTAACGAGTGGTTATTTCAGGCAAAGTTGCTCTTCTATCAGCTTGAATCAGTCGGCCCATTCTCCTCTGACCTCTAGCATCAACAAGGCATTTTCAGCCCACAGGACTGCCGCATACTGGATGTATTTCCTTTTCACACCATTGTTTGTAAACCCTAGAAATGGTTGTGCGTGAAAATCCCAGTAACTGAGCAGATTGTGAAATACTCAGACGGCCCGTCTGGCACCAACAACCATGCCACGCTCAAAATTGCTTAAATCACCTTTCTTTCCCATTCTGACATTCAGTTTGGAGTTCAGGAGATTGTCTTGACCAGGACCACACCCCTAAATGCATTGAAGCAACTGCCATGTGATTGGTTGATTAGATAATTGCATTAATGAGAAATTGAACAGGTGTTCCTAATAATCCTTTAGGTGAGTGTATACAGTAGTGGTATTTTTCTGTCATACTTTTTTCCATAAAACTTTCCGTTTCAGGGTGTTTTTAAAAAGCAGGTTGTTATGTGACCCAATGTGATTGTTTAACCGCAAAAGGCTGCTATTTAACTGAATAAATATGTTGTCTGTATGTACCTCATGCTACAAAGTGATTTAGCGCTCTGCTTATTGTCATCTACTACAAACAAAGTGCAGAATGCTCATGATGGTGTTTTCCATGCATGAGCCAAGGAGCTCAAAAGTGTATGAGCAGCCGGTGTTGTGCCGAAATCTGACTCCCCGTCAGATTCTTACTCCCTGCTACCTGATTGGTCCCTATCTATAAAGCCATCCCCTAACCCTAACCATATTACAGAGTGAGAAATTGGCACAACACCGGCATCAGCACAACACCAGCTCCACACATTCACAAACGCTCACATTTGAAGTGTGCAGCACATGCAAACTTTATATTTATCTAATTAAAATCACAGCCTTTGCATTTTAATAATCACACTAGGACATAACATGATTTTAATTTGTGTGCTGAATGTTTATGGAATGATATTCGCACGTCAGATGGTATCGGAGCATTGGTACGAGCACGAGTACAAGTATATGAGTCCAGCATCAGACCCGATTCCAATACCAGTAACTGTAATGGGACATCCCTACCATAGAGACTAACCAAGCAACAAAAATTATTTTAAATAGATAAAATACAGGCATTAACTTTTCACCAGCATCCAATCCAACACTTTATTTAAAAGAGAGAGAACATGACTGAACAAATTTGGTTACTCATTCCATGTTCATGTATGCTATACATATGATTAATATACAGTATGTCGATAACGCGTAACACGCTTCCCTATTCTCATTCCAAAACCCGATGTTTTCTTTCTTCCATGGTACACAAAAGTTTTTTTTTTAGTTAGGTTTAGGGTTAGATTTCATGGTTGAATATGTACTTCTGTAAAGTCAAGACCAATATAGAACTATAACACACTCTCTTACACAACAATGAACAAATCACACACTCTCTTGAGTACCATATGGCAGGCAGATTTTTAACATCTAACCTTTTGGGGGTAACACACTGAGTAAGACGGAAAGCGCAAATGAGCATTTGCAGATTTTGTGACAGAACACGGTGTATGAAACGACCCAATCAAAAAGAACAGCACTGCTGACCCAATGATGTTTCTTTTCATATATTTCTCTTGTTTGAAATATAAAGAACTTGTTTATTTCTAAATGATATGTCAGGCTGCATTCGTAAAGCAGCTTAAAGCTCACCCGCTGTCCCGAACCTTTCACGGACATCTGCCAGGTAAAGAAGCCAAGGACGAGTAAATAAACAAACGCATTACACCAGACAAAACTATCTCAAAAATGGATAGAATAACCCAAATGAATACTTAAGCACCTGAATGTGACCAATTTACACATCCCTATTAAACTTCTCTTGATTCGTAACTGTTGGCTCATGGGGTCACAGGTTCGAATCTCCCACTCTCTCCTCCAATTTCCTGTCTACTACTTAAAATGTCTATAAAAAAAAAATCTCAAGGATCGCGACTCTAGATACAGTAGATGCAATAATCCACTTCAAGGGTTTGTCATTCATATGTGTTCATGCCAATATAACACACACACACACAAACACACACACACACTATTGGCAGGTGAGATTAGCCCCGTCCCAGAGGCACATGGCCCAACATTCCTCTCCGCAGGTATTCGAGAACGGAAACTCAAACCAATTTAATTCACAGCGATCACCACGGATGTAAGGGAGCAGGCATCTGTTTTTACAGAGACATCGCTCCGGGACTGACCTCTGACCCCTTGAGCAACAAAACTGATAAAGAGATCTCAGAAAGAGTTTGAAAAAAGTCCACAGAGAGAGTTGACGCCACCTTGTGGTAAAAGATGGAATCACATCGGCCCAGAGCTCCCTGTGAATTAGCAACTCTTTACAGATTAGGGGCGTAATGCTCGACAAATGTGCTATGACTCCCTGCATTTGTTCCAGAGAAGGTTTAATCATAAATTACTTAATATTATTTACCTGCCTAGCATGTTCACTACCAAATTAGCACTGATAAAAGTCTATAAAAACGATGAAACCAGTGTAAATAGTGTAGTGTGAGCTCCAGCTGCTGATATTACAATGGATATTTCATGAAATACATCATATAAATATAACAAATATTTCAAATAGTCAAAGTTTAAGTCTATAAAACAATATCATGTTATTTTAGACATAATTGCACACGTTATGTTGTACAAAATTCAGAAGAAAATTGAGAATGCATATAAAATTTCAGCTCAACTCCTGAATTTGAATTGCAATAGCAAACAGGAAGTAGAGTTGTAATTGAAATTTGAGTTAAAATGGAATTAAATGCAAAAAAATTATCAAACTGCTGTGAGCATAGGCTTTTAATTATAAAATTTAACACATTTTTAATTTAGTTTCCGTTTAATTCATTTTTAGTTTTAATTTAAGTGTTGATCTTTTACTATGGTAATAAATAATACAGTATATGTGTGTGTATGTGTGTGTGTGTGTGTGTATATATATACTGTATATACTTGTATGTATGTTAAAAATTATGAAATGAATACTGAAAATACTGAAGAAGTTAAATCTAAAGCAAATATGTATACTCAGGGCATTCATTACTTATATTTTTAAATATTTTCATTAGATTTTTTCAAATACATGCTCTATACTTGGAAGCACATGTAACTTAACCTGTCCTCAGCAAGAGGTCACAATGTTAAACTGCAAAACAAAGTGTTTAAAAAAAACAACAAATGAATAAATATAAAATCAAGTGAAAAGTATGGATATGTAAAATATTCAACAATACATAAAGCAAACGTAATATTATATTTTTAAAAAAAATATATATATTTTTTTTTTTTCAAAGTTGTGTTCTCACTTTGCGTCAACTTCTTCAGATTTTTTTATAATCAAGAACATTTTTGGCATTTTAGTTTAGGTTACAGAGGCAGCTTCAACTGAGGAAAAAACTAAATGGCTCCCATGTACAACACATGGTTAAGATGGAAAAATATAACATTTTGTCAACTTCATCAGAATTTTCAGAAAAGCATGAAAACAGAAAAATAATGGATATAATATATTTTATCACTTAACTCCTTTACTGAACACCATTATTAGATTAATAACATTCAAGACTTCACACTCTTGTGGGATGGATCAAATTAGAAAAAATGCTTTTTAGTGTGTCTGATGGAGTTACAGTCAAATTACAATAAGATGTAAGTTAAAAAGTGAATAAAATCAGTTTTTAGAAATAAAGCAGTTTTTTTTAACTGTTCCCTTACATGAGAAATTTGTCTACAAATATATCCATTTCAAACTGATTTAGTATTAAAAAATGTATTTAATTGTTTTGTCCCTTATCTCAAGAATCAGTGATATATCTTAATTCTATGGTGAAATAAAGCTCTAATGTATTGCTAAATTTTTTAATTATTCTCAAATAAAAAGATTTATAACTTAATTATATTGAAATTCCTCTGTTGCTATAAATTGCAATTATGTAAATTCCTTTCGTCATTCAGATAAAAATTCCAGTTCAGCATCCCGTGAGATGTGGCCAGCCTAATTAAATTTAAACTTAGTGCACATGGTGCAAGGCCTGACAATTATAGATTGTCCCATTATTATCAATAAAGCAGTCCACACTGGCACATCTACATAGTCAATGCCTGCTTGCTGTGTTGTGGGCATAACAGCTGCAAGGCATTTATTTCTAAAATCAAATATAGCCAAACGATTATTTTTTAATATATGCTTACACAGACCTCGTGTGAATTTAATACATCTCGGCCACATTGTTGCACCCTAAAACCAAATTAAAGCATATTTTCTGGCCGCTAACCTGTTGCTCAGAGGGTCGTTGGGTTTTAGATCAGCGTCGTTGTTGAGAGACGCCTGTCGCGGGAGTCCTGGAGCTCGGCTGCGGTCCCCTGGCAGCCCCTGGTATAGAAGCGGGGCTTCCTGCAGTTTGGCCTTCTTCTCCTGCGGAGCTTCTTCGTGGCGGCGGCGAGGGTCACTCACACCTGAGGGCAGGGTGCCCCCCGGGCCGCTGTAGAACCAGGCTCCGGACTTGGTGAGGATTTCTTGTTGTTTTCGGCACAGGTTGCACACCCACATAACCTGATAGTGACAAAACAAGACATTAGAGTGCAGAATATAAAGAGCACGCAAAGAGAGCCCTGCCGAAAAGACCAGCTAAGACCAGCTTGAATTTCCTTGCTGGCCCATCCTGGTTTTTGCTAACTGGTGGTGTAGCTAGTGGACCAGAAAAAGCTGGTGAAGGTGGGTGACTTATACTGGTCTTTTCAGCAGGGACAGATGTGGTCAATATGAGACGAAAAAAAACATGATGTTGTGGGAGAAGCGATTCCTAATGTGAAATTGGTCATTTCAGAGTCAACTGTGAATGCAAACAGAGAGAGAGAGAACTGGGATATTTGTCTAGGAGAAAGATCCTAATATGCAGGTCCCACAACAATCAGGTTCAGGGATAAAATGATGACATCACGACAGGTTGAAGGAAATGATAAAAGCTGAAGGAAATGATAAAAGCAAATGGTTTACACAAACTGAAACATAATTGCACCTGTGTAGGGATTATGTCTGTTATCTACATTAAAAAATCATTATTCAACTTTTGATACTTTGACATTAAGCTGTACACAGTATGTGATGGCCTATCATACAATAAAGTGAAATGGTCACATGTTTTAAATAGATATTTATAAGATCACAATGAGGGATAGCACTGTGGCATGGCTCTCTGCAGATGGACATGAGTTTTATTGTAATAAATGTTTGGTTGGTCAGTCAATGAGAGCCAAACGAAAAGATGTTGTTGTGAAAAATTGATCAGGTGTTGAGTGAGCTGTCGCTGGTATCAAATGGTGGGAGATCTTTCCTGGTGAATCTCACAAAGCCTGTCAAGAGCATGTATACATCATACTTCACCCCAAAATCAAAAGAAATAAAAATTAGAAATAAGAAATACAAAAATATATAGAAATACAGTACAGATATGAACTAATTTGACTATATTTACTGGTATGAAAATGTTGTATTCAAATGATTTCAATGCAAGATTTACAATTAGTAAAACATATCACCTTTTCCTTTCCTTTTTTAATTTTGTTTTATTTAGCTAATAGCCTGATGTTTACTATACTACCATATACAATTTGTTACTTGCTATTTCTAGGAAGAAATACGTGGACTTAGGGGGAGGAGAAATTCTTATACTAGAAAACATCTGATTGGACAATAGATTGATACACCCATGAGTGCAAGATGAGTCATAAATATTTTTTGTCCATTTTATCAGAAGAGGCTGTACATTTTAAAAGTATATTATTTGCTATAAGATACCGATCTAACATAGTGGTAAAGGCCGATAACCGATTAATCGGCCGATAGTTTTTAAAATAGATTTATAGAATGTCAAAAGAATATCTTATTTTTTCCTTACTATGATGAGTACAGACAAAGAGTCCTAAATGAATAAAATCCAGATGCAGTTTATTATTCAACCAAAATAAAATCAGAAAAAATAACCAGGAAAATTCAGATTTGTTGCATAGCACAAGACTTTTAAGTATAAACAAGTCCAAAACACACCAGGGACTCTTATTTTGAAAGACAAATGCTGAAAAAACTATCGGCAACTATCGGCATAGATTTTTGACAATAACGATAGTTATTAGCAACTATCGGCAGAGATTAATAGGCAAAACCGATATATCTGTAATATTAAGTTAAGTCACATTTCAGGAATACACTAGCACATAGATGCCTCAGAGCTCACAGACATGGACTAAAAGCCACAAAACCGGTATGAATAACTTTGTGAATCCTGTACATACAAGGGCGTAGACTAGCTTTCAAACATGAGCCAGCTGGTAGATAGCTGTGCAGTGTGTAAACCTCAAGAGGTGCACTATCGACTGACGCTAGGGGCTGTAGACTTTAGCCTTCTTGTTAGCTCACCCACCTCCCACGCTGGAGATGCCGGTTCGAATCCCGTTCAGAGCGGGCGATCAAGGGCGGTTACAGTTGCAGTGTGAAGCATTTGCATGTTTCCATTGATCATGGTTTAAATAATGGGGGAGGGGGGGTTGTACTTTCTTGTTTTTATTATTGGGGGGCGGGGGTTACCTTCACTTTCATGCCCCAGGGGTTGATATTTTTTAAAATGAACAGATTTAAAATGTCTCTCTTTTTCTCTCTCTCTTGCTATATAAAAGTCCCATTTAAACTGAGTTGGGACTTTTAACCAGGCCTTCACAACATTTAGCCTTAGCCCAAAGAAATACCCAAATATTTAAAATCAAACAAATTGTCCATGGAGATCATTTTTTTGCTTTCTCAAATAGCAAAACTGCCAAGGCTGTCCTTGGCCATTGAATATTTTATATAGTATGTTTGATAAAAATGTTCATGATAAGGGGAGCATTATCATTCACCAGCTTTAACACTACCTGCAGGTGGGACATGAATATTTATTGAGGTTCTATATTTAGAGCCCAGCAGCTCATAATAGACCAGATGCATATTCATACGGCTTATTTTCTCTCCTCTTAAACAAAGTGCTAATTATGCAGCGACAGAACCTAAAATAGATAGTTCTTGAGGAAAAGAACATATGTAGCTCTGTTCTCTACTGGTATGTCACATTATATAGCAATATATCTAATCTTAGTTCAAATATTCTCTGAACTGCCAATTAAAATCCAGTTTGATTTCAAAACCCAAGCAGTTTAGAATTTATGAAGAGATTGACACTATTTAACTGAGGTATCTGAATGTCCTCTACTTTAAAACACAATGACATCATCTTTATTTTGGATGACAAACAGTTTTCCAAATAACAAGGCTGATTTTCCCGTTGCCTGAATCTTAATAATACAATTAAAGCCAAAACATTTTTAACAAAATAAAACTGTTGCAATGCTTACCCATGTTGGCTGTGTATATTGTTTAGTCCAAATAGAAAAAAATATATTCAATAACTTGATTTAAACTTAAGCACCACAGACAGCTCCACGTGTATGTAATGCCAAAATCCTGTGTAACCGTGACCTTTCAGGGTTGCTGATTAAATCATCCATGAAGATTGTGCATCAGTTAAAAATTTGGTAAAATAAAAGCAGAGATCTTAATCTGAGATCGCATCAAGTTGTCAAAACTATACACAGGGTAATAATAGCACTTGCTTATGCAGGAAGATGAGATGGAGTGATCCGAGCAGCACGTAATCGTGTTTTTGCCAACAGATCATCACTAACGCAGCTCTCATAACGGATGCATGTAAGCTTGCAGCTCCAGCAGGACAGAGTCTGACTCATTATACATGCACAACGCTCTCCAACTCTCTTCAAATGACTCTATTACTAACGCTGACAATGATAAAAACACTTACTCCAAATTAAATGTTTTAAAGGCATTGTTATGACATCTTTCCTATTTTTATAATTTACATATTACATGAAAATATACAATTCTTAAAGTAGGCTATTAGTTCACCCGAAAATGAAAATTCTGTCACCATTTACTTACCCTCTTGGTGTTCCAAACCTCTATGTGTGTGTGTTCTTTCTTCCGTGGAACACAAAAAGAGATGTTAGGCAGAATGTTCAGGACTGGCAGTCTCAGTCGCCATTAACTTTCATTGTATATACGTATATATATATATATATATTTAAAAAAAAATGCAAAGAATGTAAATGGTGACTGAGACTAACAGAAGAAAGAATGTCTTACTGGTCTGGAACAACATGAGGGTGAGTCTATTATGAAAGAATTTTCATTTGGGTTAACGTTCTCTTTAAATGTCTAAAAATGAGGGAAATGTTAGGATACAATACAATAGCTTTGAGTGAGGAACATTCAAGTTGTTATTCACTGAAAATCTGCAACATCTCTCAATATTCATTCTGCATGTTTAAACTGGTGCACCCCATTCAAATACAACACAAATGCGAGAACCAGTGCCACCTACCAAGCTATTTTAGAATCTGAACTGACACAACTGAGAATTCAGAGCTTCAGAAAAGGGAAAGATTTTCAGTGAATATTGACTTTGGCCTGTTCCTCACACAAAGCTACCATATGACTTCAGAACACTTGGAATATTTCACAACAAGCTGTATGGACTTCTTTTATGGTGGCCTGATTCTTTTTAGAGTTCGACAATCAATATGAACTGTTGTTGTATGGAAAAGAGCTGTGTTTCTTCAAAAACGTTCCTTTTCTAGTCCACAGAAAAAAACAACAACAACAACAGTATTACATTTGAAACAACAAGAGGGTAAGTAAATAATGACAGTATTTCCATTTCTGCTCCTTTAAATCTGGTAAAAAAAAAAAACTTTAAACACTGAGGAAAACAAACAAATGTGGTACCAACAGCACACCCAAGTTTAGTTAAATCTACAGTAATTGTAATACACTGTTTTGTTTATTGTGAAGAGTAATTGACAGTAATAAGTATATTTCATGCTAAAGAGTCAGTGTCAGTGAAAAACATCAGTTGTGAAATCTGCTCTTTGTCCATCAGCATTTTCTTCTTTTCCCCAAACGTTGACAGCTCTAGTGAAAGAGATCTTGTCCGAGACGGCATCAGTATTTACAGCTCTCAGTATTTCACGCGGCAAGGGGAGCTGTCGGACATCACACACTGGAATATGATAGCACAGCTCTGGCGGGCTCTGGCGACAAACTTGAGGTTATCATCTGTATGTTCATTTGCACATAATATCTACCTACAATAATGAGTGGAAATGATCTACTGTCAAGGTTGCTTGTTGGCTGCATTTTAGGCGGAGGGATATTCTCATTCTAGAGATCATTTGATTGGACAAAAATCTGTGAGTCTGTCAAGTCAACAATATGTTTGCTCCATTTTCCCAAACAAGAAAGTCTGTCAGTTTTTAAATGTGTAGGGTACAATGGGGCTAAAGGCACAGCTTTAGGAAAATTTGATTTTATATGGTCTCAAAATACAGTATATCAATATGTTTTGATTACAATTTTTGTTTTAAAATAAGGTGGCAAGGTGGCAAGGTGGCACATACTTGGGGTTAAAAGCCCCCAGGAGGATTATGGTCCTATTGTGCAGATAAAGGGAAAATATGTCTAGTGCAAAATTTGTCAACTAATGCAAATAATTTTGAGACAGCAAGATGCGTTTTTGTGTTTGAATTTAGAATTTAGATCCAATGGAATCTCTAACAAAAAACATTTGATTTTACGTGATGGGTTTTGTCAGTATGTGGTGGTCAAACACCACTGTCCTATCAGCCAGCAAAACACAATCAAAAGTACTTTTACACTAGCAGAATGGAGCAAGCATGAAAAGCCTACAGTTGTTGTTTAAAGCATGTTGGGGTTGATGTAGAACTTCTCTGTGAAGATATGAAAAGGCATTCCTTTTAAAAGGAATATTCAGGGTTAAACACAGGTTAAGCTCAATTGACAGCATTTGTGGAATAATGTTGATTACCAAAGAAAATGTAAAAATACAAATACAAATAATCTGGGTTACAGTGACTCATATTTAGAGGGTTTAAAGGCACAAATGGGGGGGACAAGTCAAAATAATCTTTTTGTGGTAATCAATATTATGCCACAACTGCTGTTGATTGAGCTTAACTTAGTTAGCTTAACCCGGAATACTGGAACCCTGCCTCTGAAGACTATGAGTCAGAGAGTTAAGAATCACAAGTCTTGGGTCTGTACAAACCCTTAATAGTGTAAACCACAGATGGCAGAAACAGAATCTAGCCATCGAGAACTGTCCAGCAATTCAATCCTCATCTCTGCAACTGGATAAAAGCTCGGCACGTCCCTACAACTGCTGACATACATGCTGAAACGCATCTTCCTGTATTGCAAAAGAAAAGGAAACAGAACTGCATTCAAGAGAGCCCAGACCCCAAAAACAAGTGTCAAATGACAGAAAAGAAACACTAAATAAAATAAAACACATCAGCAATCCTGTAAATCAGATAGAGTATAAGGAGATGGGCCATTTGTAGAAAAATGAATGGGAGGTGTGGCAATACTCAATATGAAGGCTGGTACAATGGAAGCCTACAAATAGAGGCATTGTTTGTTTTTTGTTTTTGACAGCAATGAGACTAAATGGAGAGCAAGTGGAGACTTTTGTCCTGACTTGTTTCAGATTCTCACTTGTTTCTCCTCTAGAGTGCCAGAAAAGAAGTGAACAATGTCTCAATCTTTGCCAAGATACCAAAGTCTGCAATTAAAAGTCAGATATTTCGATATCAACTCAAATTTAAATTCTTCCAAGACTAATTTATCTCAGCTAACTCTACTCGTACTGAATGTTTGTTTTTTATTTCTTCCACGGAATCTCAAACTTGATTCTTAGATGAGAACTCCAGAATCTATCGGGAGCTATGAAAGAGCAACATCTGAGCAATACAATGTTCCTTTGGGCAGTGCTCAAACTTTACTCTGGCTGTATGAACTTGTGGGTGTTAATTTGACTGCATGAGTGCAATGAAGTAAAACTATAGCGTCTCAGGCCAGGCTGGCAGGCAGGCAGGGTACCTCTTTGTGCGAAGAGACAATAGAAGCGTTCTCGAGTTCCCCTAAGCACAGATGGTGAAGCAGCAAGTTCACCTGTAGTGTTACCTGCTACTGAGTTATGATCCCCTAAACATCACACAAACCACATGTCCAACTATTCTTGATAACGCTCAGTAATATGGCAGTTATACAGTAAGGGAATCTCATGGAAACATGTCCAGGTCACATTGCAAGCCAAAAACAAAAGAAATTATCCAAGAATTTCTCTCTTTTTTTTGCATTTTTATCCCCTTTTTCTCCCAATTTGGAATGCTCAATTCCAACTACTTAGTTGATCCTTGTGGTAGGCGTCGTTACTCACCTCAATCCGGGTGGCGGAGGACCGCTTCTGAGACAGTCAATCTGCGCATTTCATCACGTGGCTCGTTGAGAGCGAGAACCAATAATCGTGACCACAAGGAGGTTACCCCATGTGACTCTACCCTCCCTAGCAACCGGGCCAATTTGGTTGCTTAGGAGACCTGGCTGAAGTCACTCAGTACACCCTGGATTCAAACTTGCGACTCCAGAGGTGGTAGTCAGCATCAATACTCGCTGAGCTACCCAGGCCCCCCAGAATTTTCTCTTAAAAAATATCTCAGGAGAGAAAATTGGAGAATGTAGGCCATTTAAGCAAAAGTCTCCATTTGATGTCCTTTAAATATCATTGCTGTCCAGGAGAAACAGGAGATATTTAAGAAGGGCAACATTGCCTGATCACGCTGTATTACATCAGTATTTTTGCAAACCTCTCGTTTCAACTTGATTCAATGGTATGTTATGTTATGTTATGTTATGTTATGTTATGTTATGTTATGTTATGTTATGTTATGTTATGTTATGTTTCAATCAAAACCTCCACAATTAGCCCTATCACACCCATTTCTCAGTTGTTTACTTAAAGGTGTTGTAAGTGAATTAAGCCATTTTGCTACTTTCTGCTATTTTGCTACAACGATGTAAAAGAATGTAAAAAAAAAAAAAAATGTTTCAATGTTAAGTGGATGGCTGTAAGTAAAACTGATATCATATTCAAAGGAATAATCCAGATTCAGCACAAATCAAACTCAATTTACAGCATTCGTGGAATAATTTTGATTACCACAAAAATGATTTAAACTTACCTCATGTTTATTAAAAAAAAGCACAAAATGTGGTTACAGTGTGGCACATAAACACTGCTTCAAAAGTATAGCCATAAGACATAAACATTATTCATGTTAGATTTTGGTGTGATAAATTTGCTTACTAACATCATCTGTGTAAAGGTATATACAAAAATAGGAAAACAGGGTTTTCTTGTCATAAAAAAAATGAGGTTGACACATATATGGTTAGTAAGTGACTTTATCACACTAAAATCATGTATTATGCATAATGTATAAATATGCATATTGTATATACATAACTTGTGGCTATATTTGAGTGTATTTTAGAGTTTATGGACTGGCATCACTTCCTTCCACTGTAACTGCCTCACTGTTACCGCATTTATGTACACTGGTGGCAAAAGTTTTGAATAATGTACAGATTTTGCTCTTATGGAAAGAATATGGTACTTTTATTCAACAAAGTGGCATTCAACTGATCACAAAGTATAGTCATTAATAACGTGAAAAATTACTATTATAATTTAAATATTTTCAGAACTTCTTAAACTACTTCAAAGAGTTCTCATAAAAAAAATCCTCCATGTGCAGCAATGGCAGCTTTGCAGATCCTTGGCATTCTAGCTGTCAGTTTGTCCAGATACTCCGGTGACATTTCACCCCACACTTCCTGTAGCACTTGCTATAGATGTGGCTGTCTTGTCGGGCACTTCTCACACAACTTACAGTCTATCTGATCCCACAAAAGCTCAATGAGGTTTAAGATCCATAACACTCTTTTCCAATTATCTGTTGTCCAATGTCTGTGATTCTTTGCCCACTCTAACCTATTCTTTTAATTTTTCTGTTTCAAAAGTGACTTTTTCTTTGCAATTCTTCCCATAAGGGCTGCACCCCCCTGAGTCTTCTCTTTACTGTTGTACATGAAACTGGTGTTGAGCAGGTAGAATTCAATGAAGCTGTCAGCTGAGGACATGTGAGGTGTCTATTTCTCAAACTAGAGTCTCTGATGTCTTATTTAGTTGTATCTGGCCATCCACATCTCTTTCTGTTCTTGTTAGAGTCAGTTGTCATTTGTCTTCTTCGGTTTTTGGCAACTTCAAGTATTGTATAGCCTTCATTCCTTATATATATATATATATATATATATGGAATGAAGGCTATACACTATATATACGGGACAAGTCTGCATTATTTTTGTGGTAATCAACATTACTCTACAAATGCTGTTAGTAACCTTAACTTAACTTGTATTGAACCTGGAACATTAATTTAAAAAAACAATTACTATAATTTAAAAAACTGTAAAATTGTATCTATCTTTTTTGTAAACGTATGAACTATTTGAAACAATTTTATCATTACGATACAATTGTATACAGTTTATTTAGCAAGACAACACATATACGTTTATGGTAAAATATTGTTAAAATTATTATTATTAAGCAGGAAAAATAGTCAGACACCATAATGCCATTCCAGTTTTGTTGCTTTTTACAGTGTAAGCACACACCAAAGACATCTCAGAAAACCCAAACACACAAAATAACATGACATGCTGAAAGCATCCCTGATTGGCTACTTTTCTGATTGGCTCCTCCAACTTTTTTGATGTTTACAGAGTCTAGTATTGTTATATTTCTCAGAAATATACGGGTATTTCTCAGAACACCTATTTCAGTGATATTTGAATGTGTGCTGTTAAAAAAATAAAATAAATGCTTACAGCACCTGTAATGGAGGCGTGCAATCATCTAAGGATGAGCAACAGCTAAATATAAAGACATAGACAAGAAAAAAAGGATGCTAACCACGTTATCCTCCTGTTGCAATTCCACAGGGGGGGAAAAGCAAGAGAGAAAGACACAGTGGGGAAAAAAGAACAGGGAGAGAACAACTGTGAGTGACATTAAGACACACATAAAGAGATGTTCATTTACTACTGCAGCGAACCACATCAGCACTTATTACTCTCAGCAAAGTCATTTCAAAGCACCAAGACTGCTCTTGAGAGAGACATCAAGAGGTTAGATAAGAAGTTTCTGGCCTGATACTTCCATCGCCACTGGCGAAGGGAATGCTGTGATAAAAACAAAGGGAGTATCGCCCTCTTGTGATCATTACGTTAACTGCACAACCCTCAGCAGACCAGAATAGGAAAATATCCAAACATAGATGTTAAAGTAAGGTAAAATGTGTGACAAATTACTGAATAATTTCTTTATGATGTAATTTCTTTAAATAATTTCATGCAAAAAAATGATTGCATAAAATAGCATAAAACTTGAGATCATGTGACAAAAATGTGACATATTACTGTGAATGGGCATCCTGTTTACATAGTATTATAAACACATACTTTTACATAAATACATCCAGATATATATCTTTACTATACATACTTCTTTTCATTAGTCAGCAGTATACACTCAAAACTGCACAGTGTGCAATAGGCAGCATGCTCCTTCAGTATTCCATTCTGAACATAGCCATCATCACACAAATGGCTTGTGTTGATGTGGTGAAATCAGCGCTTGTGTACTCAAGTGTGGCATGTGTATGAAATATGAGGAGCGTTTTGGTTGTACCTTGTTTGAGCGCAGGGAAACTCGCCCGCCACAGCGTGCACAGAACTTGGTTTGGCAATAAGAACAGAGGTGGCCACAGCCGTCGGCAAACTTGGTTTTATGGCAGATTCCACAGGTCGGCGCTTCACCTTTCTGTTCAGGGGTGGTCTGTGTTTCCTCCCCCATTTTCTTTACTTGCTCCTTGTACATCTCAAATTGCTGATGCAATTTCCTGTTGGGGACAAGAAACATTAGTCAGAACACAGCAATTTAAAAACATTAAGAAATTAGGGTATTGCATGACTTTTCATTAAAAGTTATTCTAATGATAAAACTTATTTGTATTTACAGTCAACACTAAATGCTGAATTGCAACACATTTTAGTTCCATAATTTGACGAATTTCCAGGTGAAAACAAAATATTCGAATAGAACAAAATTATTTTACAACTGACATAAGGTGCAACAATTAATCATGCATACTAAGACCAGGAACGTGTATAAAGTAATAAAAAAATGGTTAATACTGATTTTATATTGACTTTTAAGACTTTTTGTAATTTACGATTAAGATGTGTATTTGCATGTCGTCAAGGTGGAAGGAAAGAAAAAAATCTAAGAAAATATTATATTTATTTTATTGGTATGAAAGTAAAAAAAATAAAATACATGAACACAAAAATTACATTGGACCCTATTACAATATCAGCATTTCCATTAATATATATATAATTATTTTTTATTTTTTTCAGATAATTAAGAATTGACCTCAATTCTTAATTATCTGAAAAAATACTATTACTGGAGGAAAAGAAAATTCTCAACTATGACAATTATCCTAAAAATGTCTGCAGAAACACTATAATCACTGATGACAATTTGGTAACTGAAGAATAAGAAAATAAAATTGACATTTATAACTGGCATTATACCTAGTTCTAGTAACGTGACCTAATCGACTTCATCTACCGTAATATAAACATGTAGCCTAAACAAGACAAGAAGGCTTCAATGTAGGAGAACATAACTGATTCAAGTTAAATTAAAACCATTCATTCATATTAAACGAACACTATTCATTCAAGTTTTACATGGTCCATTTTATTGGGTTGAAATTGATTCTGATTTGTTAAGAGGACTTGTTTCAATCATGTGGTACCACTGTCCATGATTGCATCATGTTCAGACAAAATGCAATTTTTTTGAAGTGTTCCCTCTCATTACAGTAAGAGTGCCGAGAGTAGAGGGGGTCAAAAGCTAGAGACAGACCCTGAAATGCTAGCTGTATGTCTGCATGATGCACATGCATTTTGTATGTCCCCTGTCAATCAACAGTTGCAGCAGAAACTAAACACTGGGGACTAATGCCATAACTGTCGGTTTGAAGAGGTTTAGTCCCACATCTGCCCGTGCAACATTTATTAGCAGGCTGAATTATTGAGCATGCTGATCTGTTTATTATTCTACCTCCCTTCAAACTCAAACGCTAGCATAGCTAACCGCTAACAATGTTAATGCAAGTGAAAGCTAAGGATTACTTTGAGACTATAAAATTAAAACTTCTAGTAGATTTGATGATGAACTTTTATCTACATGTTGGTTTTTGACTTCAGAGCTGTTGTTGTGAAGTGTGAAGTGGTGGTGGTGTAGTGGTCTAAGCACATAACTGGTAATCTGGTAATCATAAGGACGCTGGTTCGAGTCCCACAGCCACCACCATTGTGTCCTTGAGCAAGGCACTTACATTTACATTTACATTTATGCATTTGGCAGACGCTTTTATCCAAAGCGACTTACAGTGCACTTATTACAGGAACAATCCCCCCAGAGCAACCTGGAGTTAAGTGCCTTGCTCAAGGACACAATGGTGGTGGCTGTGGGGTTCGAACCAGTGTCCTTCTGATTACCAGATTACCACTGGGGGGATTGTCCCTGTAATAAGGACTCTGTAAGTCGCTTTGGATAAAAGCGTCTGCCAAATGCATAAATGTAAATGTAAATGTGAAGTGTGTCATTTCTATGACACCAAACGGATCTGCGTAAAAAACGTTTTTCCAAACACTCCCCGAATCTTCCATTGCTCTGAAAAGTAGATAGTACACCCCAAACTGAACACCATTGGTTGAGCCAATGTGGCTAAGTTGGGCTGGTCAGTATGCTCAAATATAACAGAGGTATATTTTTATAGCGCCACAGAGACAGTGTTTACACTTTTCGAGATATTAACCCACGAATGGTTTATTTGTAGTTGTCTCTGCATATTACACTGGGATTGGTGAAATTATATGAGCATAAAAAAGATACATCACCTTTAAAGGGATAGTTCACCCAAAAATGAAAATTCTCTCATCATTTACTCACCCTCATTCCATCCCATATGTGAGATGGCATGTGAACTCAGCCCTCTCGTGAATGCGTATACTGCTGCAGACAGGAAGTGATGGTTTATAGTACCTAAATATTGATATTGTTCACACCAAAAGTGATCGTATCACTTTAGAAAACATTACTTTAACCACTGGTGTTGTGTGGATGATGTATATGCTGACTGTGATTTTTGGAGCTTCAAAGGTCTGATCACCATCCACTTGGATTTTAAGGACCTACTGAGCTGAAATATTTTTCAATTCTTCTTCAAATATGTTCTGCTGAAGAAAGAAAATCATACACATCTGGGATGGCAAGAGGGTGAGTAAATGATAAGAGAATATACATTTTTGGATGAACTATCCCTTTAAAACAAACAATTAATCCTCTCCAGGATCACCTTAGTCTGCAGGTCTGCTTTCACTGACCGCTTGACCTCTGCACTCTTACACTTAAAACATGTGGATAAACAGAAACACTCACTGTCTGACTCCATGCCTCCCTCTCAGATATATGTCAGATATTATTTAGCAAAAAGAAATAATAGATTTAAAACATCAGAATACAACTTTAGTCTTCCAAATGTGGCATGAGGTGTGTTTGTGTCTTTTTTCACCATTCCCTAGTAGCACAACATCATTAAAGGTATTGATCACACAGACATGAATTTTTATTATTATTATTATTATTATTATTATTATTATTTACACATCATTCCAAATGCATGTGACTTACTTTTTTATGTGGAAATCATTAAGAAACATTTGAAAGAATGCAGGTGCTCCTCTCATCCATACAATGAAAGCATACATTGACCACGGGCTGTCCAGCTTCAAAACTGTCCAAAAAGCACCATGACTGTACCATAAAAGCATCATAAAAGTAGTCCATATGACTTGTGTCTTTCAAAGCCATTCAATAACTTTGTCTGAGAAACACGCTAACGAATAAGTCGTTATTCACTAGAAAATCTTCCCCTCAGATGTCACACTCAGGGGCTTCTGGTTTCAGTAACTAATACATCACAAGTAACTAGGGCTGGGTATTGATACAGATTTCCCAATTAGATTCCAATTCACAAGCTCTCCATTTAATTTTTATGTCAATTATTATGGGTATATTTCATTTACAATGTCATTTTTGCTTAAATTTGAAAGACATTCTCTCTCAGCTAATGATGTTTATTATAAAGGGACCTACTAACTTTCTAGATAACCTTTCTAGGAATGATTTGGAAATAATAATTTAACAAATTATATTTTAGCATTAGTCTTTTATCATATTGGTCACATTGTAGCTTTTGAATAATGTTTAAATTCAGAGTATTCCTTCAACAAATGTCTTTAAATTTCAAAGATTACATTGTACACTACCATTCAAAAGTTTGGGGTTGCTTGCCTGAAATGTTTCTCATGATCTTAAAAACCTTGATCTGAAGTATGCTTAAATGTTTGTTGTTAGTTTTGTAGACAAAAATATAACTGTGCAACATATTAATTTATTTAATTACAAAACAAACATTTTATTTAAAAAAAAGTCTTTTGAAATGGATGACGGACCGAATAATTAAGAAAAGCAGCCACTACGTGCCCAGCATATAGATGGGAACTTCTTCAATACAGTTTGAAAAGCATCCCAGGGTGATACCTCAATAAGTTGGTTGAGAAAATGTCAAGAGTACGTTTCTGCAAAATCTAGGCAAAGTGTGGCAACTTTGAAGATGCTAAAATATAACATAGTTTTGATACCTTTTAGATTTTCTTTTGTCACAACTTAATTCCCATATTTCCATTTCTATTATTCCATAGTTGCAATGACTTTACTATTATTCTAAAATGTGGAGAAAAAAAAAAGAAAAAGAATGAGTAAGTGATCCTAAACTTTTGAACCGTAGTGTATATACAGTATACTTTATATGTTGTTACAAGTTTATTGTGCACAGATCTACATGCATAATTTGACAAGTTACAATAACATTGATTGGTTGAATACGTGCAAAATCGGTACTGTCTCTTTAAGACTACCAGCATCAGCCAGTAACCACATATTAACGTGAGTGGAGTTGCATGGTTTCTGCACGATATTTTTACCCAATCCGACAAATAAAAAATAATACTAAATATTTGAAATTAAAATATACTCTACTAATTTATTTTTTCTACTAACTTTTAAATATGTATTCTTTGTATGGAGTGACAGCATTTCATTCTTCAATTGGTCACATTTCTTCTACAAATTCGTAGGTAATTCGAGTTCTCCAAACTTTAACTTTGGTACACAGTGAAATGCTAAATTTCTCCTTCATTCGGATAAGTTTGAATTGGAGTAAAAGGAGTGCAAAGTCTACTGTTACCAGGGCTTTAGTTTTCACATGTCTTGTGACTAATTGCATTGTCCGAGATTTGAAAATGTGCAAGCATACATGACATTTAAGAGGATGAATTATATAAAAAGTTGTTTGGACTACTTTTATGCTGGTGTTTTTTGGTCCTTTTTGGAGCTTGTCTGCTGTGGTCACTATGAACATTCAAATATAGAAAAGAGCTGTGTGAAAATTTCTCCTGTTGGGTTCCACAGAACAAATTACAGCATGCAGGCTTAAAAAATTACATGAGTGTGAGTAAATAATGACAACATATACATTTTTGGATGAACTATTTCTTTAACACCATACAAGTACATACGCCACATTTACACTCAGCCTCAGACAACAGTCAGAAAGATTTGGCTGGAGGAACTCCAGAGGTCTGGCAGCAGGCAGGGCAGGTGCACTGGCTCAGGTAGCATTCAGACAGCTGGAGACCAGAGTACACCTCACCTGCATCCCGTCAGACAGCAGACGCATGTCCCATAATATAATCACATGCTGTTCCTCACATCTCATCTGACCCAAAGCAGATAAAGACGTAAGAGAAACACAAGCCAGTACACTGATACAGACTCCTTTTATGAGTGACACAGCATCCACCTGAAGACCTATACTTTGCTTGTTTACGCTACTTACAAATTTGTAGTCGATATCTTGTGTAATATAACACCAGTGCATGATGCAGGTCTCTAATGTAGATCTCTATCAAATCAAATTGATGGACCACATGAACTAATACTTGCTTTTAGTGGCTTGCATCTAAGATGAGTATTAAAGGAATAGTTCTCCCAAAAATGTACATTTTGTTGACATTTACTTGGGCTGAAATATGGCCCATCCATTTTTACTGAGGCCCACCCAAAATTAACATCCTTGCCCCATGCCATCTCAAACCTATATGAGTGTATAGTGATTTATACTGCAAAAGCCCCAACAGCTACAAAAAACCACCATAAAAGAAGTCTATGTTATTGTATTTATGACTTTTAAGCTGTTATTCAAAATTATTCCCCTCCACTGGAGTTTTCATATTACATTTGTGCTCGCGTTTTATAATTTATATTATAGCCATGTTGTGATCAGTCATGTGACATGCGTGAGCCAATGGTGTACATACAGCAAATAGAATACAAATAATATGGAATATGCTTGTAGTAACATTATTTATTATTGTCTTTTTGGGAGCTTGGCAGTCTAAATCACCATCCACTTTCATTATATAAAAAACAGAAGCTCAGACATTCTGCCCAACATCTAATTATACATTTCACAGTAAAAAGAAAAACAGAAACATGTTCGAAACAACATGAGGGCGAGCAAATGATAGCAACATTTGTATTTTTGGGAGAACTTTTCCTTTTAATGTTTATGGATATTTTAACATTGCAGCGCAAGTGAGACTTGATTCATATCCATAGTAATGGCTTGGCACATACTTAAATGTTTTGGCTGTGTAATTCAGGGTTAAGGGGCAAATATAAATCCACTCAGTGTTACTTACATCTCTGGTTCCTTTGGTGGCTCTGGTTGGGCTTGGTTTTGTGACTTTGTCTGGGGCTGGAGAACGTTATTAACCAGATCAGTGATTCCGCTAAAAGGAAACCACCTGCATGAATAAGCAGACAGTGGAACTCAACATCGTTCCTGACCATAAAGAGATGACAAGATAGGGAAGACTGCTTCCAGTTGACACACGGGCCGAATAAAGAGCAGCTACATTTATGAGGAACACACATGTAGGGCAAGTATTTACAGCTACAAGAACTACAGGGACAGAGAGAAAGACATATATATATATATATAGAGAGAGAGAGAGAGAGAGAGAGAGAGAGAGAGACAGGGACAGACTAGTATTAGCCTCAAACAGGCCGCCCACAGTCCGTTTACTGATGTATATTGAACACACAAATGGCAGGCTCTAATCTGATTCGTATCTGGATTTGTCAAAGTTTTTCAGGTTAGTGACAACTAATATATGTAAGACAGTCAGACTTTTGTTTGAGACACATACTGTATAGGAAAAATATTCCACTTGTTATATCTGTGAAATAATCAGTACTTATTTCTTTTGGCTGGACAGAAATTTGGATTACAAAGTCCTACATACTTCTTCTAATATTTGAGCAATACTGGTCAGACATTGCTGTGTAATTATTTTTAATCTTTTTATTTTTCTCCCCTTTTCTCCCCAATTTGGAATGGCCAATTTCCAAGTCCTTGTGGTGGCGTAGTGACTCCGGGTGGAGGAGGACGAATCTCAGTTGCCTCCGCCTCTGAGACCGTCAATCCGCACATCTTGTCACGTGGTTTGTTGAGCACGTTACCACGGAGATATAGCATGTGTGTAGGCTTCTAGCTGTTCTCCGCAGCATCCACGCACAACTCATCACGTGCCCCACCGAGAGCGAGAACCACATTAGCGACCACGAGAAGGTTACCCCATGTGACTCTACCCTCCCTAGCAACAACACACCCTGGATTCAAACTCACGACTCCAGGGGTGGTAGTCAGCGTCTTCACTTGCTGAGCTACCCAGGCCAACCTTGCTGTGTAATTATTGAAAGTTTTTCAAAACCAGGATGGTCTTTTATTTTTGTATTGTAAAAAAAACTAAATGTGATTGATCGCATAAGGCTAGTTCAGTATCCCAAAAATCACTAACATTTTAAATATTACAAAGTTGGTTGTTGGATTTTAACCACATCTACACTGATTTTATTATATTTATATTTTCTACTATTGATTTTGCCACATTTACACCCCAAACAGCTTTTTCCTCCACTGAAAACCTGAAAATGCTCTCTTGTACCGAGTTGTCAACAGAGTGCTTATTAAGCCCAAAGTGTACTTCAATTTTGATGCGAACGCTCAGCGTCTGTGCACAGATGAACGTGAGCCTGTCAAAGTATGCTCCATATGACTGTGCGCGCATACACAGGTGTTTTGAGATACTGGACTATTACTCTTCAGGAGTTCAGACCCATAAAGATGTCTTTATAGTCCTTCAGACTCGAGTTATAAAATCACAGGTGTCTCCTGACCTCCTCACACACGCGTCTTGGCGTGCACATCCAATGTTGTTGTTTTTGCCTTTGTATCCTGTTTTTTAGCGGCATTTACATCTTCTAGTGCTTCTTTGTGACATCAACAGCTGAAATGTGAGTGTTGCCACCTTGTGGACACACTAATTATTGCAAATATTTCTAGGCGCATGTGCATTCTGCACATTCAAAGAGGCTCATGTTCAGTGCTCGCGCACTATGCTGATGACGAGATTTACGTCACACGTCCTGTGAACAGACACTCAGCATTCACGTTTGACCGCAGCATACTTTGGGCTTTAGTGTGAATGTGGCCTCAGGGGCTGTTCATACAGATCGTGTTTCTGCATCCATCCATATGGTTCTTCAACTGTTTCTCTCTGTTAACATGCGCTAGATGGACATCTTTGACCGCTATGCAACATCTCGCTGTTTTTTCATGTTTTTGAAAATATTGTTCAGTCGCGTGTCAAGTAAAAATAACTAGTTAAAAACGCATATAGGCACTCAAAACATCACAAGTGAATCAGTCTCTTTCTAAGCATTGAGACAACCAGCAAGTGTTTTGGATGTAGGCATTCTGGTGTCCCTACGAGGCTTTTAAACAAACAAGTAGCTGATTTTCTTAACAAGTAGCTGATTTTCACAGCAAAGAGGGGACAGGAAAAAGAGAGAAAGACTGAGTGAGTGAGAGAGAGAGATTAAGAACAACAAATGGACAAACAGGGCAACTGAGGAGACAAGGTCAGCCATAGAAGGAAGCAAAGAAGCCAGAGCGAGTGGGATGAATTTAGCATCCATCAGCCTGGAATGCTGTACGTTTGTGTATCAACAGATACAGAGAAAGAGATCAAACAAAGTATCCATTCACAACTGACAGAATCAGCAAACAAGCAAAACAAAGCAAGACTGATGCATCCAGTGGATAGAGCTGCCAAGAGCTTTCAAACAAAGCCATGACAGACAGCGGGCAGCCAATCACCAGAGAGATGAGAGGAAAAGAGTCCAATCACAGTAGAAGTCACAGCAAACAACACACGGCACAAACCAGCCAGGTGTCTAGCTAAGAGATGGCCCACACTGAATCTATGCCAGAAGAGCTCCTCATGCTTTAAGGGTCTGTTACAAAACCTAGTTAGCTGCCTTGCTGCCTTCATACTGTGGGAAGCTACCTTCTAAGGCAACATCCTGACAGAGATGGAACAGTAGTGACTGATTTAGAGCACTCTATTTAGGAAGCAACACTGCACACCACACAAATAACGCCCCATATACTGCCTAAATATGCATAAACATACATAATACCCAAATATAGGGTAAAACCCAGTTGTAAATATCACCTGTGACATAGCACAGCTATTTGCACCCCAATAGTCTAGTGGAAACTGAATTGCATTTTAAGCGTTGCAGCAGTGGCGTCAGGTATGACGCCGGTGCGAATGAGCCGTTTCGTGCCGACGACTCAGGTTCGATTTCGACTTTTTTCCATTCTGTTTCTTGTCTCCACTCTTAATATTTTCTTTAATACTACTTATAATAATAAATAGAAATGAATATAAAGATAGTTTAAGTATAGTAATACTGTAATAACTATATTTTTGGCAGAAACCATAGTCTTGATACAGTTAACAATGGTCTTACTACAGTAATATGGTGTTCATTTAGTAACCACTTTTAATTTTGCAGTTACTATGATTTTACTACAAAATACCATGGTGATACTATGGTTACTGTAGTAAAACCATGGGTCATTATTGTAAAAGAAGATTAGGGTTAGTGTTGGAGTTAGTTTTAGGGGTAGAGGTTGTTGTAGGGTGTCTGCTGCAGTGATACCCCTATATGGTATGTCAGTATTTACTTAGGCACGCAAATAGTATCTACCACTAGAATCTACTATTAATTGTACCCGGGTTGGGATGCAAAATAATATTTGGCATTATTTGCAATGGGGTAAATAGCATCTAATTTTACAGTAGTTGTAACAGGGTGAAAATAGCATCTGCCTTTTTTGCTATTAAATTGAAATATATTTGATCTACTATTCAGTATTAAAGGACATTAAAGTATGTTTATAATCAACATGTATCTTGCTTCACCCAAAAGAATGTATCATAATTCTTCCTAATATAAAAAAGGCAGTATAATTGTTTTGAACAGCCTTTCTGTTGGAAATGCACTAATGATGCCTTAAAGGAATATATTGGGTTCAACACAAGTTAAGCTTAATCAACAGCATTTGTGGCATAATATTGATTGCCAAAAATTTTTTAAAAATTCTTCCTTTTCTTTAAAAAATAACAAACATGGGGTTACAGTGAGGCACTTACAAAGGAAGTGAATGGGGCCAATTTTTGGAGGGTTTAAAGGCAGAAATGTGAAACTTATTATTTTTATAAAAGCCCACATTAATTCTTCTGTCAAAACTCATGTATTATTTGAGCTGTAAAGTTGTTTAAATCCTAATTTTTGCACTCCTTTAGGGTGTGTTGACTTCGTCGTCATGGCAACTAAGATGTAATACTGGATATAACTTTATACAGAAAAGGTTAGTAAGTGACTTTATCACACTAAAATCATGTTAACACATATATTGTTTACGTCTTGTGGCTATACTTTTGAAACAGTGAGTATTTGAACATTTACAGATTGACCCCGTTCACTTCCACTGTACGTGCCTTATAGTAACCCAGATTTTCACCTTTTTAAAGAACAGCAGGGGCAGGTCTAAATTCATTTTGTTGTGGTTATCAACATTATGCCTCAAATGCTATCGATTGAGCTCAACTTGAACCCGGAATATTCCTTTAAACTGATGCTTATGTAGGCAGCACACTAAGTGTTGGAACAGAGCAATGGTACCTAGTGTAGTACTCTGCTCAGTTTAAGAAATTTGACCAGATGTTGGACCAAAATCAGCTCAGAAAATGCAGAAAAAAGTTGGCAGATTCTGTGTGGGCCTGACTAAGAGTTACTTACTGAACTGGCTGAGACTTTGCATCTTCCTTGACCCTAAAAGAAATAATAAGTAAATAAACTCAGTGAGAAAACACAACAAAAATGAAAGACAACATAACTAAATTAAACATAGGATGATTAATAACAAAAACATGGAAGCAAGGTAAAAAAGATCAAACAAAAGGTTAATACATGTGAAATGTACTACATATACAAATGTAATACGATTCAACACACACACACACAAAGAAAACATGCAAAGAATAAAATAAAAAAGGACTGAATGAACTAAAAATAACAGAAGAACAGAAAAGGCAGGGACATTTTCTTTCAGCCCCATGTCCATCCACAGATAACACCATCCACAACACAATACAGTATGTGTTGCATGTAGCTTAAAATTAAATCAATCAATCAATAAAATCTGTTATTTACTTTCGTGGTCGCACTCTTGTACAAATCACACACACACACACACACACACACACACATGTTGTGTTTCCATGTTTTATGGGGACTTTCCATAGACATAATGGTTTTTATACTGTACAAACTTTATATTCTATCCCCTAAACCCAACCCTACCCCTAAACCTAACCCTCACAGAAGACTTTCTGCATTTTTACATTTTCAAAAAACATAATTTAGTATGATTTATAAGCTGTTTTCCTCATGGGGACCGACAAAATGTCCCCACAAGGTCAAAAATTTCGGGTTTTACTATCCTTATGGGGACATTTGGTCCCCACAAAGTGATAAATACACGCTCACACACACACACACACACACACACACACACACACACACACACACACATATTAGCATTATTTGCTAGAAATTACAACAGACTTTTTGTAATCTCCACCACAGCATTACTCTAAGAACTCCTGTAGCTTTTAGAGCCATCGAGGAACACACAAAACTTACATTTTATGAAATCACTCAAAAATCAAAAGTGCAGTAAAAACTACACCTGATGTCTTCAGTTCAAGAGTTTCATAGCGGTTTTAGACCATGTTTTGCTAAAATTAGACCCCTTTTACCTCTTGTTTGAGATGTGTGTTTTTGTACTTATGAGTAAGTTTAGGGAAAAATCACTTTTGAAGTAATATCCTTGTATTACTTGTAATTAAATACTGAATTATTTCTATGTAACACAGTTAAACAGTATGATACTGCCCTCTAATGGCCATTGATCTTCTTATTTAACCTCCTGAGATCCGAGCGTGACTGCTGTGTGCATTTTCCATTGCCATTTTTGATTTGAAACTAGTAGCAGCTAATAAACATGCAAAAATAAATAAATACATAAAAAATATAGAAGCAAAGAGTTTTCCCAAAAATGTATGTCCTCATATGAGGACAGCGGTGTTATGTATGAATAAAATACTGATGGTTACTTTAAGACAGTGTTTCCCAACCACAGTGCAGCGGCACACTAGTAAAGGATTGTCAGGTGTGCCGTGGAAAATTATCAAATTCCACAAAATAAATAAATGCATGAAAAAAATGACAATTTCAGGGATCCAAATTCACCTTTCTGAGAAATTTGCCGTTTTGAAACCATAATCAGTCACTTTTTGTGATTGTGAAGAGCAATGATTAATGTGCAAATGTGACTGATATTTATATGTGTTAAGGGTCTTTCACATGACTCGCATCAGTGCTGCAGAATACATTGAAGTCTATGAAGTGACGTCACACCAAAGTGTTTTTCACACACACGTTTTTGCTTCAACAATAATGTCTTTGAGAGTATTAAGCAACAAGAAATATTTAAAAACTGTCCAAATTTGTGAAGAGACATTGAATGTCTCATAATTTCTTTTAATTAAATATTACCTCGTCGTTTATGAATATCAGAGACCCCAGTTATTGAACTCATTTAAATTCATCAAGAAAACACTTAGACCTAAACATAAACGAGTCCTTTTATTACTTTCTGCTATTAAAGATAGCATTGACGCTGGAATGCAGCGTTGACTCCTCATGTGAAATGCCCTTTACAATGATGAAAGAACATTATTGAAACTCAAATTTATTATTATTTGTCTATTATTGTGGTCTTTTCTGATAAATGCTCAGCAGTTTAAATAGGCTACTGTGGCTGTCAGTAGATTTGAAGCCATGCAAGTTTTAATAAAGGAGAAGGTAAGGACATTATTGAAACTCACTATTATTAGACTATTATTGTTGTCTTTTTGGATGAAAAATAATGCTCAGACTGAAGGAAGACTATAGATCTGCTTTGTTCTTTTAATGCTTAAACACTATAAAGTCTCCTGGTAGATTTCTGTCATGAATGACTCAAAATTATTCAATGACTCACTCATTGCGCATAAGACGCTCATTTGTCGCCACCTAGTGACATTTCCAGATGGGGTCACTGAACTAATCACATTTGTGAAACAGAAGCAAGCCTCACCAAAATACTCTTTATTTTGCAGCTAATTCTGCCCAATTGTAAACTTGAATAAACTTTAATCACTAAAAAAGCTGGAACTTATGCTTTTAGCATGTTCTTTAAAAAAATATCCCCAGAAAAAATGTTTGTGGACCAGTGATTGTTTTACCTTTTTCGGCCCTCATGAGTTTGCATCCCTGTAATTTGTTGTGGCATTGCAAGAACAAATCTACAAATTAGAAAAGAAGCAAATTTGTTGTTTTTTCACTATCCACTTAGCGCTTTTGCCACCTTTGATCTATGATCTCACACAGCGTAGACTACCATTATGACTAGATTTTTTTGTTGTTGTTGTTTTTTGCATAGCCGAATTTCAAACATTATTTTCAAGCGAGGTTAATACATTAAATTTAGAGTGTTGCAGCAACAAGCAAGCGTTTGCCACACCTTCACGATTCCTTACACCCAAGTTGGGGATTTTAATGGATTGCGTATAGCGTATGATGATTGGTTAATATTATATTTCTACTACACTATAAGTATTTCATGTGACGTTCCTACCAATTCAGTCCTGTTTCTTTTCTGACTGTTAATTTAACCTTAAATGAATGGCCATGCTCATTCTTCATTCATCTCTATGTTCTCTCTGTATCTGGGCACTCGTGAGTGGAGATGGAGGCCTCACTGATGTAACAACTATAGAATGAGACCTGACTCTTTCTGATCACTTTAAATAATAAACCCAACATATCTCATAATCAGAGTCACAGCGGTGTCCTCATAAAGTGTCTATCGACATTACCTGTGTCCTGCTATTGAATACCACAGACTATAATTCTGACTCAGTTTGTTGAAACAATTGGGTAATGTGTTTTCAGCAAAGCACAAAATGTGTTTAAAGCATTTAAAGCAAATGTGAAGCCATTGTTGTTGTTGTTGTTAAAGTACTTAAGCAATTTTTTGCATGGAAAGGTATGCAAAAAATGTTTTCAAACTCCCTGAAATAATGTCCTGTCTTTATATGTCTCACCGGTCTCTGTGACATCACTAGACTCTGTAAACAGCAAGCAAAAATGTGTCCACGGGCCGTGGTCTCTGACACTTTTTGCCTGTCTATCATTTAGACAGGAGTTTTAGTTAGCCACATTTACATGCAAACAAATAATCCATTTATAATCCGACTGATGGCTCAATCGGATTGAAAAGCCTTCATATAAACACAAAATTGATCTGATTGACCTGGATCAGACTGAAATTTCCATCCGATTGAAAGGGGTGGTGTAGACCTAAAATAATCAGTTTAAAATAAAAATATTATCAGTGTAAACATTTGAATCTGACTACTTCTCAATCCTGTTCTAAAATACCTTGCGCTTATGTGCAGAGATGTGGTGTGTATGTATGTTTATACATCAGGGGTCGGCAACCTTTTTGACATGGAGTGCCGTTTTTAATTTTCCTGGTCAAAAAATGAAATTTTTGTATGATATAATCATGATCCTGCATGTGAATTTTCACAGAGCATCTTGTGAAAGTGCTTTAATAAAAGAAAACCTGTCCTTTTGTACAAAATGAGTTAACACAGTTAATGTCACAAATTTGCTTGTTTGATTACTGATCACAAAATTGTGTGGAATATTAAATATTTCTTATATTATGTCATTCTACATTTTACTAAATCACGCACAGCTGTGTAATCACTAACACGCAAGCAACACTGAGAGAGACGCATCACAAGCCGGATCGACTATTTAGCCCTTTGAGGTAAATCACACCCACAAAATCCATCCATCCATCCATCCATCGTCAACCGCTTATCCTGTACCCACAAAATCCTAAAACTTTATTTCCAGGTTTAATGTATATTTTGAATAGACTTGAAATAGATTTTGAACCCCACGATGTGGGTTTATGTTTTCTCTTTTAATCGTTTAATGTAATTTCAAGTGTGACTATGGTTTAAGGAGGGTGTTCCTGTATGCTGGTTTGGAAATCTCAAAGATTAATAGTGGTGTTTTTCTTATTGCATCACTTGTTGTTCTGAAAGCAAAAAGAAACATGGAATTTAGGCTGTCATCCATGCAGACTGACCGAAGCAAAGCGGGCGCGTTTGCTCGCTTGATTAACCAAATGCGAAGCGCTGCCGGCTCGTGATGCACAAATGGTTTGCATGCGCTGCACAAGTCATTTAAGGACAACACTCACCCACCTGTCTTTACTTTGTACTCGTATCCAGAGATGCCTGCAGTTAGATTGGAGGAGGAATGGGCATGAGGCTATCGTTTGACAAGTAGAGTGAGTAACATTAGAAGAAAGCTTTTCTGGCATATTTTTTTAGATATCTCAACAAAGCAAAAACGGCAATTACGGTTTTTGGTGCTATTCTCACTTTCTCCACTTCTTCAGAACCCAATGACTGACGCTTTTCACATGCGCTGAAGTTTTGTTTGGAATACATGTAATGCACATGTGTGGTGGTCCAAACCCATAAATGAAGGGAGGAAGTACACCACCATTGATGCCTCACCTCTGGAGTATGTTTTCAAGACCTTCGCCAGCATCCACAACACAACAATATTAGGCCCTCCTCGAGCTCCGCACAGAACAGGAGCAGTGGTTTATTGCACTCCTCCAGGCCCAAGCTTGCTGCACCAAGAGGGTGCTGCTGCCGTGACCAGGACCACGACTGCCCCGCCCCATGTTCCACTAATAAAGATGGGCCCCCAAGACGATCTGGAGGCTTTCCTGGAGCTCTTTGAGTGGACGGCGGGGGCCTGTGGATGGTCAAACATCCAGTGGGCGGAAAGGTTGCCCACTGTTGCCCAACTCGCAGCGCAGCAGTTACCGGAGAACCTCCTGGTGTACGTCGACATAAGGAAAGCCATTCTGCAACAGGTCGTCCGGACACCCAAGCAGTAGCGCCAACGCTTCCGTTTGCTGATCATTGGCGAGCACAGCCATCCATTTGCCTTTGCTCCACAGCTCCTGGATGCCTGTCGGAGGTGGTAGTTTATCGCTCGATTTCCGAGAGGGCCGGCAGAATGGGTCCAGTGCCACCACCTGGCGCAACTCCCAATGGCCATCCAGCTGGCAGAGGACCACATGGCGGCGTATTCGGGAGCCGGCGAGCCCCGAGATCCTTCTCTCTTGTCTTCCGCTTCTGTTCCTCCTTCCGGAAACGGGGAGTGCCCCCACTCAAACCGGCTCCTCGGCTCTGGAGACTGCACTACCCGCCGGTTTCCCCTGCCCCTCTCCGCTCTCAACTACCAGGTTGGTGGGCCCGCTGCCACGGGCGCGGGCGTAGAGCCTGGGTCGGAGTGTTGGAGCTGCGGGGAGAGATGGAGGTGGAAACATTGATTTGGGTCCATGACGTGCTGCAGGCTACTCCCGATTGAGCTGGAATGTACCGCATTCCTGTGAGTATTAAGGGGATACATACCAGGCATTGGTGGATTCGGGTTGCAGCCAAACCTCCATCCACCAGTGCCTAGATAAAGACGAGGCTAATGTGCTGGCTGGGAAGGTGGAGCCAGGGCCATATACATCAGCTCCATGTCAGGATGACACCCAGCCCTTAGAGGATTCCCCACTGGGGATTTCCCTCTGGATCAGACGTGAGACGAGAATCTAAGGCAAGCCTTCGAACAAGTGAGAGTGACTGATGGTCAACGAATTCAGCTAGACATTGCACACGCATAGCCATACTTTTCTATTATAAATGACCGGTTGTATCGAGTGATGCAAGACGCTCAGATAAAAGAAGATACAACTCAGCTGTTGATACTGAACAGCCATTGGGAAATGTTATTCCAGACACCTCATTACAATCTGATGGTAGGTCACTTAGGGCAGGAAAAGACACTGAACTGTCTAACAGCCCATTTCTATTGGCCAGGAATTTGCAGGGAAGTTCACAGATGGTGTGTGGCATGCCGTGAATGTCAGCTAGTGAATCTGCCGGCCACCCCAAGAGCACCTTTGTGCCCGCTTACTTTGATCGAGGTCCCCATTGAAAGAATTGATATGGACCTAGTCTGTCCATTAAAGCGGATGGCACGCGGGCATCACTTTGTGTTGGTTCTGGTGGATTATACAAAATGATATCCAGAAAGAACAATTTACAATTTCAGCATGTAGCGTTGCAGACACTTCAGAATTAATTCCCGCACTACTTTCATGTCACATACACTATGTGAGCTGTACAAATTATCTGAATTTCGATTCAGACAAGCATGAACCACCTGCTAATGGACGGCTTGGTCAAAAGGTTTAATAAAACCCTGAAAAACATGATTCATAAGTTTGTGCACAAAGATGCTCGGAATTGGGATAAGTGGCTTGAACCCCTGTTATTCACAGATTGAGAGGTCCCGCAAGCCTTCACAGGGTTCTCCCAATTTTTATTATTGTATGAGTGTAAGCCTTGCAGTGTCTTAGATGTCAGTCCCGGCTGTATAACAGGGGAGCTCAGCTATGGGAATTTACGCAGGGAGATAAAGTCCTTAAATTACTACCCACATCAAGCTCTAAATTACTTGCAAAGTGGCAACGGCCCTTTGAGGTCATACGGCGAGTCAGGGAAATCGATTATGAGGTTAAACGAACAGATGGGGCAGAATACGGCAAATTTACCACCTCAACCTCTTAAAACCGTGGAGGGAGGTGGTCCCCATGGCTTTGACGATGGTGGTACCAGAGTGGGAGGAGCTCAGGCCGGAGGTGATCTTAAAAATCGCAGCACCCCGGTCACTTGCGGAGACCCCCTCTCACCGTCGCAAATCACGGACGTGGCCTGGTCGTAAAGAGAATTCTCTGACATGTTCTCGCACCTTTCCAGTGGTACAAACCTCATAAAACACCATTTCAAAACAACCCCAGTGGTAGTGGTATGCAGTCCCTACCAATATCCAGAGCACAAAAAAGGGGTTCGGGAACAATCAAAGGCCATGCTCTATATAGGGATAATAGAACAATCCCAAAGTTAGTGGGACAGCCCGGTGGTGCTGGTTTTGAAGAGTGATGGCTCAGTCTGGTTCTGTGTGGATTATAGAACGGTCAATGCAGTGTCTAAATTTGAGGCACAAATTTGGCTCGCTTTTATTTGACACTGGTTTTAAAAAGGGTAGATCCTCTTAATACCAATTTCTAGTGAGAAAATTGACTTCTCCACACTGTTTGGCTTACACCAGTTCCTGACTCTTCTGTTGGTTTTTTGGGGGGTGCAGATGGCTGTTGCAGACTTACTCTCCAAAAATGGGGGGGTACTGGGCAGGCAAGAAGGCTACCTGGCCTGAGTTGGGCAGTGGGGGTATGTGGTGGTGGGGGCATGGTTGAGCACCAGGTTGTGAATGGAGAGGGAGATCAGGAGTTGAGAATGGTAAGGATCATCACCTGGCAATGATTTTCTCTAGCAGCTGTTTGTCATTGCAGTGAGTGTTGGAGACAGATTTAAGAGTGTGCTGCATGCCAGTAAGGGTAGACAGAGAGCTACCACACCCAAGCCAATTTTGTGTTATAAAATAAATACCGTTTGAGTTGGATTTGCCATCTCCCACTTCCTCCGTGCAACTCCATAATGAACTTTGTCACAATATGTAAACGAATATTTGTATCAGATTGCAAGGTTTAGGGGACATATAAACAGTGCAACGGAATCTGCAATTGGATTGAATTTATTCGTATTATTGCATGTAAACATAGCAATTGAGGCTTAATGCCATTTTCAGATTCATAATATTTGATAGTTGAGGGTGCTATTGTGCTAATGTTGTATTTGACAGCCATTGACACAATGATGCTCTGCTGCTCGGTTTCAGTCTCAATGGTATCTTTAGAGGACAGGTTTTGGAAAGAGAAAGGTGGTGTGGCTAATTCAACAGCTCGGTCTTGTGAAAATTCCAGACCGCTAAAATCGCTTTCAGCACCTTTAAATATGTAAATTCTCTTGTTATTTTTTTTTATATCTATAAAATATCTTAAACCTCTGTTGGAGAAAGAGCTTAGCCAGGTAATTACTTTTGGGTGGGCCTCAATAAAAATGGATGGGCCAAGTTTCGCCCAATTTTTTTTTACCAAAATTTTCCTTAACAACAGAGACAGTGGCACATTTAAACTGTCAGAAATTAAAATGTATGCATTTTTTAAACTGTTTTATAAATATATATTTGAAGTCAAAGAATAATCTCTAATATCCTGGGTGGGCCTAGGTCTCATTTGGGTGGGTACAGGCCAACCCTACCCACCCTTGTCTATGCCACTGCTTTGGAGGTGGGACTACTTTTATAGGAGGATGCAATTTTGGCTATGCATTACCAGCATGATTCTTGAGTGAAGTTTGAAAAAATATGTATTGAATACTTGTATGACCTACTACCTACACCAAAATATATGCATTATACAACCAATGCACACTGTATGAAATACTCAGTACTCTATACCCTGTCAGTCATTTTGGTCTTTGCATGGAGGGATTTAGGAGAGAGGCGGTGGTTTAATTTAGCAGATAAGTCTGATGGAAATGACTAACACCTTTAACAGAAATGTTTCTCTTACTTTCTCTCTATCAAAGCTTCATCAACAATGTGATATGGAGAACAGTGGCCTCATTTAGAACTGTCTAAGGTCATTTAGAAAGGAACGTGCTCACCAGCACTGACAGTTGCCATGTTATCGGGACAGAGTGGTGTTGTGACATCTATCTATCTATCTATCTATCTATCTATCTATCTATCTATCTATCTATCTATCTATCTATCTATCTATCTATCTATCTGTCTGTCTGTCTGTCTGTCTGTCTGTCTATCTATCTATCTATCGTATCTATCGTATCTATCGTATCTGTCTGTCTGTCTGTCTGTCTGTCTGTCAATCTATCTATCTATCGTATCTATTGTACCTATCGTACCTATCTATCTATCTATCTATCTATCTATCTATCTATCTATCTATTATATATACGCACGGAAGGTTGGACGGACAGACATATATATAGATGTGTGCCTCAGCAGCAGACACACTGGCCTTCTGCTGAGTGAGCATATAAGCAATACATAGAGGAAAGTCATGTTACATAACAAAAAGCTTACTCTCTGCAGGGGGCATAATTACTCTGCAATTACAGCTGCCAGTGTGCTCGTCTTGCTGGCTGGCAGTGCCCACACTCCTCTCTGCCATCAGAAACACTACACATCACCATCAACAACCTTTCATTTACATGAACTATCTGAACAAACCGATTCACTAAAGTGATTTGGGCTTCATCATGCGACATATGACAGATAGAAAATGGTTTAAGCTGATGTCACCCTAGCCAAATTTTCCATCGATTTTCAGGTGTGAGCTTAATTTACGTAATCGCCAGCCAGGCAGAGGGAGACGAACCAATGGCAGAATCTGCCAGAGTATGTCAAAGAATAATCTCTAATATTCTGGGTTGGCCTGGGTCTAATTTGGGTGGGTCCAGGCCCACCCCGGCCCGCCCTTTTCAATGCCACTGCTTTGGAGATGGACTACTTTTCTAGGAGGATGCAATTTTGGCTATGCAATACCAATGTAATTCTTTAATGAAGTTTTCTCTATGTAAACAGTGGCTATGTACAGAATAGCATACTACAATACTACTATTATTTCTGCTGTTTGTGTACATTAAAAAAACTTATCTTATGAACTACTACCTAAACCAAAATATATGCATTATACAACCAATGCACACTGTATGAAATATTCAGTACTCTATACCCTGTCAGTCATTTTGGTCTTTGGATGGAGGGATTTAGGAGAGAGGGAGTGGTTTAATTTTGTGGCTAAGTCTGATGGAAATTACTAACACCTTTAACAGAAATGTTTCTCTTACTTTCTTTCAAAGCCTTATCAACAATGTGATATGGAGAACAGTGGCCTCATTTAGAACTGTCTAAGGTCATTTAGAAAGGAATGTGCTCACCAGCACTGATAGTTGCCATGTTATCGGGACAGAGTGGTGTTGTGTCAGGTTGTCATGTTAACCTTTACGCAGTGGAAACACTGGATTACACATTCATAGGAACACGTTGTGACATTACATCAGGTGGTGCATTTGAAAGCAAACACATGACCACAGACCACCATAACCTAAATCCACTATGATTATATGATAATTTCTGTGGTTAAAGGGGTCATATTATAAGACGAATCAAATATGCCTTGATCTTTGGAGATGATAGATCTATATATCTATCTATCTATCTATCTATCTATCTATCTATCTATCTATCTAGCTATCTATCTATCAACTGTATCTATTGACAGACGGACGGACGTACAGATGATAGATAGATAGATAGACAGACAGACAGACAGACAGACAGACAGACAGACAGATAGATAGATCTATCTATAAGATCTATCTATCTATATGGATGACGGACGGACCGGACCGGACGGAGCTGGACGGACCGGACGGACGGACGGGACCGGACGGACGGGACGCAGACGGACCGGACGGACCGAGACGGACGGGACGGACGGACAGACAGACAGATAGATAGATAGATAGATAGATAGATAGATAGATAGATAGATAGATAGATAGATAGATGTGTGCCTCAGCAGCAGACACACTGGCCTTCTGCTGAGCGAGCATATCAGCGATACACAGAGGAAAGTCCTGTTACATAACAAAGAGTTCACTCTCTGCAGGGGGCATAATTACTCGCCAATTACAGCTGCCAGTGTTCCAGTCTGTGTTGGTCAGTGGGGCTGGCATCAGAACCAAAACACAGCAACATCCACCTTTCATTTACATGAACCATCCGAACAAACCAAACCACTAAAGTGATTTGGGCTGCATCACGCTACATATGATAGATAGAAAACGTTTTAAGCTGATGTCACACTAGCCAAATTTTCCAGTGATTATCAGGTGTGAGCTTCATTTACGTAATTGACAGCCAGGCAGAGGGAAACGAAGCACCAGTAGCATCTGCTAGCGGGAGGTCCTTAATAACTTAACCTTTAGGACTCCCTTCTGAGTTGATGGTTACAGCATGGGAAAAAAGAATCCAACATGACAGAAAAGAGGGCATTGTGGTTTCATTGAACATAATTTCTTTACTCACTGAAAGCTGCATATGGACATACACGTTCTACAGCAAGCCTCGAGAGGATTAATACACAATCACACACTTTCACAAGGTAATTTTACTCTATGAATCACATCCTAAATCATTTACAATTGTTTATGCTCATGTGGCAATCCTGTTGTCATTTTGGCAAGCTCCATGTGATAGGGAATCAGACAAAGATAGTTACGTTGAGTTGGTATGTCTGTCACCCTCTACTATTTTCTATAGGAAAGTGTTTCATACCTCTGAATGAAGAGAGCGAGATCTCATCAAATGGTCTGTACATGTGACACCCTCTGGCAAAATTTAGTTGTTGTGTGTCTGCTAGTGTGGCGCTGGCTTCAGGGTGAGCGCATTTGATTATTCATTCTGCCTTATTGCTGCATATGCAATAAAATGTAACAAATGAAGCATTTTATGATGCTACACTGCAACTTGTTGGAAAAAGTGAAAAACTGTACTGCTGTGAAAATGGTTTTTCGCTAATGAAAAATGTATTTAAGTTAGTTAAGTCACTACTTTTAGTTAGTAACTCCCCAACCAGACTTATTTCATGAAAATGACATGACTGTGGTGACATTTTTGCGAAATGAAATTAATTAGCTCCTTGTGTATCACGGCTATTCCAAAGTGAAATGTTAACTATGTGGGGATAAAAGCATATTTAACATCCTGTCTATACCGGAGGTGAGCGGCGCATCAAGTCGCTTCAAAAGCAACAGAACCCATTATAATTAATGATGCTGTCTACACTGGACATGTCTGTTGCAGCACGTCTCTTGCACCAACAATAAATGGGTTTGCGTTCCATTATACGCTGGCGCTACTACACAAGTTAAATGGTTTAGAACCTTTGTGTTGACGCGGCTAGTGTAGACAGCATTAAGCTGTTGCGTCGCGTCAACGGACAAGCCCGGTGTAGAAAGGGTGTAAGGTGAGGATGAGGTTAATGCTCTATCAAGCTTTAAATTAACAAAAATGTACCTCCCTACCCTAAACCTAAACCTGACTAATAGTGTAATAAAACAAATGTGCCACATCATTTTGTGGTGCTTCTATGACACTATTGGCTCACATGTCAACTCGCATGCTTTTCAGGACTCATGGACATCCAATTAGACCAAGTTGTCCCCATCACTGATTTAAAATCATATACTTTTGGGTGGCCCTCCACCAAACAAGCAACTGCCTTTGGGATGAATGGAAATGCTAACAGATCATTTTCTCCAGGTATTATAGACCTCTTGAGCTCACAAGGTTTTGGCATAGAGCCACAGTGTGGCATGACTACATGCTAGCATGAAAGCTGCTTTAAGCCAGAAGGCAGCTAAATTTATGGCTCGCCCTTACACAGCAATGCCTGAAATAGCAGCGGACCATTATAGCTGCAGACACCTGTTCATCAGGAGCATTCAGCGGGATGGCAGGGGAAGTGCCTCCTCTGAACACGTTTCTCTTTAAAAGAGGATTAGCTCCGGGGGAGCACTTGATTCCAGCTGTTATCGGTTCCGCTGTGGCATCTGGATAAAAAGCAATCTCATTTGAGCTCAGAGCGTTGTGATTGGCCGCAGCAGACCCAGGATAACCTTTGAGTGACAGCTATTAATCCCTCCTCACATTTAGCGCCACCCCTTTAGAAATGCATATTCGCTGTGCAGATCTGTTAGAAGATGTTGCGACATGAATCTAAACCCAAAACAATGAAGATGATGGGCATATAAACGCAAAAACCCAAATGCTGACAGTAACAAGAAATATAACAGGGGCCCTAGTGGCATTAATAAGCAAGACAGATTGAAAAATTACCCACCTCTGAATATGCATAATCCCCCCCCCATACAATGAAAGTAGATGTTGACTGAGGATAAAACTCTGCCTAGCATCAAATTTTATGTTCCATGGAAAAAAGAAAGCCATTCAGGAACATTTTGAGAAAATGCAGTTCCCTGAGACCAAAGACCCATCTTTACAGCTCCTGCCACACACACTCATACACACACGGCTGTGCTGTTGTCATGTCTGTGGGTGGGGGGATGGTGCGGGAAAATCTCTTCAGAGAGTTAGCCACCACATAGCTTACAATAGAGCTGTAATGGATATTCCCAGCATTATTGTAGAACACAGTTTCCTGTCTCTATCCAGAACAAACCACCAGCAAGTTGAATGATGTCCGTGCATGTAAACAAGGCCACACGCACATAAACACATGTAAACCAACACACAAATAACACTTAAAGTCCTATGAGACCAATGTGGGCCATTAGCGTGCTCTCCCTATCCAATCTGACCGGGTCAGACAAAGGACACCTATATCGCTTGCCAAAGACATGACATCCAAAGTAGCATCCAACTGATATTCTACAGAAGCAGTCGACCATCACAGCAAATTCAGTCTCATCCAGCAAACCTGAGCTCAGGTATTAAATTATTTAAAAGGGATAGTTCACCAAAAAATGTATTCTATCATCATATCGTCACACTCATATCCTTCCAAACCAGTATGACTTTCATTAGTGGAACACAAAAAGAGCCTAAGTCACCATTCATTTTTATTGTAAGGATAATGAAGCACTTGTATCCATATGTGTAATCTCTTTCTATGTTTATCTCTGTGCTGTGATATTAAAGAATAAGGTTGTGGTCAGAACTCAGTGGTGCTGCCCATGGTTCTGGATATGGATCTTACAGCTGCATTAGGTCAATCGAAAGCACAGCCATAGAACTCAGCACAGCACAATCTAATATCAGCTCTCTGACTGACCGCCCATGGACCGTTGACTGACCGTCTGATGCATATGAGACACAAATATGAAAAGAACAGGCTGAAATCACCAGTTACAACCAGAATAGGGTTCACAGATTTATTAAGTTAGGAAACATAGTCAGTTTACATATGAATAACCACTTGACAAAGTTTGTGACGTTTATGGAACATTTATCTTCATTGGAACTCTTTAAATTAGCAGAGCAAAAATTTCCAAAATAACTAGCCATATTGTGTTTAAAATGTGTGTTACTAATGTAAGTTTCTAAGAGAGTTGAATCGAAGATGTTGAATATGAATATACTAAAAATAACTATTGTTTTCAGCCTGATCTCATGAAAATTATGTGACTGTGGCAACATTTTTGCTAAATTATATTATGCTGTTTTTATGACATGCATCAAGTCAGTTCAAAGGTGAAACGTCCACTGTGTGGAGCTATAAGAATGTACAAGTTTCTCCAAAAAACATGAGGTTTTTAAGGTTAATGCTCTTTCGAGTTTTAAACCAACAATACCTACATCCCTGTCCTTAACTTTAAACCTAAACCTAACTGATAATCTGATTTGTGTTAAAGTGAATAAAAGTCATTATTGTTGTAGTGCCTTTGTCGTGATGCATACAACGCCATGTAAAAATAATTTTGCAAATATGTTGGTATTATAACGTGATTCTATGAGACCAGGTTGATTGTATTAATAGTGTTCACTCCCAAAATGTCACATAAAACAAAATAAGAATAATTAACTGTGGTCCTTTTTCATTTTGATAAGACAGTCTCTTGCTGTCTAAGTGTGTAAGTGGACCAGATTTTATGCCGATAGCCAAAACAGAAACACAGTGCACTACAGTACAATCAGGTGGAATAGCAGTACACAATGGAATAGCCCAAAAACATCAATGGTGTTCTACTGATTACATTAAAGTCTCTATGGGCTGAGGGTTACACAGAATAGCATCCATTTGATTCCCTTTCCTCCCAATATGCACCAATCAGCATTCACTTAATACTCACGTCAATCCACTCACAAAGGAATATGGCTGGAGCAAAACAAACTCACTATGGGAATGAGACAACAGAGTAGAAACCACAGAAACAATACACCAGTACAACTTGTATGCAAAATTCACTTTTACATGGTTTGAACATAAATGTGTGTTGGCAGTGTGTGTACACAACCACCCTATAATGATAAAAGTCCACCCAGTCCTATTTTTTTAATCCGCATTAATCATAAGCACTGTCTCAGAACGAGCCGTTCACAGATTCGGTACAAAGTGACATGACTTTGTACAGGCCCTGCCAACGACTGTTGACGGACACTGCCAACGGACATGTTTGTTTGTGTGTTGTTTCGTTATAGCGCATAGCGAACGTTGTAACATTATTTGTATTTGTGTGTGTGTGTGTGTGTGTGTGTGTGTGTGTGTGTGTGTGTGTGTGTGTGTGTGTGTGTGTTGCTCATCCATCATTGCAAAACTGCTGAAATAAATCTACAACAAATAAATAAATGTATCAAATAACCATTCGGAAACTTCCTGGTTCATTCTCAGTGTTGTTACTTTTGACAGAGTCTCTCCGACTCCGGTTCAAACATATAGGGCTGAACACCACTATTTTTGCTGTCAGCCATATTGCTTATGATGTCTAGTTATCCGAAGCAGAGATGTCAAAACTCCGTCCTATTCTGGCTACGGGGCAGGGAGCACCAGCTCAATTGCATGTAAAGACACACACACAAAAACAGCTCGTTTTTATTCCCACCCAATAATTTGCATTTTCAACATGGTATAATAAATTATCTGTAGGGTATTTTGAGCTGAAACTTCACAGACACGTTATGGGGACACCAAAGAATAAAATCTCATCTTGTGAAAAAGGGCATAATAGGTGCTCTTTAAATAGACAGATCGGTATTAGGCAGCCTATGCGAGCACATGACCTAAAGCACAGTGTGAAGAGAGTACTCCCTTGCCTCTTGTGATCTTGAACAGCCATCAATACAAAACAATTCCCCAGTGAAACTACACTACCTAATGGCTCACAGTAAAAGGTTCTTATTATCGCCGATCAGCTATTGGCTGTCTGGTTGATCCTACAGTCCCAGAAGTTTGCAGCATCTCAGATAAGAGAAACAATTAAAGCCTAAGTGTGTGATCTGTGCGGACTAGCAGGACAAAATCGAACTGAAAATAATAATAATGTTTTCAAACAAGTACTATTATGGTCTTTATGTTCTTTTTTTTTTAGCTTTACATGGTCACTGCATGCTTTCGAGCAGCATCAATATTCTTCAAAACACAACAGCTTTGAAATGAGATATGGGTGAGTAAATTATAGCAGAATTTTCATTTCTCAGTGAACTATTGCTGTAAACATATGCAAAGGTTATTTAAATACTTCACCAATTGGGGTCACGATTAGATGGGCTGGGATTTAAAAACTCACTTCTTCACAGACAAAATATCCATCTTGTTCACTTTTGTAGTTCTGAACATGGACAGACTCCACTGTTTATCTTTTATTCCTCTGTGCCAGCATTCAAACGGATTAAAATAATAAAACTGATGGAAACAAGCCATGGGACCAAGCTGAATTAGAGTGTATAGACAAATCAACAATCAAGAAAATGGACTTAACTGACTGTAATGGTTTCAATACAAGTTAAGCTCTTTCGACAGTATGTGTGGCATAATGTCAGTTACCACAGAAAATATTTCATCTCATCCCATTTTTAAATCATAGTTAAAAGAAAGGTACTTACACCAATGTAAGTTATGGGGCATGATACAATTAAAGTGCAAGATGCAAATGAAAGACTATCATTCTGACAAACATCTCCTTGTGTGTTTCACATAAGAATGAAAGCCATACAGATTTGGAACAAAAACAACAGAATTTCCAACTTCCACACACTCCTTTTGCATACAGAACTAATTTGTCATCCAGCGAATATTTAGAGATCATAATTCACTGCATGGGTAGCACAGGAATTTGTGTACTAAAACGAGAATACCTACAAAATGCACGTCGAATCTGAGAGACACGTACAGTTGGTGATGGTTTGTGTATATGATGTGATTAGATTTTGTATATACACTGACAGGGGGTTTATAAAGCAAACTCTACTAACAACATCCATTACATAACTTTTTTTTTCTCCTGAGGTCCACATCAGCCGATTGGAATTAAGCTCTGGATAAAGGTGTAGTTTATTATTTTCATAGCAGGATGAAAGAGAGAATTATTGAATTGGAAAGGGAGCTAACAACTGCTTGTGAATAAACTACTTTCCAAAGCTTTCCAGTCTAATGGACTTTCGTTTGTTTCTCTGCAGATTTTCTTTCAAAATTAAAGCCACCACTGGAACAAACTGTAGAGCGAGTTTACATGCATGTTCTTAAAGAGATTATGCTAAATAAACTGCCAATATCTGTGGTCATTCAAATGCCTTCAATTGCATTCCTGTATCGGGAAACAGTTTAAGCAAAAAAAACTATCGACACAGGTAGATGTTTGCCCATTACCCCATTGCCCATTTTGTGTTGCAAGTAAACACCTTAACTATAATTCTTTCTTACTTTTCCAATGTGCACAAATGCACATGTTTTGAATAAGCTGATTTTTGGTAGGTATCAGCATATTGGTGCAAATGTAAATGGGTTCATTGAAGTTCAACATAACTATTAACATCATAAGCACCATTGGACAGTAACTAAATAGAAGTAGTGATACTACTAAAGTATGTTTTAATGTGATAAAATCTATATTACATAATTTGTTTTGCTTGCATCCTTACCATCGGGCAAGCTGAATGTATCTGTCAAATTTGATGGTGTCACCAGGGCTGGACTGGTAATTTGGCATAGCGGGCATTTTCCCGGTGGGCCGACGCACTTTGGGGCTGATCAGGGGTGGACTGGCCATCTGGAGAACCGAGCAGGCCGGTGGATCAGCCACGAAATGGGCCGAATGGGCTGCGATAAGCTAAAACGAGCCGCCATGTTATGCAAAACGGACCACAAAACGGTGCCGCAATATGCAAAAAAGGACAGCGACATTTCAGTCATGAAATGCCTGAATTTAGACATTTTAACAGTTTTAAATGATAAGTAGATTGTAGCTCGGCACACTACAGTTTCAAAGTAGTTTCCGCAATACTGGTCTAAAGAACCAAACACCAAATCTGATTCTAAAATTACCTGTCCTGACCTAACCTGCCCATCTTAATGTTTAAAATATCTTTTAATGGCATTCCTTCATTATTATTCTCTATGGCATCAAGGGAGGTAAATGTTGTCCAGAGCAACGTGATCTTCCTGTCAGTTCTTCCACCCTACCAGAGCAAAGAGAGCAACTTCAGTCCAAAGCTATTTATAGTCACCCATGAATAACGTGAAGCTCTTTAGGATTTGCATGCAATCAGCTTCAGATGAACCGGTGCTACATCATACTCTCAGATTTCTGCACTCAATTTGGCCCTGAGTCGTCTGCCGAGCACACAGAAGAACAGTTTTCTCCATTGCTTCACTATCCTACTCTTGAATGGGAGTACATCACTTAAAGTCCACAAGAAATGCAGTTCACGACCCATTTTACTCCCATAATCTGACGTATTTCTGAAGGAAACAGAATATTAAATGAGATTAAAAAATGTAGGACACTGTAATTGTTTGGATAATGAAAAGTGAGTGTTCCATACCAGAATGGAGCCAGGTAGTGGAATTGGAGGGTTCGAAAAGCAATAGGTATTTATGACCTCTTTCTGAACGAAAATTGTTTTAGAGGCGGAGCAAGTTTACTTTGTGGAAGGAAAACAGTTAGGGTTCTTTTGAAATCAATTCTGATTTCATGTTGACTTTATGTGTATATGCAATGAGATTTATGTGGGCATGAAATTGCCCCCTAAGTGGAATATTTCCACTGGAATATATAACAACAGATGTTAATAATAACACATCATGGGCCAGCCCAATCTCATGAAAATAACGTAAATGTGATGATATTTTTGCAAAATTATATAATGTGGTTCATTACACATATAACCAAGATGAAATGTCCACTGAGTGGCACTAAATGTGCATTAAATATTCACCCAAACAGATAATTTGTTTAATGCTCAATCAAGTTTTAAATCAACAAACTTACCTTCCTACCCTTAACCTTAAACCTAAACCTAACCCATAGCATCATAAAAGCAAATGCAATTCCTGAAGAAACCATGTCATTTTGTGGTGCTTCTATGACGTTTTCGGCTCACGTATGGACTCGCCTTCTCTTTAGGACTTGTAACCTCGCTTCTTTGAAATCACAAATGCAGTGCTCTGTCAGATTAGCAATTTGATCACATGAGAACCAGTTAATAAATGTAGTTGGTAATGTTATGTAAATATTCGAATGTGTCACCAAGTCTGCGCTATAGTAAAAGTGTTTTGTTGTGTGAGGCCCAGGACGAAAATTGTTAATGAACTGACAGCAAATTGCTGCGATACATACAACAAGGAATAGTTCCACCAAAAGAAAAAAAAAAAGGTGTTATCATTTATTCTGTAAAATTACTCTTCCTTAGAGCACATAAGAAGTTTGGCAGAATGTCCACTCTGGATTTTGTCATACAACAAACATGTATAGCCTTTTATGACATCAAACCCAATTGGCTCTTGCATGTCTTGTGACCAATCGTGAGATTTGAGAGCTATGGCAAAGGGGAAGATTTTCAGTGAATAACATCTGAAATTTTGGTCTCTTCATCACACAAACCTATCATATGTCTTTAAAAGACATGGAATATAAAGCACAAATAGTGCAAACTACTTTTATACTGCTATTATTGTGTGTGTGTGTCGGGGGGGGGGGGTTGTTTGTTTGTTTTGTTTTTGAGCTTGACAAACCCAGCTCTCATTCAATTTTGTTGTATGGAAAAGGGCACCCAGGTCGTTGTGCTTTGGTTTTCCACTAAATAAAGAAAGAAAAGTTGTTCGGGTTCGGACCAACTTGATGCTGAGTAAATGATGACAGAACTATTGTTTTTGAGTGACTTATTCCTTTAAGTAGCCTACACAACATGGATAGAGTTTACAGGTCCGTAGATGTAAAACGAACTGAGAGACATACAGGAGGAGGTTGCTCTTGTGCCAGCATAACAATGCTGCACACTGATCAGCATGTTCTCTCTCTCTCTCTCTGTTTCCCAGCATGCTCGGTCAGTCTTATGCAATAGCAGGATAGAACTATATGGCAGTAGTGTTAGGTTGCTCAAATCTATGACATACTGCTCTATGTATTATACTCACGCTGGGCATATCCGCTGCACAGGAAACTGGCTGACTTCTGCTTTACTCATACACAGCACATCACAGCATGCTAGATTGAGGTCATTCATTCTGTGCGCAGTATACATACAGCAAAAATAGTACTGTGTTATGTTGTTATACTAGAATCAGTTGTATTACATATAGGCTCCATTCCAAAACCTAGTGAGCCGAGTGTCTACATAGGCAGCTGCCTTCTAAGGGGTCGTTCAGACCAAATGCATTCAAGGAAAAAAGTTTGTGTTCTGTTAATGAGATGCTGAAAACAAACAGCGCTATGCAGCACAAATGATCAAAGACTTCATCAAGCGCATGTTAACACACACCACACAAACACACACGCATAAACAGCTCAGATGGAGGCAAAAATGCATTTGGTGTGAACATTCGTATGAAGGCAACATCCTAACTGAAATAGGACCTTACAAGCTAATGACGCAATGAAAAGCTAATGACAAAATAGTCTAATCAGCATGCTTTAAAACACCTAGCACAGAAATTAGTAAAATAGTCATCTTGAATGGCTTTTCATACTGAGGCTAAAAGAAGGTGTTTACCATTTGGAACATCCTTCACATTGAGTGTGCATCTGTTATGCCTTAATACGCTACCTACCATATATAGGTAGATCACTAGGAACATTTTGGAACATTATTAGCCCATACTGTACATTAAAAAAGCTATTAAATTAATTAAACATAGTAGATAGTCAGAATTAATGTGAACACATGTGTTACGTTTAGTGTGGACAGCAGGGGAGGAGGGGTGGGTTACATCAGAAGAGAGACAGAAAGAGATATGAAGAGAGGAAGAAATGAGAGCATGGGTAATGCTAGTGACAGAACATGAACGAATCATGAAAAAGAAGGCAAGTAAAAAGAGAGGAGGGCATAGGTAAAACTGCATCAGCCGTTCCATACAGAGATAAACACTCCACCTTTGGTTAACCAACATCCAGTCTATTTACCAAACAGCCCATTCGCATCCAGCTAGTATACGCTGAATGAGACATTAGATGAGTGGGATGGAGCCATTTGGTGTGTGTTGGTTACTATTTGTTTTAAAGTATGCTACACTGCTGTCACATGACCTAATTACGCGGCATGTTTAATTCAATGAGTGTCGTCCAGTTCTCATCTCTGAAATTTCTGCATACTTCAGAATTAGTATGGTAGTATGCCATTTTGTACATAGCTCTAGACAATGAGTACAGAGCCAAGCATTGTTTGCTCAGAGTATTAGAGTAACCTAGCATCGGTTGTATTAGATTTGGGTTATGTTCCAAATCCTAGTCAGCTGCCTATGTAGGCAGAATTTAAAATGAGTCAAGAAAGAGCTGTTAAAAATGGCTGATTACTTCCAGCTCATGCGTGTAACACATGGAAATGGAACCATGCATACTGTGCACAATATTCATCATGCATACACCCAAGTAGTATAAATTCAACTTGCATTCTGTGCAAAGTATGCATACTGCATTGCACCAAATAGTATGAGTAGTATGGTAGTATGCTGTAGTAGATGTATACTACAATGATGAAGCAGGTTGTCAAGGAATTCCATGCATAAATAAAACATGCATACTGTATACAGTATCCTTACTGCATACAGCAAAAATAGTATTTTAGTATGCTTTGGTTGTAAACTGCACATTGTACAAAATTTAGTAGGTCAACCTGCTATTCTAAGCATACAGAAAACATGCATACTGAGCACAATGTATATACTGTATGCATCAAAAATAAAGTAGTACACTCTGGTTGTATACAAAATAATAATAATAATAGTAGATCATTCAGGTATGCCATGCACACTGTGCACAGTATCCTTACAGCCAAAATAGTACGGTAGTAGGTTTTAACTACTACCTAATCTAGCAGGTCAACCAGGTATTCCTTGTAAAAAGAAATGTTTTATAATGTGTACAGGATGCATACTGCATATTTCATAATAGTATGGTAAAATGCTCTAGTTGAAGTTGCCTATACTGCATATTTTGGCAAATGTAGTATGCCAACCGGGTATTCCGTGCATACAGAAAACTTGCATACTGTGCACAGTATACATACTGCATGCTTCAAAAATAGTATGAGAAATAGGGTAGAATGCTCTGAATGTATACTACAAATTCTAAATATAGTATGTTGTCCAGGTATACAATGCATGCTGTGCACAGTATACATACTGCATGCTTCAAAAATAGTATGAGAAATAGGGTAGAATGCTCTGAATGTATACTACAAATTCTAAATATAGTATGTTGTCCAGGTATACAATGCATGCTGTGCACAGTATCCTTACTGCCAAAATAGTATGGTAGTATGCTCTGGTTTTTGGAGCTACAAAGGTCTGATCACCATTCACTTGTATTGTATGGACTGACAGAGATAAAATATTCCAAACATTTTTGTTTGTGCTCTGCTCCAGAAAGAAAACCATACACGTCTGGGGTGGAATGAGGGCAAGTAAATGATGAGAGGATATTCATTTTTGGGTGAACTTTCCCTTTAACTAATTTTTCTATTGAGTAATTGGTAGCTTAGCTAGCTAAATTTTTTGAAAAACTCCAACACTGTCTATGAGTAAGTGTTCATTTGTACGGTTTGTTGTAGAATGATGACTGCGTTCCTCACAGACAGATTGGAGAAGGGGTTCCTGTGATAACTATTGAAGCAGATTTCCAAGTGTGAGCAAATGATCACAATAGCATGGCATCAAAATTTCATTATGCCTATGATAGATTTGAAAGAATTATTGGTATTTGCTAAGGCAAGCATCTCTATCACTACTGTTTATACTTGGGTTTAGAAGTACGGTCGAATCACTAACCCTAAGTATTAAAGTTCAGCATGAAATTAATCCCGTACCGTTTGTGCTATGGACATTAAATGATACCTGAAATTCTGCCGCATCTTGAGGAGTAGTCCCAGCAAGGAATGTGCCAGGCTGGTCAATAAATCAACTAGTCGTCCAACAACTAACTAGTCGATTTGTAGGGTTGACTACTATAAATATTTGTATTGGTGGTGGTTTTAAAGGGAATTGCAATTCTTGAATTAAATTGAGATTTCAGTAAGATGAGAAAGTGCAAGCGTGAGACGATAGACTGTGTTCCGCGACTGCTGCTGGGTCCTTGAATAACGTATCACATGCGAGTAAGGGCAAACGGTGGAGGTTCTGGTTCCCAATGGTGCCCCCCTAGGGAGTTGGTTACCTACGCGGACTTCGTAATATGATATAGGGAGAGGCGGTACTGGATGTGTACCCGGCCCACAATATAATTTTTCTGTTCTATGCTATTGAATGCGCAGCTTGGAATGACCTGAAGCACTCCAGTACCATTGATGCACGTCATTTTGCATTCAGGATGCGCATAAGCAGTTTTGTGCAGCTCTGTATTGGAGACTTTCTTATTTCTTTTCTCACTTTGATAGTTTTGTTTAATAAGAGGTTTTAGTTATTTAGCCTATTTATTTGTTTGATATCCATTAGGCATCCGTATGCCCCTCTGATATGTGCCTGATCGGGATCATGTGAACATAACAGAGCCTAATTATGCATTATCCTTAACACTGACCAGTCGTTCAAACAACCAACCAAATAGTAGATTATGAAAATTGATAGATTTGCACATCTCTAGTCTCAGCTTGAGACGGTATATTCCATTTATTTACCATCTGTTGAACACAAAGCCGGGAAGCACTAACAGAAAACTGGCTGGCTTTATGCAACTTTGCAGATTCAGGGAAAACTAATTTGCTTATTTAGTCGCCTAGAAATTAAGTTGTTGATACTTGTCTCCTTTTTAGACAAAGGTATCAGTGATGTTAGAGGCAGAGTTGCAAACCCCAGGGTAATAAAAAAACTGTTGGCAACAACTTCTCTACTCAGATTTCTTTCTTTATCTATCTTCTCTTCACCCAAATCTCTTCAACATCCTGTCTCTCATTCTTTCTGTCTCTTTTAAACTCTATAAAAATGTCCCTTGGCTCTCTCTGATTTACAGCAAATAACCCCCCCTCCTCTCCCTCCCTCCAGCATTCTCTCTCTCTCTCTGCATTTGTTTCAGTTTCTTTGTGGCTCTTCCAGTGAGATGACAGGAAGTTGGCATCACTCCCACAGAGGGCTTCTTCCTCCCTCCATTCTCCCAGGACTCCCTGAGCTGGATTACAGCAAGCGTTTTGTGTGTGTGTGTGTGTGTGTGTGTGTGTGTGTGTGTGTGTGTGTGTGTGTGTGTGTGTGTGTGTGTGTGTGTGTGTGTGTGTGTGTGTCAAGAGGAGCATTCCGTGGACCAGATGCAATAGCTCTGCTAACATTTAGACCAGAGCTAAGCATCAGAAAAAGTTACAGAACCATGTTACTTACAAGTCTGTTATAGTAATGACAAAATATTGTATGAAACAAAACTTAAAGAGTCATATCATGAGGATTCGACTTTGAATTTCGAAAGAATTCAAATTTGTATTTACTATGAAAATATTTTTCAAACTTTCAAAACTCGGGTACAAAGAGCATCTATTAAAACTAAGCTGCAAAATGCTTGAACTTTCACAACTTTCTTACAAAACTAAAAATGCAGTAACAATGTAAGAAACAAGCAACTAAAGTGTATCCTTAATAAGTTGCTTAGTCGTTTCAGTCTTAACCTTTTGTGCGGCACATTTCATTGTTTTTTGTCACAATGTAATGCAGGCTTTGCAAGGGACTGTTATTGAAGAATGGAGCAATTAAAAACTATATTCAACCCGACAGAAAACCTACAAGTAATCTTTCACATGCAAAAAGTGGGTTTATATAGAAGCCTTAAGGCAGGCAGCAGCAAACAAAAATAAATCCTCACTATATAACAATTCTAACAACTGCCTAAAACTTTTACACAGTACTGTATATATCCATACATATGCATTCATATATATATATATATATATATATATATATATATATATATATATATATATATATATATAATGTATTGTATATTTATGAACAGCCCATTTGGTGCAAAGACACTTGATTATCATTGTATGTTGAGTTCATGGGAAATATTATAAAATGATTTACAAATTGTATGATATTCCCTTTTAAATAAAACACAAATAAAGTGACGGCCTTGTGGAACAGCGAGTAGAACGCGAGTCACGTGATGTGGGCAGCAGCACTGCACATTTACTGATCAGTGTAAGTAACACTCAGGAGCCAACAAGCCACTCTGTTGTTGTGTAACTTTACACCGGCCATTTGCACACTATACTAAAAAAGATCAGAGGCCTCGTGACAGTGTCCACACTGATGACAACCAACCGTCACTCTCGTCACCCTCCCTTATATGATATCAGCACTGGAGTGGCTAACAGTATCTCTCTCTCTCCCTGACATTCACCATATCCAAATTATGAATGGTGGACGTGTGTGTGTGTGTTTGTGTGTGTTTAAGAGGGAGGGATTCAGTGACTCACCTAACACACACACACACACCAGCACTGAGGTGGCAGTCAGCTTTACGTCTGTGACTCATGTTTACTTGACTTATTATTTACTTGACTTATTATTGACTTATTATTGAGTTACCCAAAAAAGTCCACAATGGATCAAAAGACACTACACACTTTCTTGTAGAACAGCACATGCTTTGAATACTGGGTATAAGAATTTGTATATTAATTAGATGTATTTTTTATTGTTTCTTTGAACATGCACATTGGTATCTAATCCAGCAGTGAATCTTGTAAATAAAGCAAAAGTTGAGGGGTAAAAAGATTCTCACTGTATCATTAGCAGGGGAAAATCAGCTTGAAATCATCATTTATCTTAAAGGAATAGTTCAATAATTTACTCACCCTCATGCCATCCCAGATGTGATGACTTTCTTTCTTCTTCAAAACAAAAATGAAGATTTTTAGAAGAATATCTCAGCTCTCTAGGTCCATACAATGGAAAAGTAATGGTGATAAAAACTTTGAAGCTCTAAACATCACATAAATGCTGTTTAAAAGTAATTCATAAGACTCCAGTGGTTTAATCCATTTCTTCTGATGTGATCCAATCAGTTTTGGATAAGAACAGACCAAAATATAACAATCATTATTTCAAGCTCGATTACACTTCCTAGTACTTGACGCATGCGCAGAGAGCTAGATGGCGCTAGGAAGTGTAACCAAGAATTATGATCTCAAGCTGACTGAAGTTTCACTTTGGTCTGGTCTCACCTAAGACATGTATTAAACCACTGGAATCATATCTGAGAGTGGTGGTGGCGTAGTGGCTAAAGCACAGGGCTGTTAATCAGAAGGTCACAGGTTCTAACCCCACGGCCACCACCACTTGGTGTCCCTGTAATAATTGCACTGTAAGTCGCTTTGGATAAAAGCGTCTGCCAAATGCATAAATGTAAATCATATAGATTACTTTTATGCTACCTCTATGTGCTTTTTGGAGCTTAAAAGTTTTGGTCACCATTCACTTGCACCGTATGGACCTACAGAGCTGAGATATTCTTCTAAATATTCTCTATTGTTTTCTGCAGAAGAAAGGGATGGCATGAGGGTGAGTAAAATTATGGGTTCCAACTAACCCCCCCCCCCCTTAAATTTTACTGTAAGAACATTATGATATGTTGTTATATTTTATGAAATTGCTCAATTAAACCAAACTTTTCCACAGGTTTGGACAAACAGTTTAGTCTTTCTATTGTTTAGATGCTTCTTACAAGGAGGATAAGGCTGATCAAATTTACACAGTATTACACATAAAAGCACTGCAAAATATTAATAATGCTAATAAGGACTTTAGGTTAAAGAAACGAATGTCCCATTAAGTATTTTTCTCTATACATTGATGTTTCTGACTTTTACATTTTAAATAGAAGGACTGGCTATTAAAAATGTTTTCCTCTGCTCTATTAAGTCTTTTTTTTTTTATCAATGAATGTCTTATTGCAATGGTTATTTCTCTGTCTTCAGCAGATAAACAGTCTATATAAACCATTTAATACAATGGAGTCCCATGTTTGGAACACCTAGATCTATATAGAGACTTTTGGCTTGGATGAATAGAACACTTGGGGCTCTTTTGACTGAACGTTTTTAAATGATTCTATGTGGAATTCTTCTGGGTTCCAAATATAAATAGAGTAAATTTGGATCTATTAAGAACCATTTAAAATATATATATATATATATATATATATATATATATATATATATATATATATATATATATATATATATATATATATAATTGCAGGCCTGTATGATAGCATATAATCTAAAGACATATAACTACACTCTAAACAATGTTAATTTCATGGTATTTTAAAATGAAGACCAATAAGCCCGCATCCATAAATAACACTGTTCAATGGGTTTGTATAGAAGGCGCTCAATGGACAGCGCCATGGTGCTGAAATCACTGGGCGCCGCTGCTTCAATGCTCAGGTCAAAACAACATCAGATATTCATATCGATTAAAGAGGAAAAACGAGCTCTCACACTACAAGCTGTCATTATGAAGTGTGCAGTATAATAAAGGCGAAAATGGCGTCCGTTGCCAACACAATCCGAAGTCAAGGGACTGAAACAGAGGCCTGATCTCCATATAAGGCAGACAGCACATAGAAAATATCTGACTAAAACCTCAAATGTGATTTAGTCCTTAGTCCTCTGACCACTAAAACAACTCCAGCACACGTATTTGATAGGGCTCTATATGTCCAGCCAAACAAATAACCCACGTTTCCAGGGATATTACACACAAATTCCCACGTCCTCTGTCCACTCAAGCTTTCACTCAGACTCCATCCTTCATCCAAACGGCTTGAGATTATTTCCAAGCCATATATGATCCATTAAGCGCTTACTTCAACATGGACTGCTCCTTCTCCTCCTCTTTCTTCTGCCTGTCCATGACATCGAGGATGATCTTCCTCTCCTCCTCGGTGAGGTGGCTCAGGTCCGGCATCTCCGGCAGGACAGGCCCGCTGCAGGGCCCGGCTGGAGCGGACATCTTTACACACTAATGCTGAGGGGGATCAATAATCACATTTAATCAATGATGAATACAACATCTTATTTGATCAACGATCAATCGGTTTTGGCTCGCTACTGTAGCATCATAAGCAACAGTAACATCTCTTGAGGCAAACAACATGCTGTTTTACGCTGTAAGATCTTGTTAGATAAAACGAATACTAGTTATAAGCCTACTATTTAAATGTTGGCAATTTAAGATTTTAGACTATAATTGAGATGGATTTTAAAACGTTAGATCAATCATTGTGTGAGCAATAGAGGAATTGATACATTTGGTCAATTTTAAAGGCTACACGATTTCCTCCTGTGTAAATCTCTTATTTTTAACAAAGGGAAGTGAATAAAAAAACTGTGCATTATGAATAAAATAGCGAAGGGATGTCCCATATGCTTGTAAGGATGTGAAAGCGCCTCTTGCCTTTTATTTGGCCATCATCGTGTTCAATCCTTTCTAACCCATCGTTGTCATCGTCCGGGAAAAGTTTGTTTAAATTTCATAATAAAAATGTCGAATCCCCCTCACGTTCGTTTCTTTTTCAAGTCCCTCCGCTCCTCCGTGTCTCTCTTTCCTCCCGGTTTAGTCCTTCAGGATATCTTAAATACACAAAAATGGATGCAGCGACACCGAAACACGATTGGAGGAGTGTGGGAGGAGCAAAGCATCCCGGCCGTGAGGCGAATTTACGAACGCTACTGTGGTGAAGGCTTCGCTCTTAATATTCATAGATCAAGCCTTCGCTATTGGAAGGTACCGACGCAACGTCACCTTTACCTAATTAATATTCAGAAGCCAAGACTCGCTCAAGTTCAGCGTTACCTAATTAATATTTATGAACCAACCTCTACCATTGGAAGGTGACGGCGCAACATCAGCATGTGCTAATAAATATTCAGCCAGGTCTATGCCATAGTAGGACTCGCAATTTCATTGACCGCTAGCACGGGATCGAGTTGAAAAAGCGAACTGGAATCCGCATACGATAGGATCGGCCATAAATTCTAAAAATAACTCAAGCAGGGCGCTCTGCCAATGATAAGACCAATAATGCGTCAATTTATCATCCAACCTTTATAAAGTCAGACCTTCTAAAGAGACGATAATGTTCAATTACATTTTAAACTGCTAAATAAAACATCCACGTCCACATAGAAGTGGTGCAAGATAAAACCCCACTCCTTTCAGCTGACTTTGCATTTATCCATTAATAAAGAAATTAAATATTCATGAGATGATTCTTGAATTCCAAGACCTTATTATTTACAAATGTTAATTCACCTTCAATTCATATTTTCAATTAATAACAAACATTGCATTATATAGTAATTTGATCAGTAGTGTATGCTAAAAAATATATTAAAAAATAAATATGCCTAGTCTTATCTGAACATACCTGAGCTTTGATAATGAGTAAATGCAAGTAATTAGAAAGTGCTACCCAGAAAGAAAATATTATTCTAGTCAAAACACTGGCAAGTGTATATTTATTCAGTCAGGTCAGGTTGCAATGAATGTAATTGAGTTTAAATGAGATCAGATTGAGATGATGAGATTATGGACTAAAGAGGTGAAAAGTAGCTTATTATTCATTAGAGCGTTAAGGCTTTTACAGGATGAGAAGATTATACACAACACAAGAAAACAAAGTTATAAAACCTGAGGTATGCATTTATTTTAAGGTTTTATGTAGGTTTATTTGAGAACTGAGAGACAACTGACCTAAGCTTCACTAAACGCTACCTTAAAAACATTTAACATTTTACAGAAATGATCCAAAAACACGTCACAGTTAGCAAAGTGTCAAATGGAAACATGACTACTCACAAATGAAGATGTTTCAGAGATCATTTTACACCTGAAGATTTTATTGTTCATATTCAACCAATTAGAATAAGATCAGGGTTAGTATGATTTACATGCTCAGTATGTATCAATGTAAAAAACTCTTTAGACTCTCCAATGAATGTGTATGTAACAAACTAAAAAGTTGGTATGTGATAAATGCAGTATGCAGAAAGTTCTTATCTACACCCAAAAAAAAAAAAAAAAAAAACTGTTATCTCGTCTTATGGATAAGGGTGGAATATTCTGGAAAGTGTCCGTGTGTGAAGAACAGATACTCTTTAAATCATCTTTTATTCCACAACAGCCACCACATGTTTCTCCTTTTCTGTCAGCACAGGAACAGATCCAGGCTTGCTGTGTTTGCGTATGTTTTGTTCTCTAAAAACACACGGAAACAGAGATAATCAAAATGACAATCAAACAAGGATTAATTTAGTCTCCAGTACAACTGAACCAAAGGGGAAAACAAACAGATTTTAAAAAATGGCACACTAATTTGTATAACAATAAACAGATCTCAACAGTAACTTTTACTAACTTAAAAGGTTAACCAAGTAACTGAGTAAATGAGTGTTTGACCCTTTTTCAGAGCTAAGCTATGGACAGGCCCAGACAGAATCTGCAGCACATTAGTTTAAGATATGGCACATGTATTTGTGGAAAAAAGCTCAACTCAGCTGTGACAAAACCTGGTTCTGGAATTACAATGTTGTACGGAGTAAACATCAGCATTGGAACTAAGTCTGTCTTAATATTTTGTGATGGGGCACTTACTTTCTGCGTCGGGCTTCTTTCATTTCCCTTAGCTCTCTCTTCTGTTTCAGGACGTCTCTGGGCAGGTGGCGATGACGGGCAATGCGTCTCACCTGTGGGTGGTGCTGAAACTTCTCTATCAGCTTCTTGTTGTAGTTTGCTGCAGCTTTCTCTCGGGCTGTCAGCTGTGAAGAATAAGATTTGTATCACTAGTCATAAAAAAAAAAAAAAAGATTCAAAGTTCTGCCCACGAGTGGATCTACAGAGCTGAGATATTCTTCTAAAAATCTTTGTGTTAAGCAGAAGAAAAAGTCATACACATCTGGGATGGCATGAGGGTGAGTAAATGATAAGAGATTTTCATTTTTGGGTGAACTATCCCTTTAAGTACAACATTAATAAATAAATAAATGGATCAAATGTCACACATTATACACACATTTCTGCATATACATGGTGAAATTATTAATTTTTCACATATCCAGCTAAGCTGGGGTCAGAGTGCAGAGTCAGCCATGATACGGCGCCCCTGGAGCAGATAGGTTCAAGGGCCTTGCTCAAGGGCCCAACAGTGGTGTCTTGGTGGTGTTGGGGCTTGAACCCCTGACCTTCTGGTCAATAACCCAGAGCCTCAACCACTGAGCCACCACTGCCCCATTACATAACACAGTAACAGTTCTTGGTTCATTTTGCAGGTCAGTGAGATTAATACAATAGCTTCTCTGACTGAAGTGTTTTTGATTGACTAAAAAGAACCAGGAACCGCACTGGTCACACTGTGTGTTTCGTGATATAGATACAAAAGAACCGGCTCATAGGAGTCATTCATTCGGAAATAAAGTCTACTGTTGCGGTTGCACCGTTTGTTTCACGCTGTAGATTCAGCGCTACAGGGAACACAGAGTTTTCTTCATTTGTATTCTGTAGAAGAAAGTCATACAAATCTGGGATGGCATGAGGGTGAGTAAATGATGAGAGAATTAAAATCTTTGGGTGAACTATCCCTTTAAGGCTTCTGAGAGCAGTACAGAAACTGACTGGTTGTTTATATGACAATTTGTAATTAAAGATCATCCTACACACGTCGAGTTCTGTCGTAATCAGTGGAACTTTATATGAAAAAATAAATGTAATATTAACATTATTTAATATATAGTTACAGTAGGGACAATTGTTGGATTACATACATTATCTCATAATTTGGCATCAGACTGCTGAGGTCAGGAAATGCAATAAAAATTGGATTTATTTAAAAATATTTCTTGCTAAAAAGAATCGTTTGGATGAATCAGAACCAGAATCATTGAATATCTTGCAATACCTTGGAGAAATCCACCTACAAATGGCTTAGTAATAGTTCTTGAATTTTAAGCTGGGATAATGTTATTGAACCTAACAAAATGACACATTTCAGCTTGAAATTAGAGACGCCCTTAAAACATCTCTGCCTTTAACGCTCACATACATGGAAGTCGCAAGGTAGGGAGTGATTACAAAACTAGCCTAATGACAAGCGCATGTTATCTGGGTAGTGCTATTAATGCTGTTTCCTAATCTTATAACAACATCAAAAGTGAATATTTTGACCTTGTCTTCCGAACTGTATAAATGCAGAGATTTCTTAGGAATGCACATCCAACACAATTTAAATCTTCGATTTCTTGATAAGTCTATTCAATTTGACCATGTCCATTAGCATAGTCTTTAGTTCAAGCACCTCCAAAAAGAATAAAGCTATGCTTTTAAATGCACATACGCTCACATAATCTGTCTCTCTCTGTCATACAATTTGTGTGGCTCTAGAGCAACAGCTCGTCTCACTACACACCCCTCTGAGAGCTTTTATTCTAATTAAAAGCAATGATTTTCTCAAATTCAATTTGTTTAAGGCAATCTAATAGCTGCTGATGCCATCAGAGGCCTCGAGAGAAAAATCGTGAGGCCTGTTAACTCTTATTTACAGATTACTTGACACTGTTCACCTGAGAAAGAGAAATCTTAGCACAAACATGACTCTGCTGTTTCCATAGAGACAGCCTATAATACCAGAGATGCAAGAATATAGGCCTTTCCAGACCGGAGGCATCAGGATTTTGCTAAGTGAACCGCAGACGAATGGCATTGAAAGCGCATTCACAACTTAACAACAGGTGGCACTATTTGACAAGCAATTTTACCCTGGTACGGTAGGTGGCTCGACGCACTTTTGAGCTTGTCCGCCCTTCTCCCCAATTTGGAATTCCCAATGCGCTCTTAGGTCTTCATGGTAGCGTAGTGACTTGCCTCAATCCAGGTGGAGGACGACGAATCTCAGTTGCCTCAGCGTCTAAGACAGTCAATCCGCGCATCTTATTACGTGGCTTGTTCAGCAAGTTACCACGGAGATCAAGCATGTGTGAAGGCTCACGCTGTTCTCCGCAGCACCATGCACAACTAACCACATGGCCCACCAAGAGCGAGAACCACATTACAGCGAGGTTACCTCATGTGACACTACCCTCCCTAGCAACCGGGCCAATTGGTTGCTTAGGAAGCCTGGCTGGAGTCAATCAGCATGCCCTGGATTCGAACTTGCGACTTCAGGAGTGGTAGTCAGCGTCTTTACTTGCTGAGCTACCCATGCCCCTAATTATTTGTCTATATAGATTTTTGTTGTAAAAATACCCATGAACAGTGCATTTAATTTAATCTTCCCCGAAATTATAATGCCACGTTTAAAAATAAATAACTAAAAATCGGAAACTGATTGCGGTTTAAAATTTTTTATTTTTATTTGCGTGGATGGAGCAAAGAAATCGAGCTAGTGTGGACCTTGTCAAAAATAAACTCCTTGTGAAGGTTAACTACAGCTGCACCTGCCAGGAGTTCCCTGCTTGAAGCTGCCAGATCCGACAAAAAATACACGTTTATGTCATTTAAATCTTTGTATAGCGTAATAAAGGAGCATATCCTAATCGCTATTTAAGGAAATACACTTTTGCATAAAATGAGATGTTTAACGACAAGCATGTTATGTTCAGCACGTTACAGAATGAATAGGTCCCGTGCTGTTAAAATTAGATTGTATCACCCGAGCCAAACTGAGTGCTGGTCAGAGCACAGCTTTAAAATTAGCATTTCATAATGCCTATCTGCGATTTAAAGCACGTTATCATCCAACGTCACTGCAACTAGGTGTTCCGTCTAATATAAAATCCATATTTAAATATTCTCATAATAATAAGTTCACTCTCTCCCACGTGTCCTGCACTGTCTGGCAAAATCATGTCTACTGACCAGCAACAACCAGGTGGTCACTCTTTGCACACTTATAATTGACTGTTAAAACAAATGTTTGATTGTATCTTATTGCCATGTACATCTTTTGTTACACATTTGCTCAAAACCCAGCATATTAGGAATTAAACGTGACAAAACTTAAATTCTACAAGAGTCTATATAATGAACACCATAAAAAAAAAATCCCAACCAACAAAACCCACCTTCAGTCTGACCCATTATTAGATAATTGCTGTCAGTGACTGTAACTTATAGCACAGCAATAATGATTACATTGTTATTTGGGAGGACACCACCATGTTTTGGTAAACAAAAAAAGTAAAAAAAATACAGGGATATATATATATAAAATATACACAGGGAACTGCAAGTGACAGCAATATAAAATCCATTATGAACACAATCCACGCAAGATCAGAAAGTTTTTTAAAGGGGATACAGGACAGTTATCCAGCAATATCATTTTCATGTTAAGAAAACCCATATAAGTTAAGGCATTTGATGCAAATATAATGCATGTCCTCACTGCTGTTCAGGATTTCTCCCACAAGTTCCTTCAGCGTTTAAAGGGATAGTTCACCCAAAAATGAAAATTCTCTCATTATTTATTCACCCTCATGATATCCCATATACAACTTTCCTTCTTCACAAGAACACATTTGAAGGAAAATCAGTAGGTCCTTAAAATGCAAGTGGATGGTAATCCGATTTTTGAAGCTCCAAAAATCACAGACAGTCAGCATTTACACTCACCTAAAGGATTATTAGGAACACCTGTTCAATTTCTCATTAATGCAATTATCTAATCAACCAATCACATGGCAGTTGCTTCAATGCATTTAGGGGTGTGGTCCTGCTCAAGACAATCTCCTGAACTCCAAACTGAATGTCAGAATGGGAAAGAAAGGTGATTTAAGCAATTTTGAGCGTGGCATGGTTGTTGGTGCCAGACGGGCCGGTCTGAGTATTTCACAATCTGCTCAGTTACTGGGATTTTCACGCACAAAAAATTTCTAGGGTTTACAAAGAATGGTGTGAAAAGGGAAAAACATCCAGTATGCGGCAGTCCTGTGGGCGAAAATACCTTGTTGATGGTAGAGGTCAGAGGAGAACGGGCCGACTGATTCAAGCTGATAGAAGAGCAACTTTGCCTGAAATAACCACTCGTTACAAACGAGGTATGCAGTAAAGCATTTGTGAAGCCACAACATGCACAACCTTGAGGCGGATGGGCTACAACAGCAGAAGACCCCACCGGGTACCACTCATCTCCACTACAAATAGGAAAAAGAGGCTGCAATTTGCAAGAGCTCAGCAAAATTGGACAGTTGAAGACTGTAAAAATGTTGCCTGGTATGATGAGTCTTGATTTCTGTTGAGACATTCAGATGGTAGAGTCAGAATTTGGCGTAAACAGAATGAGAACATGGATCCATCATGCCTTGTCACTGTGCAGGCTGGTGGTGGTGGTGTAATGGTGTGGGGGAAGTTTTCTTGGCACACTTTAGGCCCCTTAGTGCCAATTGGGCATCGTTTAAATGCCACGGCCTACCTGAGCATTGTTTCTGACCATGTCCATCCCTTTATGGCCACCATGTACCCATCCTCTGATGGCTACTTCCAGCAGGATAATGCACCATGTCACAAAGCTCGAATCATTTCAAATTGGTTTCTTGAACATGACAATGAGTTCACTGTACTAAAATGGCCCCCACAGTCACCAGATCTCAACCCAATAGAGCATCTTTTGGATGTGGTGGAATGGGAGCTTTGTGCCCTGGATGTGCATCCCACAAATCTCCATCAACTGCAAGATGCTATCCTAATATGGGCCAACATTTCTAAAGAATGCTTTCAGCACCTTGTTGAATCAATGCCACGTAGAATTAAGGCAGTTCTGAAGGCGAAAGGGGGTCAAACACAGTATTAGTATGGTGTTCCTAATAATCCTTTAGGTGAGTGTACGTCATTAATACAACTCCAGCGGTTAATGTCTTCGAAAGCGACATGATAAAATTATATCTTTTTCATACCAAAAGTTAAGTAAATTTTTAAACTGTAAATCATGCTTCCGTTCTGCAGCGGTATGCGCGTGTGAAGTAATCGCATTGGCATTTGAAACACGCGAGAACTGTGGTACGTGCGTCACAGCCGGAAGAGCAGCGCTGTTTACAAGTGAGAAGGAATGCTGTACAGTAGCTTAGTTGTTTTTGGTTTAGATATTTATGTTTCTTTACTCACAATGGTGCGTTTGTGTGCTTATCTTGGATGTCTCAACTGAGTGGAGAACTTGAGATTACGTCTGTATCACGGAAACGCAAATACGTGACACGAGAGACCGCTTGAACTCCACCCTCTCATGAAGCTGTTGTGGATGTAACCCGATCCTTCCGACGGGTGAACATCTGTAAAGCCGCGGGTCCAGATGGCATTCCGGGCTGCGTCAGAGCGTGTGCGAACCAACTGGCTGGTGTTTTTACGGACATTTTAAACCTGTCCCTATCCCTGTCTGTAGTCCCCACATGCTTCAAAATGTCAACCATTGTGCCTGTACCGAAGCAAGCCAAAATCACTTGCTTAAATGACTGGTGCCCTGTTGCTCTGACCCTCATCATCAGCAAATGCTTTGAGAGGCTAATCAGAGATCACATCTGCTCTGTGCTGCCCACATCTTTGGACCCATTGCAGTTTGCCTACCGCAACAACTGCTCCACTGATGATACAATTGCATCTACAATACACACTGCTCTCTCCCACCTGGAAAAAAGGAACACATAAGTGAGAATGCTGTTTGTTGACTACAGCTCAGCATTCAACACCATAGTGCCCTCCCAGCTTGATGAGAAACTCCGGGCTCTGGGCTTAAACAGCTCGTTGTGCAGCTGGATCCTGGACTTCCTGTCAGGCAGACGTCAGGTGGTTAGAATGGGTAGCAACATCTCATCACTTAACCTCAACACTGGAGCCCCGCAGGGCTGTGTTCTCAGCCCACTCCTGTATTCCCTGTACACACATGACTGTGTGGCAACACGTAGCTCCAATGCCATCATTAAGTTCGCTGACGATACGACGGTGGTAGGTCTGATAACTGACAATGATGAAAGAGCCTACAGAGAGGAGGTGCACACTCTGACACGCTAGTGTCAGGAGCACAACCTCTCCCTCAACGTCAGTAAAACCAAGGAGCTTGTGATGGACTTCAGGAACACAGAGAACACAGCCCCATCACCATTAATGGAGCACCGGTGGAGAGAGTCAGCAGTTTCAAGTTCCTCGGTGTCCACATCACTGAGGAACTCGCATGGTCCGTCCACACTGAGGCCATTGTAAAGAAGGCTCACCAGCGCCTCTTCTTCCGGAGACGGCTGAGGAAGTTTGGAATGAACAACCACATCCTCACACGGTTTTACACCAACAATGTAGAGAGCATCCTGACTGGCTGCATCACCGCCTGGTACGGAAATAGCACCGCCCACAACCGCAAAGCAAGGTGCGAACTGCCAGACACATCATCGGGGGTGAGCTTCCCTCCCTCCAGGACATATATAACAGGCGGTGTGTGAAAAAAGCTCAGAGGATCATCAGAGAATCCAGCCACCCGGGTCATGGGCTGCTCTCACTGCTACCATCAGGCAGGCGGTATAGCAGCATCAGGACCCGCACCAGCCGACTACATGACAGCTTCTTCCCCCAAGCAATCAGACTTTTGAACACTTGATCGCTCATGATCAATATATCACTTTATTAATCTTATATCTCACACTGGACTGTCAAATATATTCTCCCCAATACAACTACTGTATATATATTTTTTAGATACTCTTATTTAATTTTTTTATTGTATGTGTATTCTATATTGTGTGTATTGTTTACTGTACATTGTATAGAATTATTGTGTTGTGCAAGTATGTGTACATATGATATGTAAAGTCCCAAAAAAAAAAAAACATTGCAGACTCTTGATTCAGCATCTCATCCTGTAATTAAATCCTCTCATGTCTTTATTTTGCTTTTTAAAGTGATTGGCCAATTCAAAGTGCTGATAGCTGCACTGAGTGTCTGATCTCTTTAAGCGGAAAGCATCAGAATAAATCTCTCACTATTCCAGTCCGAGCCAAAAACTTGCCAACGCTGGACTGCATGAGAGAATCAGATCGACTGTCTGGAGCAGATACAAGACCATCAGGACAAGAACAGATCCAACCACCGTCCAAGCAAAACAACAACCTTCCTTTCCACACGTGTATTTACACATGAGGTTGACTTAAGGGATAGTTCAACTATACACAAAAATACAGCAATCATTTTTCAACCTCATGTTGTTTCAAACGGTTTTCTTCCGTGAAACACAAAAAGAAATTTTAGGCAGAATGTCTCCCTCCATAACATTCACTATTATTCTATGGAAAAAAAGATGCAACGAAAAAGAACTGGTGACTGAGACTAACATTTAGCCTAACAAATTTGTTCTTAATGTGTGTGTGGGGGGGGGGGGTCCTTCAGAGGGGGGCGGAGGTATTGTAGGGGGGTCAAGGAAGACTGCCCTGTTCTCAAATCTTATTCACTTTCACACATTCAAAAACAATGCAGTGACAATACAAGCAAGAATCAATGTGCACAGTTTCTTTTCCTCCACCTTTTCTCCTTGATTATACTTTAGCATGGCACTACAGCACTTGCTGTAGTGGTGCTCACCAAATTTGTAAGGGTGAAAAGGTGAATTATCACTTAAATTTCAGTCTGTTACTCACTAGGGATGGGGCTACACAAACTCCAAAATTTAACAAGAGTATTTCGATCTACCAGTCTCATATCCACCAAAAAGAGTCATAAATCAGCTGCGAGTGTTTAAATGACTGACTGAAGATGACGGATGAGAAACATGGAGAAGGTTTCATTGGACGCAGTTCTCCGTTTGGTGGATCTTTCTCTGCTGTACCATGGTTAATGTAGTTGTTTACCATGAATTCCGCAATCAAACAGGATTTTTAAACAATGAAGTTGAGATAATGCAGATAGATGGCTTCAACGGAAGCATATACCTATGATGAACAACCTCGTAGCTCAGGGTAGTCTTTATAGGTTTATAAGTTATTGTTCTTTATGGTTGGCTGCCTGACAAACAACATATTGCTTTTCTAAACTTTTGCAGACGAAAAATCAAATCAAATCACTTTGTCACTCAACCATATACACAAGTGTAACAGTGGGTGAAAGTCTTGGGTGCAGTTCCAAGCAACTTGACAATTACAATAAACATCTGAAACTGTTGGATGCCGTTAACTACATTTTACGCACCCTCAATAATCTTACATTTACGCACGTTTGAAGCACTTCACTGAGCTTGGGATGCGCATACGTGATGTCGTGCCCTAGATTGGAGCATCTCTATACACCACGTATTTATGTTTTGTATATATTTATAAATATACTTATAGTAGGGCTGCATGGCCTTGGTGTCCATATATCCTACAGAAATACATGCACTTATATGTTTAATTGTAATATGATGTGCATTTTGCCTTAGTACCGTCAAAAACTCACACTATCGCATTCAAAGGAATTGACATTCAAAAGGATTGATCGTGATTATTTTTATGTTGCTTGTATGTGCTTTTGGAGCTTGACAGTAACAATAATGATCTCTTATTCTTGTGTTTCATGGACCAAAAAATTAATACATCTTTTGAACGGAGGCATGGGTAGCTCAGCAAGTAAAGACGCTGACTAGCATCCCTGGAGTCACGAGTTCGAATGCAGGGCGTGCTGAGTGCAAGGTCTCCGAAGCAACCAAATGGGGTGCGAGAGGATTTTTTTTTTTCCATAAGGGGCTGTTTTACACTGCAGGTCGAAGAAGTGCATATTTTTTCAACGTTAATGTTAACAAATGAGTGAATTACAGAATATCAGAAGTCAGTACGAAGCAGAAGCACATGTAGTTGGTAAATTCAGAACTTCAGTCTTGTATTGAAGAGCTCAATTACTCCTTTTACAGTCTAAGGATTAATTAACAAAGAAAAAACATGGGATGCTGTACCTGGCTGCTGGTGAAGATGGTGAGTAAACATATTGGAAGCACGTCCTTTTTGCAATGAAAGTACTCAACACAAAGATTTGGCTGTTGTTTGAAATATGAGATATCGCCATTCAATGGTTGTGCATAATTACTTATTTATGACTATTTTATTAAGCTATATTATTAAGTATGATCAAGCCAAACTGAGAGATCAAACTGCCTTCTCTTGTGCAAAACAATATTCAGGCTCTGAAAGTCTCACTCATGATAACCATTTTATAACCTTATTTCTTGTGTTGAGCGCAGCAGTTTCTGCAGCCAATTGTCGTGACGCACTGCTTCGGTTCCACTCACATACTGCTTCGGCATGCCGTGTAAAACCGGCATTACACTGTGCAAAGATAACTGTGGCCACACCTTAAAAGCTAATTTTGTGCTCCATGGACCACAAGCACATAATTTAAACGGATATTGTTTTTTCTAGCTATTGTAGATTTTTTTCTGCATTTTCGTTCTTGAATTAATTTTTGTAATTTGATTGAACTGATGGTTGCGCTGATTGGAAAAATGTATATAATATTATATTTAAGCAATATCACAGAAGCAAGAGTGCGATATGACCCTACATCAGCATCGCTGTGATTCGGCCACAGGCCGAGTGCCATAGGTAGTCACAGCAGTGCTGATTTTGGGCCATATAGCACAATTGAGAGTGTGATATTGCTTAAATATAAGAGAGTCAGAATCTGCCATTGCTGGTTCAAAACAAATGATGTGTACAAGCCTCTGTTAGTAATTTAAAAATGTCACTTCAGAAATAGTATCACGGCTTGTGCTGTTTCTACCAAGTTATTGGATAAACAAGGATGGATGGGCGTGTGTATGTGTGAGAGAGAGAGAGAGAGAGAGAGAGAGATAGCGCGTGTGTGATCACTGGTTGCCACTCCCAAGCAGAGATGCTGTCAGCTTTCTCGGTGGAAAAATAGCTGTCCAAGCGGGAGTAATTCTCCCTATTTTGTGGTAGCCGGTGTGCAAGAATCTTTCACTATAGAAACCGCAATGTCCTCCATTTTGAACAGTACTTTTTCTCCAATGTGGAAACTCTAGTAAAAGATAAGAGCCTCGAGTAGTGCAATTAATCTGTCTGTTGTGTCTCTCAGCTGTGAAGCTGATACACAATATGTAACAATATGATGGTTTATTAACATTTTCCAAACAAAGCCTTCAATGGTAAAAATATAAAAATGTTGTAAAATACCACCAATTCAAGTAACGTTAAATGTTTCCCAAAGTCTAAGTGGGAGTTTGTCTGATTGAAAGAACTAGTGCCCAGATAGGTTGCATATTCATTGCAATGGGCATTAAAATCTCTTAAACTCTCATACTCCACAACATTAATCAACTGGTAGACTGTGGCTATCCGCTTTCCTACAGCAACTGCGAAGCTGCGTTCATGACTCTCAACAGTGTGTCAATGCCAACAATAAATGCTGCTTTGAATTCCATGCTTGCAGACAAAAACATCTCAATCCATGTTTTGGTAATAGTTAAGAATTAAGATGTGATTATGTGGTATTAAAAACACACCTTACATAGGTCCCATCTAGGCTTTGTGTGCATCAAATAATGTTAAGATTTCCTTTGACCATCTCCATAATTTCAAGGAAGCACTGTTGTGCGTGTGTTTGTGGTGTGTCCGTCAGTGTAATGCCTCTAGGCATACATATTACAAAGGTTCCACCCTCCCAAGAAGTGTTCGTTAATGCTTTATTAATGGTAAATGTGTTAATCGTGATTGAGAAATTAATGCCTTACACTTTTTAAATTAATCGCATGCATTAACGCCGACAGCACT